>NC_052504.1:90662070-90983146 GCF_014356525.2 Nilaparvata lugens
GTTGAAAAACACTCTGGTGAGATAATTATTTTGACTTATTTCGTTGTGACTTGCTATTAATAGCTTTCTTTTTTATTTCAGTTATTTTTGTAGCTTTTTGAGATCATAATTAAGTTATGGACATAAAATACTAAATAATTCCTTTATTGGATAGCCAAAATGCAAAGAATAGTAACCCTTGTACATTATCTATCAGTTTACAGTGGTTCCAATTTTATATTTAAATGTGTATGCCTATTGCGTAGGCCTACATTCAATTGCGTAGTATATTGCAACATGTTCAATATAAGTCTAAAGTATAGAGAATATAATATACAATAAGCTATGCCTAGTGACATACAACTAGGCCTAACTTGGATAGAAATGATTTTGGCTATTAGCAGAGATTTTCTGCAAATTAATTCATCAAATAAATTTAGAAAGTGAATAATTCTATTAAATTTGAATTGAAATGAGAATTAGATTGAAGATTTTAATGTAAAATATACTTACGATTTTATCCTCCTCAACAATGTATCTATCCAAACAATCCATCCATTCCTGTACGTCAGACATTTTGAATAGGCATAAAGATTCTTGTAGTTACAGCGTGTAAGGGTGAGATCAAGTAGTTGAACAGAATAATTTAAACGAATTTGATTTCAATAAACAATTACAACAAATATTAGAATTATTATTCACTCTTGATGCAACTTCACACATCACAAAATCACATAACCTAAAAAGAAATGCTAAAATGTCGCACTTCCCGGGTTGAAGAATGAATGAGGTTGAGAGCATAGAGTGCCCTAAAACCCATGTTTATGATGTATAAAATATAATTTCTAATGCAGAAATTTAAATCTTAATAAGAAGATCAATACAAACGAACAAAATTATCATATTTGGATCTTGAGGGATGAAATTTCAGTAATTTCATGGAATATTTTACAATCTTTAATTTCAACATCACCACTCTCTAATATTCTCTGCTCTAAACTATTAGAAGCCGAATAAACTCCTGATAATTTGGGTGGCTGTGACATGATTACATGAGATTGGTTAAAATGGCGGTGCGCTAGATTGTCATTTACTTTATTGTTTATGTTTATAATTGATTATTTAACAATTTATACGTTTTTATCGAGTCATAAATTGAAATTTCAGGTAAGGTTTAAAAAAATGAAATGCACATTCCCAATATTTCAACTCATATCAAACTTGTATACTACCATGAAAACAAAGTCGCCGACGAGCCCGACGTACGGTGTTTCATAATTTCATGTCTTTTACAGTACAAAGTAATTTCAGTATTTAATCCGATATATGTTGTAAAGCATTGTTTTTCAATGTTATACAAATTTTATAAGATAGGGGGTTATTCAGTTTATTAGATAATATAAGAGTATTTTTGAAGTGAAAGTCCAATTTCTGTTTTGAAAATGATGGGCGTTACGTAGACGAAAACATGTCAGAATCAAACAGTAATTATTGATAATTTCTGTTAGTTAGAAATATTTGGGTGTAACGCTCATGAATTCATAATTAGAAGAATATATATACGTAGGTCTCATTCAACTTAGCGTAAATCTAATTATTATACTTTTTGTAATAAGTTATAGCCTAAATGTGTTTGTTAAATTGTTGAAAACTTAATTCATTAGATTATTAAATTATACATGTAACTTAGTCTACTGAATTTTAATTTTCAGATCAATAAAAATGTCATCGGGCAGACCTATCAAGTGTGTTGTGGTTGGCGACGGTACTGTCGGTAAAACTTGTATGCTTATCTCCTACACTACTGACAGTTTTCCAGGAGAATATGTACCTACGGTGTAAGTAAACACGTTTAAAATATAAATTAAGTTGTACAACTTTTTATGTATTACAGAAGTATCAACTTTTGATTCTTATTTTAATACTCTTCAATGTTTGATTCCATTACGAACTGTGTCCGAAAGCGCTACACTAATGTAAGTAGAAGCTAATAGCTTTTATTTATATAAATACCTGACTGCTATGTCGTAATTAATTGTTCAAAGTTCTTATTTTAACTAGGCTACTTGACAAATTTACCATTTATAGAGTCATCCTCTGTAACTGTAACCCATCAATATCTAGGATTTGATTATTACATTTGGTGTGAGGATATGATCACATTGGATGTATATAGGTCTATATGCAGGTGCGCATGAGATGCTTGACCAAGCGCGCAGATGGGAAACATAATCTGGAAAGAGCCATAGAATCACCTTATGACTTGCCTTTAGCTGCTCACATTGAACCAGCAAGTGCACGCGTTCAGTGTAAGTCTTCCTATGGCTCTTTCCAGATTTTTTTCCATAGTCTATAAAATTAAATGATACCATAAAAGGGAGGAAGTGCATTCACATAGAACTCGAGGTGGGGTTGACTTAGATGTGCCGCGCTGTCACATGTCAAAAGTGAAGGACAGTTTTCCAGTGTTGGCGGTGCGAATGTTCAGCTGCCTGCCAAACTCAGTTAGGGTACACACAGTCAAGGTGTTCAAAATCTCTTTATCAAAGTGGCTCATTGTGAATTTTTTCGATGAAAGCTTTGCTGGACTGTGACGCTGCCTACAGTTTATGTACCATGTTTTTATTGACACGATCTATCCAGGAAGACCTGGCCTTGATCACAATTGGATATTGATCACATTGGATATTTGAATTTGGACTTGGCCTCCATCCGAAGAAATTACAGCGTTGCCAAACTGTGTAAAATTGCAACTTACTCAAATTTCAAATTCAACCTCAGAATAGTTTGTAGAATATCATTCCTGATATTTCAGTAGTGCTGAGAAAGTTTCAGGGTTTAAGGATTACAAGAAAATTGATTTTTTAATAACATTGAAAACACCGCAAATTTTTTTTCCCCAATTTAAAATTAAGAAATCTATATCAAAATAACAGGAAAATGTCTCCTTTCTATTGGTGTCTGGATCATTTCCATCCGACCAATAGTTATTATTTAATAATTGATTATGTTCGTCAATGTCGAGACATTTCAAGCAGAAAACATAAAATTTTTGACATGCTATAAACATTTTTGTATCAAAAGATAAGTGGGTGGTGGAAGCAAGAAAATTTCTCAGAAATAATTAAAAGTATTTGGAAGATCGAATTTAGTCTCTAAGTAATTTTAAAGTTAGGAGAGCGGCTGCATGGTATGCATGATATTTATTTATGAATATTATCATAGCCACCTCTAATACAAGGCCGCGGCCTACGATATTGCAACGTCGCAGTGTAGGCCTAGAATCTAAATAACTTACATGATTGGTGAAAAATATATTTTTAAAAATCTGGTGTGGCGCACTCACACAACTTTCCTTGCCGTTATGAAAATTTATCACTTGACGCTAGTGTTCACGCGCATAAAAGTCTACTATTCAAACATCCAAGACAGCTGGTGACAAGACAATAACAGTGGAGACACACGAAGTCTGCTATCTCTTCATAGTGAATGATTCAATAGAATCAACAGTTGCCAACAGTCTGCAATTGAAATAATAACATTTTCTCAAATTTCGAACTTATTTTCAATTTTAAGTGAAAATGTTACTGAACATTAATTGTAGAGATTTTCATGCTTAATCTTTTCCACTAAGAATTTTTTGTTTAAATTGTATCTGAAGCCTGATACTTGAGAATCTAAAATCAAACTTTGCATAGATGGGGCGGAGCTCCTGGAATTTTTACAGATATGAGACTTGTGGCAGTTGATAGAGCTTATCAATGACTATTTTAGGTATAAATTTGATTAAAATCGTTGGAGCCGTTTTTGAGAAAATCGCGAAAAACCCTGTTTTTGGCAACATTTTCGCCATTTAAGCCGCCATCTTTTATTGAATTTGATCGAAATTGTTCGTGTCGGATTCTTATAGGGGAAGGACCTTAAGTTCCAAATTTCAAGTCATTCCGTTGATTGGGAGATGAGATATCGTGTACACAGACGCACATACACTCATACACACACACACACACACACACACACAGACCAATACCCAAAAACAACTTTTTTGGACCCCGGGGGCCTTGAAACGTATAGAAATTTAGAAATTGGGGTACCTTAACTTTTTTCGGAAAGCAATACTTTCCTTACCTATGGTAATAGGGCAAGGAAAGTAAAAATACCAGCTGATCTTTTTCACCAATCATGTATTAGATTGTAGGCCTACACTGTGACTTTGCAATATCGTAGATTTTTTAGACCTGCTGATTCCTAGATCGGCCAGCTTGATAATATTTGCTTGAATTTGATTCTAATAATGATTGGATAGAATGTGTTCACTGTTGAAAAATTTTATTTTTGTATTCAAGGTTTGACAATTACTCAGCTCCTATGGTTGTTGATGGCATTCCAGTAAGTCTTGGACTGTGGGATACGGCAGGTCAAGAAGACTATGACCGGCTCAGACCTTTGTCGTACCCGCAGGTAAATCATTATTAATCTTTTAATTACTTTCTGAAATATTTCAAATTAGTGAAGTACATCTGATAGTATTAAGTAGTACGTTAAGTTTTATAAGCTTTGGTTGACGTGTGAGGTTCTTTGAACCTTTGGATCTTTGAATCCGTCCCTTCAAAACATAAACATAGTACGTTGACAATTACAAACTTATAAAAACGCAAGATAAAAAAGCAATCTTGAATTTGCGGTGTTTGTTGCTTCCAATTCGATTCGGAACTGTTTCAATAAAATTCATGATTTTACAGTTCAGTGTTCTATAAGTTTATGGCTTAATCAGAGCTATAAATTGTATTAATAGCTTTACTTAATGATAAAACGATAAAATTGTTTTTCATGCAGAGTTTCCTCTGTGTCTTCAAATGTTTCTTATGGAGTTTCCACTGAGGAAAGTACATAATCCATCGGCTCTTATCATAGTATTTCAATATACTTGAATATTCCGAAAATTCAAGTGTTATCTCATTGGTCAAATATTGTTAAGCCTACTTCAACTTACCATTCTTATGATTCATAAAAACACATTTGTGTAAAAGCATTCTTTTATTTAGTTAGCTTGAGTCAAAGGTTAATCCAGAATTGTTCGTTTATTATGGTGAATGTTTTTCATTCCCAAACAGTATGATTATGTGTTGTATCATTGATAAATAAATCTGTATATATAAAAATGAATGTCTGTTTGTGTGTTAATTTGTTAGTTTGTTTGTTCCCTATAGACTCGAAAACTACTTGACAGAACGGCATGAAACTTTAGGAATAAGTTGTGTGAATATTGGGGATGGTTTCTGACCAGAAATTTTAATAGGGGGGCTAATAATAAATATTATATATTAATCCATTTTACAGACCTATGTTTCCGAAATTGTCGGCCGAGCGGCTAACGTAGAACAGGAAGATCATCTTGATTCAAGATCATGTTGTGATAATATGATTTAGCATCTAAATTATCAGCTAAACTCACACATCACTCTGTGATAAAATTGTTTACTGGTATTAAAACGGTAGTTTTAAGCACATAGGAAGTCCGTATTGAGATGTAAATGAAAATATTGATTGTAAATACATAAATTCCATGATTTATCAAATAAAGTCAAGTGTGACATGAGATACATTGACTTTTTGGCGGTACGAAGTTCGCCGGGTAAGTTAGTAGATGAATAGAAATAGTTTAAAGGCTAGGTTATTCTAAGGGCCGTTTGCACAGTCAAAGCCTTAACTGAATTCAATCAGCTAGTGGCTTAAACTCAAAATGGACCACATTATAATGAACGAGACTTGATATGGATTTGATCCAGTTTAAAATGAAATTTAGTTTAAACTTATACTGTGCAAACGGCCCTAAGTGGAATAATTTTCGCAGATTTTATAAGTTGAATTTGTTTACATTTCCTTTTATATCATCATGTTTGTTTTCAAAACTTAGACATTGTACTATAAATCATAAATTTCCCTGTTCAGATTTTTCAATTTCGCATCACAAAATACTGTACTACTTATATTTAATTAATTTTTTGCAGACTGATGTCTTCCTTATATGCTTTAGTGTTACTAGTCCTTCATCTTTCGAAAACGTTACTTCTAAGTGGTACCCAGAAATCAAACATCATTGTCCAGATGCCCCGATTATATTAGTTGGTAAGTTCTTATTTAATATCATTGATCTACTTACTAATTGATTTTCTAATTGACCGAGCAAAGTGAGGTCTAAGACTCAAGTCGACGGTTTGGCATTTCTCTTAATGTTTAAATGTTTATATGTTGCACATTTACGGCGTAACGCGGTAATAGATTTTCATGAAATTTGACAGGTATGTTCCTTTTTTAATTGCGCGTCGACGTATATACAAGGTTTTTGGAAATTTTGCATTTCAAGGATAATATAAAAGGAAAGAGGAGCCTCCTTCATACGCCAAAAATCAGACTATAAAATTATTCATCATAAATCAGCTGACAAGTTATTACACAAATGTGTGGAGAAGCCAGTCTATTGCTGTATTTCCATAAGGTCTATAGTTTCAATCAGGTACTTGTAGATGAGAATACTGCGTGAGGTCTACTGTTCACAGAACTACTAGTAAGATATCTTCAGCATCAATTTGTGTGCAGGCCTACATCATCCTCATTAAAACTTGGATTGATAGAAATCCAATGTGAATGAAATGAGTCTGAAAACCCAGATATAATTATCTGAAAGTCCAAATTTTTCAGCTATTTTTTAAACAGTTCTAAAGCGCTTTTGATTCAATGTGCAAGTTATTCCTTTATAGTCACAAATTTTCCCTCAAAATACATTATTTCTGTGATTTATCTTACTCAACCTATGTAGAATTCTCTGAGTAATAATATAATGATGACTTGATGCAATTTAATGACAAGTGATGTGTCTGGTTCTTAAAACAGACGACTCTAATGAGATGTAGGAATTAAAATTATTTTTCAAATGTTTTTGATGACTTGTTATAGTTTCAAATTCCAAGTTGCACTGTGATTAATTTTTTACAGTTTAAATTGAAGTCAAATGAAGGCTTCACTTGATAATAATAATTGCTTGTCACTCTTCCTTGGGGGTCGGAGCCCAGGGAAAGGGTGGTCAAGCAAAACCTCAAACAGGGAAAAAATAATAATAACAATTGATTATAAATCTGTATAAATTATGATAGAATTGAGAAATAAATCTGTTTAAATACTAATATGCATTTTATAGTTTGCTGTATCGTTGATTCGAATAAAATAGACTGAAGCCAGCATATTTTGTAATCTAGCTGAGTAAGAAATAATGTAATCTGATAGTTACAAAAATATTAATAATCTGATATTCTTCATTAATGTTACGGAAATGTCACTCAAACGTGTGTTACTTAAGCTGCGTCTACACCAAAACTATTAACAAAATGTTAATAACTTAATTCTTATAGATTCTATTAGATTGAACGGAACTTGACAAACTCATATGTTCATCATGTGTATGATAAGTTATGTTCAATCTAATAGAATCTATAAGGATTAAGTTATTAACATTTTGTTATAATAACTTTGGTGTAAACTCAGCTTTACTTGTTACTTGTTATCTGTTATTTATTACTTGTTACTTCTTACTTGTTACTTGTCCTGTCTTCTCCGCAGTCTGGTGACCGGGGAATCGTCAGATTACTGTGTTGGCTTTGGAGCATAGTTGAAAATTCGTATGCGAAAATATGTAATAATAATGCTCGCATAATAGTTATTTGTGCAACTAGTGCGCAAAGTGACAGTTTGCTGCACCGTAAGAAACGTTTACGCCCGAGCCGTAGGCGAGGGCGGAATGGCTTCTTGAGTGCAGCAGACGAACTTTGCTCACGTATTTCACATTAAACTTTTCCTACAGTTACCATTGAATATGAAAAGTGGGTACTTATGGGTAAAATGATGTCTGAAATCCATCAAATGTTTGTGTGTGTGATGCTGTTATTAATAACAACCTTAATTCATTTAAAAAGTAATAATCTAATTGAAGTTGAAAATTCTCAGCCAAAGTTCTCATTTTTATTCATTCAAGAATCAGAAAAAATACAGATAGAACAAAAAATTCACATTCAAAATGCACGTCAACAGCTGATTGGGATTGCTGCAAGATGGCTGAACCGACAAGCGCGCGACCTAGCGGGAAGAATCGTACCTAAGTTTGTTTCATCCAGCTAAAAACTACAGAAACAGGATTCAGAAATTTAGACTTTTGCTCAAATTACCGAGAAAAATGCTCAAAGTAAACTGAAAAATATTTATAAAAATAACATAGACAACAGAGAATATTTATTGTAGTATTCTTATGTTTTTTTTTATTTATATGGATATCGAACGGTAATCATTTAACTTCAAAATTCAAATTTTATAATGTATATTTGCTACTTTTCTCATTGCTTGCAGTTGAAATAATAATTATCAATAGAAAAGAACTATTATTTATTATTAAATGATGAGAATTCGTAAACGATGATTATTTAATTATGATTTAGATGAACATTATTCTTGTTTTGGATTTCTATATTGGGATTTTGTCATAAATGTAGGGTAGCCATTGAAATGATTCTTATCTAAATCTAACTTACTTTTATTTACTTTACTTTTACTTTTGTTTGTAAATTGTCAGTGTTATGAATAAATTTTCAATTTCTAACCACAGTCATTGTTACCAACTTAATTTTTGTTTTCGAGCACTAATCCTCCATATAACCCACCAACTATTTTGTGGTGCCATGTTGCAAATCTGGAGTGCAGAAAAAAATTTTCCCGCACTAGAGCGGAAAAGTGATTCTTTGCGTTCTGTAAGCAGTGCAGGAATGGCCACTTTTCAAGGTAACTGTAGGAAAAGTAAACTATCACCTCCTAGGATAACACAACACACCTTAATACTGTATTATACTTTTAAAATATGTTTATATTACTTGGTGTTTCTCTAAATGAATATATAGATTGTATAAAATAAAATAGAATAGAATAAGGGGATACTTGGAGAAAATAGCCGTGTTGCCAAAATTTTGCGTGATTTCAATCTTTTCATGCAAGCCCAAATTGCTGAAAATATTCAAATTGACAACTCTGCATCGACTCTGTTGTCGAATTGAATACATCCTGTCATATGGGCTTGCAAGAAAAGATTGAGATCACGCAAAATTTGGAAACACGGATATTTTTTCAAGTCTCAACTCATTTTATACAGACTATAATTCGAATGGAATGGGTTTGCAGGCACAAAAATTGATTTGAGGGAGGATCGAGAAACGCTGAACGCTTTGGCTGATCAGGGACTATCAGCAATAAAGCGAGAGCAGGGTCAGAAGCTGGCTAACAAGGTCAGAGCCGTCAAATATATGGAGTGCTCGGCTCTCACGCAACGAGGATTAAAACAGGTTAGTTAATTATCATAATAATCTATTATAAATCTATATAAATGATGATGGAATTGAAATTCGACAATTCAAATTATCATCTTCTAAAATCTATTCTGTAAACATCTTTATCAATCAAATTAACTCACTTTGCTCTGCCTTTGGTGAATTTCAAAGAGAAACAACTCGAACCTCGCCTTCAATCTTCTCCCCAACCTCTTTTCCCATCAAATGAACCTCTTACCTTGGATTTGCCTTAAACGAATCTCAAAACAGATGAATCCTTACCTGAAATCTCTCTGTAAACCTCTTCTCAGGCCGGTTACAGAGCTCGACCGACCGTCAGTGCGTATGTACCATCCTGACCATACGCATCCATACATCAGTTTTTCTGATTCACAAAACGGACGCATTTACAGATTGTTTAATTGCAGCTTATTATCTTCGTAAACGAAAGTTTAAAAGATGTAGATATCAAGTTCACCCAATGGTCGCCCAAAGAGCATTTCAAGGGGAATTCAGTACCATATTTACATCATTGCTTGAGGATGGAGATAAATTTTTTAACTACTTCTGAATGCCGATCAGAAATTTTGATGAGTTATTTCGAGCTTGTATCACCATTAGGAATACTTGCAGTCACTTTAAACTACGGATCAAATAAATGTAGATAATAATAATATATGATTTTTCCAATTAAAAATTTAGAAATGATTGAAGAAATGTATAGAAAAACTCTGAATTCAAATATGACACTATTAATTGAATTCATTCATTATGCTATTCAATTCAATATCAGCTGATTGTCGGGTAGAGGTGTAAGCACATTGGTTATGTTGTGATCGGGCTACTGATCAGTACAGCTCTGAAAGCTTCTATTTGCTTCAATAGCGCGTCAGTCGACCGATGGAACGGATGCGCACGAGCTCGACCGATGGTCTTCGTATGCAGTGTAAAACGCATGGTCCTGACCATGCGCATGCGTGTCGTCAGTCCTGCTCTGTACGGATACATGGAATATCAATAGAAAAGACAAGCGCGACTGACTTACGCACTGACGGTCGGTCGAGCTCTGTAACCGGCCTCAAATGAGCGTACCTCCACTCTGATGAGCCGGTGGACTTGTATTGTTTTGTCATCACAGCTGTGATCTCAGCGAAACGCTTCGAGCAACATTTATTTAGGTTAGGTTTTTCTATCTCAGATTCTTTGTGTTTAGTTTTTCTTCGCTGCTCTATCTGAGGTTAAATTATTTTTCTGTTATTATAATTGAGGACATTGCCGGAAGAGGGGCGTATACGCTCATACGCCCTTTTTCCGGCAATCGGCTTATTCAATCCGCCATGTTCTTGTTAGTATCCCCTCCAAATCTCATCACGATCAGGGAATTTTTGATGAAGTTAGAGATATTTTTCCAAACACATGTTCAGTTGGTAGTAAAACATGTGACAAGCAAAATCTTGCTTTTCGGTTGAGGTTATGGTTACCGGTACTGGTACTAAGCTGTTAGTACCCCTGGTTCAGTACCCTAATGTTCCACAAGCTAAAATAGATAATGTGAAAAGTTTATTCAAGTACTTGCCTGAAACTGACCAAGCATGGATTGAAGAGATACTCCACCCTTGTTAATCTATTTGATTTATTTGGAGAGAGGTAATATTTAATCTATCTGACTATTTGAACTATGTGATTTCCACCGATGTATTTAATAGAATAAACCTGCATTTTATTCTATATGAATCAATTATTTCCAAAAAATTCATATTCTCATATGATTGCCAGAAGAAGGGCGTATAACACATATCTCTTATTTTTTATTTCTCAAAGAATTGAAAACAACATTTTTATCTAATGTTGATATTTCTTATTGTCAGAAAACCAATTTACAATATGAAAAATACAGCAAGCATTCGAATTGACAAAAATATTCAACAAGTAAAACTTCAAATGCAATTATCTCAAAACTCTCTTTTTGGTTATACGCCCCTTCTTCCGGCAATGTCCTCAATTTGTAATTTTCCAGTAGTTTTTTTATCGTTATCGGTTGTTTATTTCAAGTTAAAAGCCTCTCGCTGATGATGAAAATGTGTATGATGAACATGACATGCATATGTACTGTCGTTAGCAGCCAGCCTTAAGCCTGGTTTTCTCTAGTAGAGTTAGTGGTCGAGTAACTGGCTTACTAACTCTACCGAGCTAACTCTACTCTACTTACTTGGTCGAGGAACTGTTTTCACGACAATTGAGAATAGTAGGTAAAGTCTGTCGTCTAGTGAACAGAACTAACCAACCTTATCCTTCCGGTAGTCGCGCCCTACTCAATCACAAGAGCAGTCTCGTGTTGTATTTTGTACTACATCCAATTTCCCAAGTGTTATGTACTCTACTGTCAAAACATATTAATTATACCGGGTGATTACAAATGAAATAGACAGTTTGAATAGCTTGTAGAGAATTTATTATTTAAAAGTTTAGATCATTACTTACATGATTACATAGAAGAATTCTTGAAGTTTTTATTGAAAATTTACAGATGTTCAATGTGTGCACCATTTGCAACACGACAGATATCAACACGGTAGTCAAATTCTGACCACACACGACTAAGCATCTCACGGTTAACTGTAGCAAAAGCATTTGTGATTCGTTGTTTAAGATCATCGATATCAACAGGAAGCGGTGGTACGAAAACTCTGTCTTTTACATAGCCCCACAAGAAAAAGTCGCAGGGCTTTAGGTCCGGGCTACGAGGTGGCCACGGCTGAAACACAACGTTTTCCTCACTTGCACGGCCGATCCAACGTCTAGGAAGATGTTCATCCAGATACCCTCTGACGTCTGAGTACCAGTGAGGCGGAGCTCCATCTTGTACAAAAATGAAGTTACAACTATCTTCATGGAGTTGAGGCATTAACCATTCGGTTAACATGTCCAGATAAATTCTTCCGGTTACTGATGGTTCTTGGAAGAAGAAAGGCCCGTAAACCTTTTCACAAGATAAAGCGCAAAACACGTTCACTTTAGGAGAATCGCGTATATGCTGTACAGTCTCTCTTGGGTTTTTTGTTCCCCATACTCGTACATTATGTCTGTTAACTTTTCCACTATCGGAAAAGTGCATTCATCACTGAAAATTAGGCGATTAAACAATGTGTCGTCATTTTCAAGACAATGTTGCATCTCTTGACAAAAATTTTTACGTACAACTTTATCATTGTCATTTAAACTTTGTACTAACTGCAATTTATAAGGTGTCATTTTCAAACGTTTCCGCAGAATTTTCCACACAGTAGGTTGAGGAATTTGCAATTCTAAACTCGCTGATCTAGTCGATTTTCCTGGATTTCGTACAAAAACATCACGAACACTATCAATTTTTTCTTCTGTAACAGAAGGTCTTCCAGTACTCTTCTTACACACACATCCACTGCTTTCAAAACGTTCATACCAGTCATAAATTGATTGCCTTGTTGGTGGTGGTTTACCGTATTTTGTTCTGAAATGACGCTGCACATCAGTAACAGAGTTTGTTTTGGCTAATTCAAGAACACAATAAGCTTTCTCCACTTGAGTAGCGGCCATATTGCTAAACTAAACTGGCTGTTGTAACACGGAGCAGCCAACAATAGCCAGCAACAGTTCTACCAACATAAACTTTAAGAAATTCCCTACAAACCTATATCATTTACTATGTTGAAATACACCAGTTTAATTTTGTACAGGCTATTGAAGTTGTCTATTTCATTTGTAATCACCCGGTATAATTACTTTTTCCATCTTCTTGGATTATTTTACGCCTTTGAACATTTGGATGATTACCATATAGCCCAATAAGGTACATCAAGCAAAGCCATCAATTCTGTGTTATTGGTTCGTTTACAGTCCCCGTATACAGTCTTTCCCTATCTTATGCACAGTGCGACTTATGCACTGTCGCGACTAAATGGCACCTAAAGACTGAACCATAGATTGCTCGGTTGATACTGCAACTCAGTGGAGTGATGGGGGGGGGGGAAGTTTTGGAATGCATAGGTGACTCATTCACTAACACCACCCCATTCAATAGTTTTGTGCAGCAAAAGAACTGACACTGTTATACTTTTTACTACAGCGCGACTGCCGGAAGGTTAAAATGGCATGTACTCTTCTCTACTCTACTAGCTCGAGACTGTTTTCATTAGCATAGTAGTGGTAGAGTAGAGTGAGAAGCGGTGTTGGGGAAGGCAAGTGGTAGAGTACTATCCCACGGTGCTATCCCACACTACTAAAAACTAGTACTCTATCATGACTCTACTCTACCATGAACGTTTTCATCGGGAGAGTTCACAAGATTGTTAGTACTTGCCCAGGAACTCTACTAGTGAAAACCAGACTTTAGAGTTCTAATGTGACTATTCAGATATAATGACTATTGACTATATGACTATTGAGACTGTAAATTTTGTCTTCAGAAATTCAGAGAGATTTGAAGGAAATGTAGTTTGCCATGGCTATAGCACAAGAGCAAAGAGTTCAGCTGTATATCAGTACCCCGCTCACATACTGACACTTTTGGAAAAAGGACCATATTATTCGGGACTGAAGCTCTTCAATTGTCTACCTGAAAGAATACGGTCATGTGGTAGTCATAGGCTTTTCTTGTCTTCAATTACTAATGTACTTGTGGAAGCGTGTCCCTATACAATGGAGGAATGTTGTGGTGCCTTCATACTTTGAGTTTATACAGATGCATACACTTTGCATAGAAAAATGTTCATGACATGTTAAGCTGCGTACACATACTCGTGCTTCCAACCCGCACCGAGCACGCTTCTCCCTCGTACCGCCCACGTACCACCATCGCACAGCAATCGCTCCGCCTCCGCTCTCTACTCGCACCGATCATGAACGTTACGGAAGATGGTAGATCTTCTCGCGTTCCCCGGTCGAACCATTGTTGCTCGCCGGTCGATCATCAATCGCTCTGCTGGAGTGACGTTCGGTCTTGGAGCGGAACGAAAGTCTGTACGCACCTTAACATGCCACTTGAGCTCTGCTCAGATTTGTGGCTTCAGGTAACAAATGACAATAATAATAATAATAATATTCATATCCTCTCGGCATGAATAAAGAATTTTGATTGTATTAGTTTGTAATTGAATGTGATGTTGTGTTTTAGGTGTTTGACGAGGCAGTGAGAGCCGTGCTGCGACCCGAGCCCCAAAAGCGACGTCAACGTAAGTGCGCTATACTCTAGTCATCACCGCAATGCTTTCACGTTCTACATCGAACATCACTTATTTAGATTTTTATATCAACTGTAAATATTCCATCAGCTAAGTGCGTCGAGTGCTGCAACGGTTACTATTTATTATCGAGCAATAGTGCTGCAGAGTTGATCAAAACCAAAAGAGACGCCGTTGCTCTCTATAGCATATGATTTCGGTTCCAAAGGAAAGACTTGGCTGCGGAAGCACCTCAAACTAGAGACTAGATAAAGACAGTGTGAAGCCAAGCTGAGCCACTGTTCGGAATCTAAACGTGTTTGAATCTAGCTACTGTTTGGAATGGCGGACTTGTAAACTAACCAATCAAAAACTATTATCAGCTTCTGATTGTCTAGTTTGCAAATCCACCATCATGATTCGAAACAGTGACTTGACTTGTAGTGTAGTGTCTAGTCTCTGTAGTCTAATAATTGAGGAGAAATCTAACAATTTTTGTACGATCATGTTTGCTAATATCAACAACTAATGCATGCTTTTCCCATGTAGGTAATTTTTATTTATTTCTCGAACGGCTAGTTTTATATTTTCAATAACTTATAGTTTTTTACATTAATTACTAATTTTAAAGAAGCTTTTACTTTTTCACAAGAGACCAGTTAGTCTAGTTTTTTTTGGAGGGTTCAGTTAAACCACAATGCATCACCATTTTGATATTATCTACGTAATTACATAACTTTCATCCAGTACAGTGTCATTATGTGAATATAAATCAATACAATATTATTGAAGTGTCCAGCCGAATCTCATGAAAAATAATTATGTGTTTCCTGTAAGACTAGATATTGAAAATGTGCTCTATACCATATTCGAATAAGAAGTAGAGATGGTTCAGTAAAAACCACTAAGCATCACAATTTTGATATTATCTACGTAATAACTTTTTACGTTAAGTTCGGATCACTTTACTGATTTGGGTCAATCGGTCTCGTTCACTGCCGCGACCCGTTCAATTGACTTTCAGCTTTCCTATAAACAAGAGAAAAAGGTTCACCCCAGTTGATGGGTAAAAACAAAAAGGTTTACCCCACTTGATGAACGGGTTTTTTTTGAATAAATGTGATCCGGATCACCCGTTCACCTTACTGTTCCGTTCAATTTGAACGGGTCATGACCGAACGACACATCTCTAATGAAAAGCAAATCACCTCTTCAATGTGATTTGAAGATATTACTATTATTAGCTTTAGTTAACTTGATTTCGTCAACTTTAATCAAATCACCTAGTTGATTCAGCTAATAATCACCTCTTCAAAGTGATTATTATTTTATTTTATTGGTAGGGAGGTACTCAATTTGACTAATTCAATCATCCAAAATGTATGTGAATTGTATCATTAAATTCAATTTAGAAGGGTTCTCCATATTTTGTAATAGATTTGCAATACTAAGTGCTATTTGATGGTATTATTATTATAAAATTTCGCAATACAACCCAGAAAATCATAATCTTTGTAAAGAATTCATTGTGAATTAATACTGATAACAGGATAAGTGGTGATTGCCTGTTTTTCATCAAGCAATCAAACTTTCTTGATGTGTCCTCTAAAATGTACGATCTTTCTATGCTATTGTTTACATGTTTTAATATCGGTTAACCGAAGTACATTTAAATGTGACATTTAGAATTCAAATCTCGAATTTAGTTTAATTTAGGCTGAGATAAGTATCAGTTGCAAGTAGAATGAAATTCTGAAAGAGTTCCAATTCTTGTAGCTCTATTTTAAAAATTACAGAAAAACCTTGCACTTCTTGAGAATACTTTTCTTGTTGAACCAAATGATATTTTCAATAATAATCTTTACAAATAGAATGCTAGTTCACCAAAGATGTATTTAATTTTAAGAATAAATAAGCTGATAAAATGTCTCTAAAGCACCTTATGAAGAAACCCCTTACTAGAATCAACTGTGGAAGAAAATATGTATCTTTTCCAGGATCACTATTTTTATCATGATAATAGGATAATGTAGTAATCTCTTCTTGCAAGCTAAATTAGTGAATTAAGTGGGTATTGAAATATATCTGAAAAATCATTTGATGTTCAGTACAGTAATTATACCTCAGCTCCTCTTGTCAAAGCTCTATTGCAACCCAAAACAGTAGTAACGATTATAATTTTTCATATTTCTGGTGTTCATCAAATATCAAAGATTAATTTTTGCAACAAGAATTTGATTAAATTGACTTCTGATACTTGATGAAAAAGAAAGAAAAATATCGTATACTGTTATTGGGTATAACTTATATTTTTTCCTTCTTTCTGATCATGTCTCACTTTGTTTTGGAAATGTCATTACATTTTTACTATTCTTACTAAGTGTACCGTATTATAACGGAGAATTCCTTATAAGTTGAATGTATTTAGTATGTTTTAGACATTCAAAAGTCACTAATATTTTTCTAACTGTCTGTAAATGATCATAAGATATATTTTCGTGGTTCTTGTGCGAATTTCACGTGTACTTTGTATTATAAGTTGCTGCCATAACTCATGCTCAAATTATACCTCAAGATGAATTATTTTGTGTATCTTACTAGAATCTTGAGAAATCTATTACGTACAATTTAAAAGCATAGGACCCCCCAAGTATTAGTGCAATGTCCAATATTCAAGATTTTTAAATCATAAAAATACAAATGAGTCGATATGCGGTGCTGAAGAATTTGCTTCCAATTCGAGATTTTATTCGAGAAAGTGATTGTCACAACACAAAAGGGCTGTATTTATAAACGGTTCTTATTGTATCCAATCACAACAATGATTCTAGTAGTTGAAAAAGCTACTAAAATTATTTAGAAATATTAGGAGGGAAAAGTATTATTAAATATGATTATTCTAGTAACTATTAGAATCTTCATGATTGGCTTCTGTTATTGCTAGACAACAAACTGGTGTGCCAAGACCGTTCTAAAGAATCGTTCAATAATATGTTTTTAGGAATGTTGTTAGTACGCTTTGATTGTCTATTAATGAATAACAGTAGCCAGTCAGGAAGATTCTTGTAGCTACTAGAATCGCGGTGATAGGTTACGGAAGAGTGCTAGGCGAAGAACATTCTTGAGAATCGTTTATAAGAGATGTTATAGACCCAAAGCTAATCTCACCGCTCATGTTGATATGTTGACCGCTCTTGATAATATAAATCTGTGTATAGCACGATTTCACTTATAAAACACTAATCTTTTGATATGCTTCCTTCTGAAGGATTGCTATAATAGTTTAGAATTAGATAAAATGAAAATTCAGTTTTTTAGTAATATGAACAAAAAGTTTTTTTCAAAAATAGATATTTGTATATCTAGAGTGAAAATTACTGTTTTTTCTCCCTGAGGGAAAAGTTTGAAGCCCGAGGCGAAGCCGAGGGCAACAATTTTCCTGAGGGAGAAAAAGCATTTTTCACTCGTGATATACACAGCATTTTTCCTCCACCTACATTTTTATAAGAACTGCAAATAAATATAATTTCTAACGATTTCAATTTTTTTTATATATCGACACATTTCAATGAATTTGTGCTATGCTATTGAAATGCATAGCAAAATCTGACACTCTTACTACATAATCTCATTTACAAACAACCTAATTTATTTTTAAAAAATATTAAAAATTTAAATTTAATAACTAACTTGAATTTATTAAAATTGAAAAATTTTACTTGAAAATTTATTTAAAAATTCACTTTAAAATTACAATCATCGCTGAAAATGTATCTGGTCAGAGTGAAAGTTAAATAAAATCTAGCTACCTACATATTTCTTTCTAAGGCTGATGAAGTTGTAATTTTCCGCCCATATTATTTATAATCGAGTGAGATTATAATCATGTAATGTTTATAGAATTTATTTTAGCTACAATCTTCAAATGATATATTTATATTGATGTTAGAGATGACAAGTATCACTCTTTTTGCTTGAAATACTTCCTCAGTAGTATGTTGATGGTTCATGTCTGTATATTTTTTATAATTACATAGGTTAGTGCATTGTCTTTTGGACCTAAATATTATATAAGCAGCACTTCTTGAATAAGTTTATATAGAATACCCACGCACATTCGAATTTGTATTTTGTATAATCAATTGTCCCGTGATCTATCGAGGAATCTCTATTATTTTATTCAATGTTGGAAGATAAAATCAATTTGGTTTTACAAACTCATAATTAATGTGTAATTTAAAATCATAAATTATGTGTTAGGTATTGTAGTTGTTGATGTTTTTTAATAAGTAATTATGTATTGGAAAACTCGTTTACTTTGTAAGCCATCGATTCTAATCACAGCTCATATAAATGATGGTTTAATACTTTTGTATCTCTTTAACATTTATTTTTTATTTTTACAATATCGCTTCATTATAATGGTTGGGAAAGAAAAATAAGTCTAACCTTGAGCTATATTTTCTCTTCCGAATTTAGATAAAATGGGAAAGTCCAAATAGTTAATGTTATTTATTCAATGTATTTATATTTCCATCATCTTCTGAAATAGTTGATGCTTAACTATTCTGTTGAAGAATATTGTTATTGTCGAAGAATATTTCCTGAAATAAGCAATATAACTTGAATTATAGTATGGAAGAGGTGTGTCCAATACTGTACTATATTTATTATTTACAATATTCATTTACAATGCAAATGACACTAATACTATAGCAAGTCTTTTATATTGTTTTAGACATTTTTTCTATTGTTATTGATCATAATAAAGTGTGTGTAAGGAACTTTGTTCCAATAAATTCTGAAATCTTCTTAAAATTACAAGGTAGGCCATATTTTAATTTTAATTGAAGTTTTTAAAAAAGAAGTTTTTATTTTGTTAGGTAAATTAATACGTTTTCAATCATTTTGTTGAAGATTCTATTCTTATAATTCTAGAAGAATTTATTGATTCATTTACATCGATGTTTACACTTTCCATTTTTCGCTTCATTACCGATATGCAGCCATTATTTTTTAACGTGAGAACAACTTTTCTATCTTCGGATTGTTAGTTCAATGAACTAAAGTCAAAAGTTCCAAATTGCATTTCCTAGATTTCTCATAACAGTTAATCTGAATTTGTTGTCATCTTCAGTTTAATAAAACATATATAAGTCATTTCTTTCTTATAATACTAGTAACTTGTACAGCTTCTTGACAGATATTGACAATACTAATAGAAATTATAATAGTAACTGACAAGTGTTTCTCAAAAGTTTTTATAAGTAAGTGGTTGTGACAATTTCTATTCGTTTTATTCAAGAGGCAAAACATCTTTTAAATGAAAATGAGATTGCTAATGGAAAGTTGTAAAATAAATCAATAATTATAAACAAAGACCGAATGTTGGTAATGAAGTGAAAAATCGGAACCATATTGTTTATCGCACTGTATAAATCTTAAGCCAATGATTGTTCTATTCCCGCTTTTATCAATGTTTTATTTTACGGTCTTTGTTAAGGTGCATACCATTGTTTAGTTTCTAGTCAAATTGGTAATCGAGTTATCCTTAAGGTTTTCCTGTTGTATAGTTGGATTAACTTATTATCGATAACATGCTGTGTAGAATCAGAGATTCCCTTGTACAATGTACAAATAATTATTATCCAAGTGACATAAACCAACATGTATGAACTAAAGTTTTTGTAACTTGTATTGCTCGGTTGAAATATTTTTCATTTATTTGCCATTTTTTCAAGTTTTTCCATTATTTATAAATGAAAAATTATTAGATCATGCACAAGAAATTTTTTTCTCGATACGAATGAACAAAAAATTCATTTATATTGTGCATGACAATAATATATTTGCTCAGATGATTTGACTGTGACCAATTGAATTATTCGTACTACTTATAAATCCTTCTATAAACTAAATATTCTATCTGTTCAAATTTTTTAATGGTAGATTATAAACTAGTAGCTGCCATTAGTGAAATTGAAAATAAACCCCCTTAGAGATCCAACTTGTTATTAAACTATGAAGACTCAACATTATTAGATAATTATTGTTACTCTGAAACTGAAATATTGTAAGCTTTATGCAATGTGAGTCGTATAGCAAGCTTTAACATTATTTTATTGAAAACTGACAAACTAACGTTATTTTCAGCTGAAACCTAGATTCTACAAATTTTCAGAATACTCAATTAACATATTCACTGACAGTTTATATTATTTAGTACCCTACTAATTTGATTAATCATTTCAACTATTACCAGGTGTAAATCAGAAAATGTGTTGAACTCTTAATTTTTAATGATTCATAACATTAGTTCATTGGAAATATTAGATTTTTATATGTATTTTGTAAAATTAATCCGGCAGCTAGTCGTGTTCGTATGAACATCATGTACCATATTATATAAAATATTAAGATCCAATAAATTTTTAAACGGTGTTAATTCTTTGTATTCAATTCATCCTACCTTATTCAGTCAGAGCCTTATTCATAAATTATTTTTAAACGGTGTTGATTCTTTGTATTCAATTCATCCTACCTGATTCATTCAGAGCCTTAATTTATAAGAGCCTTATTCATTTTCGTAAGAACTGTCTTTGCTAAGCACGCTTTGGTTATTCAGCAAACAATAAAAGAAAATACAGGACCGGAAACGTTTAGTATCTGTTCTATATTGAACGTAGCTATCTGTTCATCAAAGGGAGCTTAACCAGAACGCTTTGAAATCATATTTATAAAATACAAACCTAAATGATTCTAGTTATTTTTTTCAATATCATCGATAAAACAGGTTATAAATAAAATCAATGAATACTAATATGAGTATCTGTAGCACGGTAAATAGAAGAAGACGGTAGGTGTCACGCGCATGTTTGTGCTAAATTTCCGGTGTAGCTGACGTCATTTTATATCCAATCATCTGTTTTCACAAATAAGTTTCATAAATTGCCAATAGGTGTTAAAAACCTCGGTTGGTGGCGATGACGCAATCTAGCTGGCTGGCCACTGCGCACATATTTCATGACCCCTACCGTTTTCATCTAAATACCGTGATCTGTAAGCTACAAGACCAGTATAGAGTGAGTGATATACGCTAGATTGCTAAAATGCTTGTCTAGCAGTCTAGAGGTACTTGGTGTGATCACAGCCATGACTATGTACAGATTTTTTTAGACAGGCCTCTCCCGTGCTTCCAGATGGACACGGTAAAGCGGCGGTCCATGTTGAAATACAGCCTAACGCAGCTTACATACAGAGAGCAACCGGGAGAACGGAACGGAAACTGAAGCAAATCCATAGTCTTCTGCTAGTCGCGTTGATATCACCTCACTTTGAACAACACAATTCAATTTTGTTCAACTTGTGAAAGAACAACTCCTGGCTCAGTTGAGTTGCCATCACCCGGTGGCTCTATGTTTGTAAGTAGTCGTAAAACCATGACCATTTATAGTGTAAATATAGAACTATAAATGGGCATGGTAAGATCTAATATAGTAGCCATTAGACCCAATAGTAGCTATTAAGGTGCGTACAGACTTTTGCTCTGCTCCGCAATCGAACGTCACTCGAGCAGATCGATTGATGATCGACCGGGGAGCAAGAGTGGAACGCAAGAAGAGCTGACATCTCCCGTAACGTTCATGATCGGAGCGAGTGCGGAGCGTGTTGGAGGCGCGTATATCTGTACGCACCGTTAGACCCACAGAAGGAAAATAATATTATTTATACGGTAGGCTATATCAGGCGAGTTGGGACCTTCCCGAAAGGGACTCCCCACTAAGAAAAAGTTATTCGAATAAATGTTTCTATTTGATTTAAGACTTGATAGCTCATCCTGAAAATCTAACCATAGCCATTCTGAGTTCCGGTCATTTACCACATACCACTATTATTATCATCATAAAATTATTCGTTATAATAAAATAAGATGATATACACAGCATTTTCCTCCTCCTGGAAGATATAGCTGCATTAATGAACTAAACAACTATGGGGAATCGTTTATTATTCTGTTGTATATCCATACTTTTTCACTGTTAAAATTAAACTAGAATTTTAAAAAAACTTTTGAAGTGAAAATGCACTTACTTGTTGTATAGTGACGATCGTTTCGACCTGTTGTTGGTCCATACCAGGACCAAAAAGTAAGTGCATTTTCACTTAAAAGTTTTTTTAAAATTTCACGTTTATTATTAATCGTTTCAACTTTCAAGTGAGAGATCGGAACTTAATTTTTTTCAACCAATAACAGAAAATTATTGGGAATTGTTTAGCATTTGAATAATTGCAAATTAATACACTGTGATTTCCTTTTTATTAAAAAAAACCAGGCTCCATATATATAAATAATATTAAAGTTTGCCAATAATTCGTTCCCAGTCTTTCATACGCTCCAATGCTTCCGTTGCAGCTTTCCCCATAATTTTCTCCATTGAGTTCTCAGTTTCAAAATTCAGTATTGTACTGGCTTCTCTCAGGTATCGGATAACTTGTTTCAGTTCGATTTTCACTTCTTTCTTTTGTATGCTGTTAGCTTCGAACCTTCGTGTGAAGAGAATCATGATGGGAGCGTGAATTTCGTACAAAGTGACCCCTGAAAAAGTCAGTTGAAGAGTAGAATGCAACAAGAAATCTGTGACAGTTTTAAACTTTTGCTTTAACATACATTTTATCAATTTTATTCAATGTCTGATATTGCAACGTCGCAGTGTAGGCCTAGAATCTAATACATGATAGGTGAAAAAGATTTTAAAAAACACCAGCTGATCTTTTTCACCAATCATGTATTAGATTCTAGGCCTACACTGCGACGTTGCAATATCGTAGGCCGCGGCCTTGTATTAGAGGTGGCTATGCTGTTATCTGTGCCACAATCGATGTGCAGAGTTTGAAAATGCACCAGACAATCCTGAATTCTTTACTATGAATAATTATATATTTTATGAAAAACCCGATTTAGTTGTCAATTTCTCTTTATCAATAAAATTTACAGAACTGCAGTTTCTTATCTACACTACTAATACAGTAAAAAGGATAGGAATTTCCCCAAATTACAGGCGTTCATGGAGATTTCCTCAAATATAGCTAAGTTTTTAAATTATTCCAGTCTCCTCCTCTTTGAATAATTCATTCCATGTCTCCAAGATTATTATCATATGTGCTTTTATGGATATTTTCATCTCTTTTAATAATATTTCTACCCTACTCTTTCATTAGTCCTTCCAATCTTATTCTTAAGCTTTATAGATTTTCTCGATACTTCATCACATTACCTGTTCGTTGAAATTTAAATAAATCAGTCTCATTATATGCTCGATTGGAAATGAAATGTTTTCCATTGACACATTTCTTTGGATAGCCTAATTTTTACATCTAATTTACAATTATCTAATTGTCTTTCATTAATTTTAAAGGAGCTAAGTTTTAAATTGTCCTCACTGGAACGTTCCACGAATTTCTAGAATAATGTAATCCAGTTACCTTAGTAAGTACTGTCAAATTGTAACATTAAGGCGTGGTTTCTTGGACAATCATTGAAAATAATGGACCATTAAATTTATAGGTATGATGGGTCCATTAGATTTAATAAGTGTCCACGAATTTCTAGAATAATTTAATCCAGTTACCTTAGTAAGTACTGTCAAATTGTAACATTAAGGTATGGTTTCTAGGACAATCATTGAAAATAATGGACCATTAAATTTATAGATATGATGGGTCCATTAGATTTAATAAGTGTCCACGAATTTCTAGAATAATTTAATCCAGTTACCTTAGTAAGTACTGTCAAATTGTAACATTAAGGCGTGGTTTCTAGGACAATCATTGAAAATAATGGACCATTAAATTTATAGCCATGATGGGTCCATTAGATTTGATAAGTGTCCTAGAAACCGGACCCAAGTGTACAAAGTGAAACCTGAAAAAGTTAGTTGAAGAGTAGAATTCAACAAGAAATAAGTCACAGTTTCAAACATTCAGATTTTAAACAATTTTATAACTATAGTGAGGTCCATGTTATAATGACATTATTTGATCAACTTCGGTTTTGCTATCCTTGTCTATCATTTGACAAAGCCGGTGGTAATATCCTTTTCTAGGTCCACAACGATACCAATTATGTTTTTGACAGTGTAGAAATATAAATAATTAATACAGAGAATCGGCATCGCTATTCTTTTATCTTCATCTACTGTCATTATAACGTGGACCTTACTATAGCAAATTATATATCTGTGATCTTACTTGGCTTGACTGAAATCGTTTATTCTTACCTCTCAATCTAGAATATCCTGGTTCAATGACATCAAATACTTTCAGTAGCTCACTGCATATGTCTCTTTTCCTCATCAGTAGATCATCGGATAACTGATGAATTACATAACCAGGTGCTTTCCCGTACAGTTGGCTGAGAGAGTACTTGGCTGCTATCATAATATAGTGCTGAGGATGGAGAACTTTTTCATATTTTTTTAGAAAATTCTCCAGATCTACAACGCTATCCATGCCGATGGAATCCAATCCATTTTGTATCCTGTAATGATATAAATGAGGATGATTTTTTAAAATCTTATTGATTATTGACCGAGCGAAGTGAGGTCTAAGATTCAAGTCGACGGTTTGGCATTTCTCTTGATGTTTATATATGTTGCGCATTTACGGCGAAACGCGGTAATAGATTTTCATTAAATTTGACAGGTATGTTCCTTTTTTAATTGCGCGTCGACGAATATACAAGGTTTTTGGAAATTTTGCATTCCGAGGATAATATAAAAGGAAAAAGAAGCCTCCTTCATACGCCAATATTAGAGTAAAAATCAGACTATAGTATTAATCATCATAAAATAATCAGCTGACAAGTGATTACACAGATGTGTGGAGAAGCCAGTCTATTGCTGTATTTCCATAAGGTCTACAGTTTCAATCAGGTTTTTGTGGATGAGAATACTGCGTGAGGTCTACTGTTCACAGAACTACTAGTACTATATCAATAATCTTAGAAGGAAGATAATGGAAATATTGTACCATGTTTTGCGCACTTACAACGTATTTACCGGTATCAAAAGTACAAATATAATATGATTTTAGTTGTAGAAGTTACAAAAGTACATATTAATATGAATTAAGTTTGGTGTATAAACTACTTATCTTGTTTTAAATCAGTTTAATCTTGCAATAAATGAATGACCAAAGGTTGACTAATTCTTCATATAAGAAATACAGGAAATATACAGGGTAAAATTCAAACCAACATAATTTATAGTGGAAATTTATTAAATATCTATCAAGCTATCGATTTATCCTGATGAGGTTGTTTTTATTGGAATAAATCCAAGAATATCTGTCAATTATGAAATTGAATAAATAAGAAATAATGATGAAATTGCGACTATCACCTTGTTAGTAAATACATTAATGCTAATCTGTTGACAAATACTTTAATTAGTATATTCTATCAAAGACGCTGAAGATTTTTGTAACTGCAAATATTAACAACAGAAAGAATAATTATAAGGAATCGAACCCAGCAGCTCCTGAGTGCATAAATATAATTTGACCCCATATAAATTGGAATTTCGGTCTATTAACTCGCAGCTAACACCTCAGTTCATCATAAAATTACCATATTATATTATTGACAGAAGTGATAGCACTAAAGATATGGAAATAGTATGTTTCGCACCTAGGGGCGAAAATGAGACTTTTCCGGCTCGAAACCGGTCTTCAAGATTGAAAAGCCGGAAAAACATTTTTGCACGTGGTACGAACGCTATTTTTCGCCACACAGAAAAATGAACAATTTATATATATATATATATATATATATATATATATATATGAGAATAATTGTTTATTAAGCACTTATTCCGAAAGCAAAAGTGGAAGGTCATAGCTCTAGCAAATCTTTGGTAATCTGAATATCAGGAAATTGTCCAAGTATTTTTATTTTTTATTCTGATTTGTCTAAATAACCTAAAAGATTATGTTCAATTATGAGGGAGGTTGAGTATATTCTTAGCTCCGATACATTAGCTCCCAATGCTAAAGACCATTTCTCTTTCACCTTTCTTAGTTCCATGTTAGCGGCCGGAAAGGGTACTCTTTCCGGCCTTAGCCGGAAAGAAACCTGTTCTGACGTCAGACGAGAGTCGTCTGCAAACAATGTCTTTCAGATCTACGTAGGGACAGCTGATTTCTGTGCAGTGTGGCGAAAAGATAGTTTTAGCTGGCTGTGGAATCAAATGTCATGTACGCTATACATTTCAAACGCTTGAAATTGGTTTAAAATACAGTATTCAATTACAATTTTTCTTTGTTCTTGATTGATATTCTTATAGTTGATGAAATTTCCATAGGTACGGTACTTGAAAACAAAAATGCATAGAATTCAGCAATTTCTTTGAATATTTCATAACTGTTAATTTTATGATTTGAATGTGAATATACTCACCTTTCAATTAATTTTTCTATTGTGTGGTAAGGCACAGAATACTGCGAACAGTTGGTACACAGCCAGTCTGCTTTGTCATCCAATGGCTTAGTTGACAGAACTGCTCCTTTGAGACATTTGGGGCATTTGAGTGACGACAGATTGGTTCCCAGTTCGGTTGGATCAGAACATCTAGCGCAAATGCAATCGAAAAACTTTGCTGTCTTTAGATGCTCTCTGCGCCTTAAAGTTCCCTGTAGTGTTCAAAAATGAGAAAAAGTCACTCAAAGTATTTCCATAATCCTATACTATTGAACGAGCAATTTCTGTTTACATGTTTGTATTTCACCGGATCTCGAAAACGGCTCTAACGATTTCCACGAAATTCAGAACATAGTAGTTTTATAATATAAAAATTTGATTGCACTAGGTCTCATCCCTGGGAAAACTCGCTGAAGTACATCAAAAGGATAATTATTATCCATCTTTGGAAAAAACAGCTGATAATAATTATTTCGTCGTCTTTTGATGATGGAAGTGAGTGAGCGAATTCATGTGTGTTGACTGTGTCAAAAATATGACTCAGCTGTTGATCTTTTGTAATCATTCAATCAGGTACTTAGTGCCGGTTGCAAAAAAGCCGGGTTATTTTCAATCCTGATTAATTCCAGTAGAACCATCTTTCTAAAATGGTCTTCTCTGATTTGGTTTACGTGAAATCAATCAGGATTATTAAAATTTAACCGGCTTTTGTGCATTCGGGCCTTTGTGAGGGAGATTTTCGCATTCCTCTGGGAATCAATCTCAATTCACTGTGATCAGATAGAACATTTCTTTATGAACTATGAGTATTATTATAATTTCTTCTTTCGTGATAAATTTTTTATGCTCTTGTACTCCAGAGCGAAGCTCGGTCCCCGATATTATTATTTAATTCATATAATATAATTATCATAATACGATTATTTATCATAATTTATGTACCGTACTGATGAGGTAATATTTTAATGTAGGTTGGTAGTTAATGAAATTGAATAAATCAAATTGTTGAGTAATGATTTGAACAATTTATTCAAAATTTTATTATGACCACCGAAGTATCTATAATAAAGGACATTTATTTATAAAAACAGTGCTACTGGAAGGAAACGTTTTATAAATATATACCCTATGATCAAACTGTAAATCAAAATGTTGGTTAAAGTTGGAGTAACTGGACATCACTCTGAGGCATCAAAATATTTTATAGCTTAGAGATGATACCGTAATCAATATTTTCTATAGACGATTGAAGGCTTTTACAATATTAAAATCCTTTTTTCAATAATTTAAAACTAAACATATACAACAATATTATTTAACTTACATGTAAAGTATTGGCATAGCTCAAAGTTATAAGTTGTCCTTGCTTTATTCTTGAAGCGGCTCTGACAACTAGTTGATAATTCTCGTTGTCGTTGTGGCTAGTGTTGGGCGTGCAGTCGTGAGCCACGAGGAATACATTCGGATAGAGTGCTCTGATACTTATCCCACCTTGACCCACCTCAAAAGCATTCACCTGTTAGTGAGGAATTGGATTCAGTTGATTATTTCAGGATACGTTTTAATAGTTTGTGATTTATGTATCATCATAGAGAAAAAATAGCGTAAGTAGATATCCCATGGTATAGGCCGTTTATGTCGCAACTTTATTACTGTCAACTCAAGCCGATTATTGTCGATTACAGTCGCTTTTTAGTGTTTTGTTGGGGTGAGAGTGTATAAACGGCACAATATGAGAGACTACCAGCGTCACTCAGCTTCATGGGAAAGAACTACGTGGACTATCGGCTTGAGTTAACAGTAAAAGTTGCGATATAAACGCCCTATACCATGGGATATCTACTTACGCTATTTTTTCTCTATGTTTTTTTATCATCGAGTAAATAAATAAACAGTTAAAATATTGTTATAAAGTGGACATTTTCTTATGAATACTCATAGACCTATTTTTTCCATGGTGTATTTTAGACTTTCAACTTCAGGCACCATTACCGGTACTTATTACTTCAGTTTTCAAAATTTATACTTTTCTTATCTGGAGCTCTGCCTTGTTCTAGAATATGATTTAAAAATTTTGGCAGGCTCACATACCGATACTTGAGATATTCTATATCACTCACTACATAATAACTTTGCACTTCAGAAACAATATTGTGCTAGAGAATTAAATTGAGTTGAATTACATACATACTATGAAACTCAAGAAAACTCTAATAAATAAAACATGAATAAATATGAAGCTTAATATACTATATTTTATCCAATGGCGATTCTATTCATATAGAATAGAGTGTGCATCTCTTCTGAATAAGATTTTTTTATCAGACACATAAACCCAGAATCTTAAGGCAATAAGGTAGGTAATAGAATTGAAAACCATCATATAATAATTATTAGAAAAGAAAATGTAGCTATGCTGTTCTTTATAGAAAAATATTCTATCCAACATTGGCTACTAAGCTGAAATATTGTTTCAAGAGATTTAGATACTACAGGTGGCTCAAATCAGAAAAATATTATAGGAACATTTATACTTCTTTCAATTTCCATTAAAATAAAATAATATTTGATAGAAATATACTTTGTTGACATAGACTGATGATTTTCAAATGAATCTCCTCTGATAAAATCTACATCCAAATGGTCTTGGTTTTAGATAAAATGCAAGTCTAGCACATCAGAAAAAACTCTACACCAACCTCAAACTAAATTTTGGTAAAGCAGAAAGGAACATATGGTTCAACAAAGAATGCTTGAAGAACTCTATTATTCCAAGGTTTGTATCATTGAAGTGCAATAAAAGGATTGTATCAGCCAGAATCCTCTGAGTGTGGTAGATTGGACATCATTCAAACTCTGCTACGTCATCAAATAAAATAATCATTCTATTCTATTCTGATAAGCGAGAAATAAATAAAACTTGAAGTAATAGAAATGTTAGTCTACTACCTACCTCCAAATAACCACAGACTGTATGAATCTCCTCTTCGGTGTGTTCCTCCATTTTCCACGTGTTTCTTATTCTGTCGACAATATATTTTTGATTGCACTCCCAAATGTAGTTCAGTTTTTTCCTGATTGAATTGTGTGCTTCCAGTGTCTGCAAGATGTTCCATTTTGCCGGGTTGTGCGACTTGAGCAGCAGACAGCGCAGTGGCACAATGGCATTGTATGCTTTGTGCGTTGTCAGGTCGTTGACGGTGGGAGGCGGACATTTGGCAAGTGCTGCACATTCTGCCTCGCTGTGGCCGTGTTCAGTGTGTAATCCGGGGCAGTCGTTGGCGCATAGAGGCCATTTGCATTTTGAGCATCTGTGGAAAAGGTTTCTGGTACATTTCATGTAGAATTTAATTTAGATAGGTAGGCCCTAATAATTTTTTGTTTTCACAAAAGGCTACGATACAAAGACGTCGAGAAATATAGATATAGGTAATATAAAATAATATGAGGTATAGATATTATTGAAAATATAATATAATTGACTGAGCGAAATGAGGTCTAAGATTCAAGTCGACGGTTTTGCATTTCTCTTTATTCATGTTTCGCATTTACGACGAAACGCAGCAATAGATTTTCATTAAATTTGACAGGTATGTTCCTTTTTTAATTTCGCGTCGACGTATATACAATGTTTTTGGAAATTTTGCATTTCAAGGATAATATAAAAGGAAAAGGAGCCTCCTTCATACGAAAATATTAGAGTAAAAATCAGACTATAGAATTATTCATCATAAATCAGATGTCGAGTGGATTATAAATAGCATGCAATTCAATATCTCAATGTAACTTATTAAAAACACAGCTGTTGTGTGGACTATTAATTGCATGCAGTGAGGCATACAATTGATAACTTGAAGTAGCATAGTATTTTTTTTTTCTCCCGACTTTTCTCTGCTTTCAACTCGGTAAGCTTTTGATGATAGCAGCATAGCTGTTTACATCAAATTATTAGCATTGTCGATACAACAACCCAAACAGCCATTAGTCGTTTATACACCGATATTTTGACGACACGACAGGACAGGACAGAATTTACTCTGATGACAGTATTAGAGGAGACTGTGGTATATAATTGCGCGAGGTCTACTGTTCACAGAACTACTAGTATGATGATGATGATTGAAAAATAAAATAAATAGCCTACTGGTATTAAAAATTACACTAACAATGGGTAGGCTACTATGAATACCAAGCTTATTATGAATATCATTGATACAAAATTATGGATTCAATCAATGTTATTATTGATACAATCAATTGAAGAAAAGCATTGTTTATTACAAATTCATGCCATGAATTCCTTAACTTCCATTGCTTATTGATAGAATTTATTTCAATGTTTTCATATTGTTTTTATTAAATGTTCTCCCCTGATAATAAATAATCTTCTGATTCACAAACTTGTGCACTCAAGTGAGGATTAATAGGCCTTTCTTATTTTATTTCAAATTTTCAATTGTGATGTATTTTGATCTTTCATGTATCGATAAATATAGGGCAATTTAATTGGACTAGATAATGATTAGACCCAATTTATCATTATCAGGATAATGAAACCACATCAATCATTATGGTAAAATTAATATAATTCTGTGATAGGATAATTCAACATGAAACAAATATTTCTCATATTCTACAATATCAATTGGATCAAATGATGGAATGTTTTATTTCAACAAAATTAACTAAAACCTCTCAATAATTCGGTAGGTTGGTTGAAATGAAAATACGGAACCGTATTTGTATTCTCTTTATATCATCATCGGAAGATTGAAAGGTTCAAATCAATTTAGTTTAAGAAAATAATAGCATATTTATTTAACTCAATTCCTCCTTTGTCAAGTGTGTTTATTTTTGTTTTTTTTCATTTTTAGTATAAATATTACTCAATATTATAAATGAGTTAGATTCAATAATGATGTATTTGAACACCATCCATCAATATCATCTCAACAATGATTAAACAGTTTAATCATTAAACATTAAAATTAACTGATTCAAGTCTACAGATTAAGCTACTTGATACCTTTTATTACTTGATACAGTACTTGTTACTTAGTCTACTTGTTATTTGTTATTACTTATCAATTGCTACTTAGTTTACTTGTCATTACTTATTACTTAGTCTACTGCTTGTTATTTTGTTATTGATCGTTTTTGGTCTACTTGTTATTTGTTATTACTTGTTACTTTGTCTACTGCTTGTTATTTTGTTATTGATTGTTATTGGTCTACTTGTTATTTGTCTACTTGGTATACTTGTTTAGCTGCACCTACCGAGAGCTTGTGGTGAGGTTGAGAGACTTGTAGCAGCCGAGACAGAGCGGCCGAGTGTCTTGGCTGGGCCCGACCACCAATGCATCCTCGTGGAAGATGACGGACGCCTGCTCTATGTCACGCGACGCCACCAGGTAACTGTTGAACCAAGCACATTATTTTACCACACACTGCAACAGAAAGTATCACGACTACATTGAGATCAATAGCAACAAGCACATTATTTTAGAAAACAATGCAACTAAAATTATATTTAATTTCTTATTTCCAATATTAATTTGTTTAATTTGTTTAGTTGTACTTCAAATTTTCTTTAATTATTTAAGTATTATTTCATTTCACTCATTTTTCATTTTAGTATTTGGTGCAGAACTTAAGATTGTATAATCACTTGATGTAATTGCATTTTATATTAATGTATTTATAATCATCATCATAAATGTTTCTACATTTAATTTCTTATTTCCAATATTAATTTGTTTAGTTGTACTTCAAATTTTCTTTGTTTTTCAAACGATTAATGTAATGGAAGCAAAATGGATCATTGATCTGTTGCTTCCACATATTCTTGTTTTCAATAAATAAATAAATAAAAGTTTTACGGCTATATTTAATTCATCAAGACCGATTGCACCAGCAAGCACATTATTTTTCCAAACAATCAAACAGAAATTTTGACGGTTTTGCATGACTACATCCAATTCTTTAAGATCAGATCAATAATTATTGAATCAATTCAATATTGAAAGATTAGATTAGAAAGCCCATTTTCTACAATGTTTATCAGAATTGTTCATGTTGAATCTAGTGATTATGATGTGTATTTCACCTAATGATTATGGCGTGTTCCGTATATACCTTACAACATGAACCTAAATCCAACAACCTCTATAAAGAGCTGTTGTTTGTATGTAATTTTGAGTCTTAAAGTTTGGATCATACCGTATAGTTCTTGAATTTTTGTTTTTCAAGTCATGATGATGCTCATGCAATTCCATTTTTCTTCAATTGAACTTATTTGCAGAATTAATAATTTCTTTTGATATATTAAACTTGAAGTATAAGAAATTTGGACTTGAGTTGAATTTGAAATGAGTTTCTAGTTTTGAATACCACGATGTCTGAACTCTATATAAAAGGAGTGAGCAATACTCAAAACTCCATAGTGAGGTCCACGTTATAATGACAGTATTTGATCAACTTTGGTTTTGCTATCCTTGTCTCTCATTCGACAAAGCCGGTGGTACTATCCTTTTCTAGGTTCACAACGATGCCAATTATATTTTTGACAGTATAGAAATATAATTAATTAATGCGGAGAATCGGCATCGCTATTCTTCTATCTTTATCCACTGCCATTATAACGTGGACCGTACTATAGGCTACTTTGATTCCGTATTTAATTGTATTTCTTGACTAATTCAACAAAGCTCAATTCATGAAAGTTCTTGTAGGAGTCATTGGTATAGATTATTGGAATTGGATGTGCTTTAATATCCTGATATACATGTTTATTCTATGAAAACATAATCTTTTTATAATAAAAAACTTGATGCTAATGAAGAAAAACAGGGACAAACCGCAATTATGCACACATTTTTTAGGGTTTTTTATTCAAGAAATGTGAGGTTTGAGAGAATAACCTATTGCTTCATAAATTTATAGGAAGTTTTTGATTTCCTATTGCAATATTCGAATGAATTAGCTCTAGAAAAAATACGAGTTACAAAAATGAAAAATCAAAGACGACTTTTCGACTCTGAGCTACGTATTTTAGCAGCTTTATAAAGGACACATTCTTAATAAAAACAAAATCATTTAAAGCTATGAAATTTAAAGCTAAATACTTTTGTGTGAACAATTTTATTTTGTAAAGCATAATTCTCTTACCGGCCTATAATCTCAGAAGATTGTATTTCATATAATCTATCTTTTGTTTCACAATCGTTATCTTCCTCCGAATCAGCTTTCGAGTCAACAGTTGATTGATGGTGATTATGCTTTCTCTTGTTCTTCCCATTAGATTTCTGAAAAGCCAAAAAATTTTGAAAATTTAAAATCAAACTTTGCAGTGATGGGGCGGAGCTCCTGGAATTTTTACAGATATGGGACTTGTGGCAGTTGATAGAGCTTATCAGTGACTATTCTAGGTATAGATTTAATCAAAATCGTTGGAGCCGTTTTCGAGGAAATAGCGAAGAACCCTGTTTTTGACAACATTTCGCCATTTTAGCCGCCATCTTGAATTGCATTTGATCGAAATTGTTCGTGTCGGATCCTTATATTGTAAGGACCTTAGGTTCCAAATTTCAAGTCATTTTGGTGATTGGGAGATGAGATATCGTGTACACAGACGCACATACACTCATACACACACACACACACACCACACACACACACACACACACACACACACACACCACACACACACACACACACACACACCACACACACACCACACACACACACACACACAACACACACACACACACACACACACACACCACACACACACACACAGACCAATACCCAAAAACCAATTTTTTGGACTCAGGGGACCTTGAAACGTATAGAAATTTAGAAATTGGGGCACCTTAATTTTTTTTGGAAAGCAATACTTTCCTTACCTATGGTAATAGGGCAAGGAAAGTAACTAAAAACCTCTATAAAGAGCTGTTGTTTGTATGTAATTTTGAGTCTTAAAGTTTGGATCATACCGTATAGTTCTTGAATTTTTGTTTTTCAAGTCATGATGATGCTCAATTCCATTTTTCTTCAATTGAACTTATTTGTAGAATTAATAATTTCTTTTGATATATTAAACTTGAAGTATAAGAAATTTGGACTTGAGTTGAATTTGAAATGAGTTTCTAGTTTTGAATACCACGATGTCTGAGCTCTATATAAAAGGAGTGAGCAATACTCAAAACTCCATAGTGAGGTCCACGTTATAATGACAGTATTTGATCAACTTTGGTTTCGCTATCCTTGTCTATCATTCGACAAAGCCGGTGGTGTACTATCCTTTTCTAGGTTCACAACGATGCCAATTATATTTTTGACAGTATAGAAATATAATTAATTAATGGAGAGAATCGGCATCGCTATTCTTCTATCTTTATCCACTGCCATTATAACGTGGAACGCACTATAGGCTACTTTGATTCCGTATTTAATTGTATTTCTTGACTAACTCAACAAAGCTTAATTCATGACAGTTCTTGTAGGAGTCATTGGTATAGATTATTGGAATTGGATGTGCTTTAATATCCTGATATACATGTTTATTCTATGAAACATAATCTCTTTATAATAAAAAACTTGATGCTAATGAAGAAAAACAGGACAAACCGCAATTATGCACACATTTTTTAGGGTTTTTTATTCAAGAAATGTGAGGTTTGAGAGAATAACCTATTGCTTCATAAATTTATAGGAAGTTTTTGATTTCCTATTGCAATATTCGAATGAATTAGCTCTAGAAAAAATACGAGTTACAAAAATGAAAAATCAAAGACGACTTTTCGACTCTGAGCTGCGTATTTTAGCAGCTTTATAAAGGACACATTCTTAATAAAAACAAAATCATTTAAAGCTATGAAATTTAAAGCTAAATACTTTTGTGTGAACAATTTTATTTTGTAAAGCATAATTCTCTTACCGGCCTATAATCTCAGAAGATTGTATTTCATATAATCTATCTTTTGTTTCACAATCGTTATCTTCCTCCGAATCAGCTTTCGAGTCAACAGTTGATTGATGGTGATTATGCTTTCTCTTGTTCTTCCCATTAGATTTCTGAAAAGCCAAAAAATATTGAAAATTTAAAATCAAAATAAGAATTTTGCATAATCAAACTTGACTACACTTTACTCTATCTTTTCATTTTGGGATCAGGATGATTAAAACTAGCAACCATCGTGTGTTTTCTTGAGCTTCGTTCACAAAACACGGACCTATATTTTCTTATTCAGTACACATTACCATACAGAAACAGTAGCTTGAGTAGATATCCCATGGTATAGGGCGTTTATGTCGCAACTTTTACTGTTATCTCAAGCCGATAGTCCACGTATTTCTTTCCCAAAAGGGTGTGTGACGCTGGTAGTCTCTCATATTGTGCCGTTCATACACTCTCACCCGGCCAAAACAGTAAAAATCTACAATAATCGATAGTAATCGACTTGAGATAACAGTAAAAGTTGCGACATAAACGCCCTATACCATGGGATATCTACTCAAGCTATTGTTTCTCTGTGACATTACGCCTCCAACAAACTAATAAAATATTATACAAATATATCGCCAAAGAATAAGATAGGAATTGGGTTATTTCATGCGATATTGTTCTCCTAGTTATTTGTTTCTGTGCCAAATGACAGACTGATATTATATTGTCAACTCGAATGTGTTATTCTCACGAGATTCGAAATAGCGCTCTGGTAAGCCGGGACTCCACAAATAGATGAACACATCTTCCCCGAATTTAATAGTTTGTTATAATCGTTTTCGCAGCTTAATTGAGATCAAGTCTTACTGCAGCACTTATAGCCTATATATACTTCATAGCATTTATACTTATATAAGCACTTATACTCAGACGAATAGTCTTGAAGGGGTATTCCAGTAAAACATGCTCTGTAATACAATGTAATCTGTATTTTGTATGGAATAAAGAATATTTGAATTTGAATTTGAATATATCCTAAAAACTCAAAACTTTCATAGTGCAGTATAGGCAATCGAAATAAAGCGGTTTTTATAGTGATTTTGAAAATTATATGCTTAGTCAATCAATCAATCAATCTCTTTATTCAAAACATACATCAAAATGTGCATGAATGCGTCTGTCTTTATTATTTTCAACAAAATAATAATATAAATACAAGTAAAAAAACAAAATCGGAAACAGTCTATCATTATAATTGAAATTTGATATTAATAGCTGGGAGAGGAAGGATATTAATAGCTCTTTGTGAATGTTGGATCCCATTGCCTTTAATTATTGTACTAATACACCACAGTATTGCTTTAGAAGGATGTAAGTTAACACTTGTCTTCACTATATCAAAAAGTTGGGAGGTTGCAGTTTCATGAAATTTTACAGCTTTACTATTTATTGAATAAATAAATAATCATTCTTTATATTTTTCAATATTTTCGAATACATGGATTAGATATGAAACACATCTTAACAGAATAAAATATCACAATTCCAATCAGTCTCAGTTTAAACGTTAAATTTGAGTAATAATCATTAATAGTTTCTGTGATGAGATTGACCGAAGTCTATTGTATAGAATCACATATTTATTAGTCATATAGGCTTCACTAGAGCATCTCTTCCTCAAATTTAAATTAGATTTTATGAACCCGACTATCGATGTAATAATCGTTTGAAATATTGTTCCTTCATATTGTCAAGGAAGAATTTGTTCAAGGATTAAACGCGAAGAGAATATATAATAATTTTGATTGTATAAAATTTTTAATTCCCTATTAAATAAAATTATTCCTCTGCTATACTTGAGAAGTTTTTCAACACAGTAGAAGAAATCTCCTGCTGTATTTGATGAATATTAAAAATAATATGAGATATTAATTGGCAGATAATGGATCACTTAATGAAATATCACGTGATTATGATCGCTACAATTTATTATTGATATTATTCATTCATAAAACAATTTGTGAATTCAATGGTATGTACCGTATATATTTTTAAATTGATCACATTGATTTTCCAAGAAACCAACTAAATAATGTATGTTTTGCTGCCTAGTTGTGAACATTAATTTTTATCACTAAATTGCCACTTTTCTCATGAATAGATAATAATAGATAATCGAGCTCTTAAAACATACTACGGTACTCTACCTTATGCTTTCTTCCTCTTGGCATTCTGCTCAAATCTATAAATGTTTATCAATTTTTTTATCTCTACTTTTACACAGAATTTGATTATGAACAAAATAATTGAATCAGAGCTACAATTTAATAAATCCTTGAAATGTTATAAATTTTCAAAGTCCACTTTTAGATTACATTGGATTATAGACAAAATAATAATGACACTGAGCAACAATCTGATAAATCTGTGAATTTTTGTAAATTTTCAAACCCTACTCCAAGATTATAATGAATACAGAATAATGATGACCACTGAACTACAATCTCATAAATCTTATAATTGCTACTATCAATTAACAAACTCCACTTCTCAACTATATTGAAATATATGGTCAAAATGATTATAAAACTGAGCAACAATCTAATAAATCGTTGTATTTCTGATCCCCACTTCCGGATTAAATTGAATTTTAAACAAAAATATAATGACACCGAGCAGAAGTCGCGCACTAATCGCGCTCACAGAAAACTGAATCGCTCGCATCCTGATGGCATACGCATGCGTCACAGCTTGAAAATTTATTATCCAGCTTCGCCCATCTCCCATCTCCCATCTCCCAATCCCCGTTTCGCGTAATCAAAAGATCCCTTTGAGCGCGCGACAAGCTACCAACAAATATTGGCCAGCCGCCATCTTTTCATAGATATACACTGTTGAATAAACGCAATAGAGACCGAAATTCTGTTTTTGCTTTTGTAATTGGATATATTTCTGTTTGGAAACTCACTTCCGCGCGACAAATCTACACAAAATTGTTCTGTCTTTTATGTAGATTTAGAATTTGAATGAGTTGATTGTGGTTTTTAATTCAATTAAAAATCAAAATTAATATATAAGTGGTTTGTACAAATTAATACATAACATTACACATAAGACATAACATTACACCTTAACCTTTTAGCTTTAGTCAACTTGAAAATGTAACCTGTGTGGCCACGAAACCATGGTCATGTACCAAATAAAACTGTGTAGAATTTGACAAAATATGTGTGTTTTTATTCAGTTACACATAAGAATTATGGTACATTAAATATTGAAAAAATAATTCATGACTTCCTTTAACCCTCATTATTCATAATACCAGTATTAGTGTTTTTTAAATATTCTAAGTTGGCTATTTTCATTCCATATCCCACATAGGCCTAATTCAAGGAAAATAATGAATGACAAATCAGAATATTATTGGGAGAAAGCTTCTCACATGGGATGAAGCGACAATTGAAGCGACAATTACAATTATAAACATATTGTGGGTAGCCTGCTGTGAGAATGGCAATCTGCAATCCTCTATTTCGAAAACATGCTCCATTTAATTCAATATTTCATTACCATAAATTATTTTTGATTTGTTTTTGATACCTTGAATTAAATTTCATGACAGAGGCTACAAAAGATATACAAATTCATGTTATGCTATAGTGAGGTCCACGTTATAATGGCAGAGTGGAGGAAGATAGGAGAAAAACGTTGCCGATCCTCTGTCTTGTCAATGCCTTCCATAAATGGTAGCTGATACAGGTTTATTGATGTAATATTAACGGTTCATTCTCGTTTAAAATAATCAATTATATTTAATTAAGCAAGAAATTATATTTTTCAATAATTCAATAATGAATTTTTATAATTAAGATGAAATATTTTTTAAATTAATTATTAATTCTACATTTTTAAAAGACGATCTGGCAACAGAGCAAAGCGAGAAAGAGATAGCGCTATCTGCTTTGTTGAATGATAGACAGACAAGGATAGCAATATAATTTCCAATTGAACACTGCCATTATAACGTGGATCTGACTATAGTGGTTAAATAAAAAATCAATCTTTGTTTTTATTTTTAAAAATTGAAGATTCATGCAGTCATAATAATTATTGTAGTATTTTTTTTTTGAAAAATCAAGCTACAATCTGCTGTAGCCCGATTGTGAACATTTCGAACACAACAAATTTCCAAATTCTCAAAGCGATATAAATAATAGAAATTTGCCAATGAGTCACTAATTCATTTCAAGCGAGCGTGTATAGTGCATCTAAAAATGTTCGAGATCCGACACAGCATTCATATTCGTTACTTTCTATGAATTTTGTCAGCGTCTATTTTTTGTTGGACTGGAGAGAGTCATGGCAGAATGGGCAAAGATCAGGCCAGCATGAATTTCTCATTATTTTTGACGTTTCAAGCAGCGTTCTGGTTGGTCACGTGTCGTTGATAGAAGGATTAAACAACAACATTCAGAGGAGCAAGGAAAAATTAGATCAAACTGAAGCTTAAAGATACTAGATTCTCAAAACCTCTAAGTTTTAATTTTGAACAAAAATCTTTACAATTCAATAAATTAATTTATCAAATTATTCAAGTAATTATGCGTATTAAGGAAAAAAATAAATATTTATGAGTTGGCTCTAGAAGCTTTCCGAAGATACTTCTGTAATATTCATAATTATATTATTCAATTACATAAAACTTATTATGCTGTTTTCCTCATTTAAATACTTCCATTGACACAAAATTTAAGTTTAAATTTGATATGCTCATGGCAACATCAATATTATTGTGTTCATGAAACCTGAGAGCATTTAAATGTATGTTTTGTGTTATAAAAACTACTAATCTGCGTTTTAAGTGGAGAAGACAACGTACCGGTATTGAGCTTTTTAGCTTTTATTCCACTATGGAAGAATATTGTTCAACTTAACGGTATCGTACACAATAGTGTTCAATCTATTTTTGATCGTTGCCGGTGTAGTGTTTAAATCTTCTTTTAGTTTTCGAGTTTTTTTTATAATTATTTATATACCCGTATTTATAAAATTATATAATATAATTGTATGATGCTTGTCAACAATACCTTACAATTAGTTGTGTAGAGTAAGCTATTAATTATAACGTTTTTAAAAACTTGAACAGAATTTGTCAAGCTGACTGCGCTCTACAGAAAATAATTTCGCTGCCAAAATTCCATCCGCTCGCTTGAAATGACAGGTTCAGAAATTTTATTAATTTTGAATAATCTATTAGAAGTAGCGGATTCGCTTTCAATGATCCATTCTATCATTATTCAGCATAATTTCATCGTACAAAAACATTTACTTAGAGGAGCATCTGCTGTAATCACTCTCCTCCATGTGTAGGCTATGTAGAATCTCTCCATGATTTTTTCCTTGAATCAGTTCTCAATTTCTGTCTTGAGTCAGTAGCTATATTGAATATTTTGTAGTAATATGATAATATTTTTTGATAATTCATTGATTCATAAGGAGGTGGGATACATGATAACAATCAAAAAACAAAATAATATTATGTCTTTTTTCAAGATGATAACACAAATTTTTCAAGTTTTTTTCAAGCTTCGATAAATAATAATTTCGTCGAAAATAAAACCATATTAGTGAAATCATTCATGAATGATTATAAAGTAATCTTTATTCATTGACTTGGATTAAATAATTCACTAAATTTGGAGAAAAAACTGTATAGTAACCAGGTTCAATATAAACCATAACAAACAGGCATTGAAACCCTTTTTTCAGGTATTGCAATGTTCAGGTGTCAGGTGAAACTCTTTTCCTATCTTATAACAATAAAACATAACTATGGAATAGTTGTATGGAATATATATATGAAAATATAAAATATAAGTATAATAATTATTAAAAAAACTCCAAATGAATAATATAATTGAAGCGCATGAACCTGGTAAACCTGGAGCCTTCTTCAGCTGCAATATTGACAGTTCATCTACAAATACAAGTAGGCCTACTACAAATATTATGATGATTTAACGCTTTATTTAGAAATAAAGTCATCACTGTATGTCGAAAATCTCTAAGGCAGAAAATATCTGGTTAGTCGTTAGAAACAAATACTCACAATCATTTTGAATATGTGTTAATCAAACAGTGTGTTCTTTGGCTGCAATATTGACAGTTCATCTACGAATACAAGTAGGCCTACTACAAATATTATGATGATTTAACGCTTTATTTAGAAATAACGTCAACTACTGTATGTCGAAAATCTCTAAGGCAGAAAATATCTGGTTAGTCGTTAGAAACAAATACTCACAATCATTTTGAATATGTGTTAATCAAACAGTGTGTTCTTTGGCTGCAATATTGACAGTTCATCTACGAATACAAGTAGGCCTACTACAAATATTATGATGATTTAACGCTTTATTTAGAAATAACGTCAACTACTGTATGTCGAAAATCTCTAAGGCAGAAAATATCTGGTAAGACGTTAGAAACAAATACAATCATTTTGAATATGTGTTAATCATGAGTCAAACAGTGTCGCATTGGTACCGTATTGTGAGATTTACTTCTTCCTGTCAGCATTGAATGAATGGAAAGCATTCATGTTATTCATAGGAAATGATGACAGTTTAAAATGAATCTCACTACATACAGTGTGGTCTGTTAGTAGGCTACCGTACGCTAAAAGAGCATTGAATTCAAAAACATGTTCGTCTGTGCCGTACAGAGCGTGACTCCAGAAGTATAAGACTTCTATAGTCACTGTACGTTAATGTGTTTAATGTATTCTGATATATTCAGTTCACTACAATAATTTCATACCTACTGAATAATATTAATAATAATATCGATTGTTCAGGTCTAGTGTCAGAGGTTTCAGGTCGCACCTGATCAATTTCAGGGCCTCTGACATGACCTGGCGACTGTTTTTTTTTTAGGAAAACAAAAGGATTTGATAATTATTCAGTACAATGAACACCATAATATCACCTTAACAACTACTCAGAAATTTCATACCTCTCCACAATGTATCAGGTGAACACTTGTCTCGAACCTCGCCATTGGTTTCTGAGAAGAAATCCTTTTTAAAGAACACTTAGCACTGTGGTGTTGGAATACTAGTCGATATAACTTCTGCAAATTACAACTTCTCAACTTCTTGGTGGTTACTGTAATTATTCTATTTGACACGCGTACAACTATATAAATAGAAAACGATAATGGTCGGAAAATAGTAGAAATTCAACTTTTTGGTGTGTGAATCTTATTCGAGACGCGTGTTCAACTATAGCAGACGTGAGTGTGTCTGTAACAATGCGTGAGTCTTTTGTATCTGCTCTTATTGGACGGCTGAGTTAGCAGCCTCGTTCTAATTCAAAGACAAAGCAAACAGCCAGCCGATCTTAGCGACTGAATTTGACTGTTAGCTAAACCTCATTAGATTCAGTGAGCATTTTTGTATCGGTCGCAAGGCGGTGTGTTTTTGTGTTAGGGTGGACAAGGAGGAGAGGTTTGCTCTATCTTAATCAACTTGGATCACCAATTTTATTTTTCAAAATAGAAGGCTTCTCTACTAATATTCTGCCTTATTTTCCTTCTGTAATATCCACAACACATTATAGATAATAAATAATATATATTTATACATAACTAATGAATAGAATATTATAATCGGTTTTAGCAGACAATGCCCCGGTTGCAAAAAAGCATGTTGAGTTTTCATCGTGATTAAATGCCACGATAACTATGTAATCAGAGAATAAATGAAAATATAAATCTCAGTACCTTTTTGTGTAGTTGAGAAGTTGATTGTGGTTATTGTTATGGTTATTGATTGTGGTTAGTTAATTGGTGTTATTCATATTGAATGAAAAAGACTAAGAAATTGTCAAAAACCACAGATTTATTGATACTTAGAAAGACCGGTTTCGGTTACCGGTCTTTCTAAGTATCAATAAATCTGTGTTTTTTTGACAATTTCTTAGTCTTTTTCATTCAATATGAATTACCACAATATCAACTTCTCAACTACACAAAAAGGTACTGAGATTTATATCGGCAACCGAAACCGGTCTTTCTAAGTATCAATAAATCTGTGGTTTTTGACAATTTCTTAGTCTTTTTCATTCAATCTTAGTACCCTTTTAAATTATTTTGTCACAACATGTTGGTAATATGTTTCATGTCTGAACATGTTTCAGACATTAATGTCATTTTCAAGTTGTGACAAAATAATTTAAATGGTACTGAGATTTATAGTTTTATTTATATTAAAAGTAGCCCTAAACAAAAAAGACAATAAAATGACTAATTAGAAAAGACTTCTCCTCGGAAAAGCCTTCTCTGATTGGTTCTCCTAGAATTTAATCATGATTAAAATTTAACAGGCTTTTGTGCAAGAAACAAATTTACTAACAAGATATTCTGCAATTCATCATCATATCAAAATTAAATAGATGTCACATTTTGTGCGACTATACTTGACTTTTTTAACAATTATGTAAAATACTATAATTATAAGAAAAAATTAATTGGGTCTTGGACAATAATTATATTCCTGATTAATATATTAGGAGGAATTGAAGATTTTTAGAACTAAGCTGAAGAAATATCTGATAGGATTGTCCTTATATTCATTTGAAGAATTTTTACATATTTGATTGTAATGAATTTCTTATTGACTGTTTTTGTGTCCTTTGCTATTTTATTATACGAGTTATTCAATGTATATGTACATTTGTTGAATAGAAATAGTTGAATTGAATTGAATATTCATTATGCATAGTCTAATTGAACATAAGCAAAGTCTATAAATACCAGTCTGAAAAAAATATAGGGTTTGATTATAGAGGAAAATATGATTATAGGACTATATCACTCTGATGAGTTACTCTCCTATAATAAGGAAGTAGATATGCCTATCCTATGCTTGTAATGCCTGTGTAGGTCTTCATGAGAATAATATGGATTGAAAAGTGACTAGATTGAGAAATGAAAAAATGATTTATAGAATGAATGATTATGAAAATTATTATAATGTACAAGGTTCAGTATGGTAAGCATTGAAGTCATGACTGCTGCATTGATTATTGATAGAAAATCCAAGTATTTGTGATTCTACAGTTTGTAGCTTAATAGGATTTTTCTATCTCAGTGTTACACTTTACTATTTCAAAACAACGGCGAGAATTTCAAAATTATTGATTCCCATTTTATCTTGAATTTATATTTGCATTATCCTCCACCTACTCACTCATCTAAATTACTCACGAACAAGTCAAAAAGATAAGATAGGAGACTGCGCAACTTGGGTTTTAAAAGGATTAATTTATTTAAAAAAATACTAAGATACATAGTGAAAGGCTGGGGGATCGTGATAGAATGACAAGGGAATTACGTTAACAGAGGTTTATATACTATCAGCTATTGCTTACTATACAGTTTCCTAATCAATTGTCTTCATATAACTAAAGACTGATGTTAGACATTATAATAAGCAAAAAAAATGTGCTTATTCCAATGTGTATTCATTTCTTTATTCGGTAGGATCAATACCTACCTACTCTGATTCCTCTTGTCAGGAGAAAAGGATGTCTTAATTTGTTACAATGGAAAGTCCTCCAAAAGAATAAACCAAAATCGAATGTTGTCGCCCTGCCAGAAAAGTTTTATTTCAAGCCTACTGAACAATTTGGTTCAGAGAATTTTCCAAATACCTTTCTCACAGCGGCGACAGTGCCAATAAATGACAAGCATTTCCACGTTAGCCAACTCCAAACCCATTGATAGCCCATATAATTAAAGGTGAGATCTGTTCCCATCTCACTTTCAACTGTGGATTTCCCGTTTCTCTCTCTCTGTTCTATTTCGGCAGCTGCGAACAATGTTTCAACTGCATGCAACTCTTCGTTTTGGAATACTGTAGTTGCAATCGGCTGAGACAGTTGAGAAAGGTTTGGTGAAGAAAGGTTTCTGGCGGAACAAGTGTTGATGAACAAGGACACAGATGTGTGGAGAAAGAGGGAGAGAACGATTGGAAATAGAAACCTTCCACTGTGAACATAAATTAGTCACAGAGGATCAAGTTGATTTATTGAACTAAGCTATAAATATAGGGAGGATCTCCTGAAATCATCTCTTTTCTTCACCTCTTATCGTATTCCTTGGTTGATTATGGACTTGTCATTTTTGTAAATCAAATTTTTCATCACTTGGAACGATATTTGTTTTTCAATAAAATTCTGAGGGCTAAATTTTGAAAGGTACAGAGTTTGAGTACTGTAGGCCTATAAGAGTGTAATTTGACATTGTAAACCTAATTTGAAAGTTTTAATATTATTGAAAAATCTACTATGAAGTTTAACAATACCAAGAAAATGTGTTCATATTTTGAACTAAATCGTTATGAATATCCTTATTCATAGCAGTCCCAGCGTCCCAACAACCCAAGGTGCTAGAGTGTTAGAACCCCACCGAAAATCCGGGTTCCTTTATATCCATAATCCTCTATAATTATTCTACATCGTTACCCCTCACCTATAGCCTTAATATCCTTTCCACTTGTACATTTCATATTTTTCACTTCCCTGTAAACTCTGCAGATTTAATTCATTCATATCACCTATCATTTTCATTTTCAGCATGAATTTCCTAAATATGTTTTATTATGAACTATTATTGTTATTAATTTCTTATCATAGAAGTGTTATTATTTTGTTTATTATAAGCATTGTTTGCCATATAGGTCTTTTCAGACCTGGCAATGTAAGACGTATTAAATAAATATCAAATATCCTATATTTTGTTCATTGTTTCACATTTATAAAAGAATTAATTGTGAAAACGTCCATGAAAGATGTTTCATGTGTCACTTGGCTGACCCTTTCAACATGGATTCTTTTCTTTCTTCTGAACCTCAATTTATTCCCCACTATCAAAAATGCCATACTTTTTATTCCACAGTATATTGATTCAATTATTCTCCAATAAAAATGTGAAAATCATAAATTTCAAGCAAATCCGTTTATCCTTTCCAAATAAATTTTGACTTTAGTATAAAATATCGTTCATTTCTTATATTTATTGTTCTATTGTTGCACCGATATAATCTACGCTCTGTGTGAATTAACATTATTTTCCATTGAATTTCTTTATTCTGAAACTTTCAATAGCATGAATATAGGTCTACAACATTTCAGGTACAATCCCTTATTCCAAAATTTAAAAAATGTATTATTTGTATACCGTAACAAAAATGTTATGGAATTTCTGTAACTCAAAATCAAATCAAATAACTTTTTATTCACAAAACATATAATACAAATCTATAAAATTCATTTACACATTTAACAGTGAATACTCTCCACAAAGACTTGAGTCTGTCAGTTTAGAGTGAGTTCTTTCAAGTTGATTGAGATTATGTTCTCATGTTTTGTACATATTATAATTAAAACTAATTTAATTGAATCTACTAACATTCATCAGCAAATCAACTATTCAATATTTTAATGAAAATTCTGTATTTACATTGAGAGCAGTTCCGTTTAGAAGATTCCATCATCATAGACAGTTTTAATCAATTTCTTCAGTCTTTTTAACCAATTTTTCACACAGTTTCTATTATGTAAGCTCTTTACAAATATAATTCTGAAAACAAATGAGATGGAAATGTTCTTTTACAACAATCGATGGTGGAAAGGTTTTTCCATTACAACCAAATACCGTACTACTTTTGAATAATCTCCACCAAGCAATTTCCTCTTCAGCCAATCGAATCTCATCCAATCCATTTTCACATTCTTCCTCACTCTCTCTCTTTCTCTCTGTCCATCTCTCTCTCGGTTTCTCCCTCTCACTCCCCTCTCTATCCCACCAGAATTCGGTGGGTGTTGATACAACGGTTGGCTTCCCTGAATAATGAGTCTTTCATACACTTTTGACGATTTTAATTGGCCGAGCCTGAACGAATGAAGCCCTACAACCAGAGTTGCTTTCTGGCTGCTCTATGCTCGAGTTGCGATTCTGCTCATAATTTCTACAATTTATGAAGTAGCCGAAGATTTGAAGTGGAGAGAACTTGACGGCTTGCTTCTATCTCGTTTCAGTGGTGACGTCGACGTAGCTCCGGTGCTCATAGACTCGCAGTTGCTCCATGGGAAGTCCAGTATCACCAGTGTTCACGCTAGTAGGATATTTTCATCAAGCAGTATTCTTGTTGCAACAAGAGCCTCCTACCTGAAGGTGAGTTGATACACTTCAATATTTGATGTTGAACTTGATGCTTGTTTCATAACTATTCCAATGGTTATATAAAATTTACAGACATATTGTGAAATTTCTCCATATTAAAGTGAAATAAAAACGATATTTTCAGAAATTATGTGGAGCTGACAATATCGTTTTTATTTCACCCTAGTGGTAATACTCTTGTACTAATATTTTATACAATATTAAACTCTTGAGTTAGTATCTCAAATAAATTCAGCTCAAAAATCAATTCTCGGCGTTGAGCTGATACCTGAAGCTTATTTCATAGCTTTATACTCAATTTTTCATACTTATGTACCTAGTTAATTGTTATAGCGATATATAAATACTGTATTTGTTTTGTCTTTTTTCTTTAGGGCTACTTTCAATAGAAATAAAAATATAAATCTCAGTACCCTTTTAAATTATTTTGTCACAACAAGCTTCGGACATCAAACCCATTTTCAAGTGTTTTGGAAATAAATAAATACTGCAGGAAGAGTCTTATTTCGATCATAATTGACCGAGCGAAGTGAGGTCTAAGATTCAAGTCGACGGTTTGGCATTTCTCTTAATTTTCAAATGTTTTAAATGTTTATATGTTGCGCATTTTCGGCGAAACGCGGTAATAGATTTTCATGGAATTTGACAGGTATGTTCCTTTTTTAATTGCGCGTCGACGTATATACAAGGTTTTTGGATATTTTGCATTTCAAGGATAATATAAAAGGAAAAAGGAGCCTCTTTCATACGCCAATATTGGAGTAAAAATCAGACTATAGAATATTATTCATCATAAATCAGCTGACAAGTGATTACACAGATTGTGTGGAGAAGCCAGTCTATTGCTGTATTTCAATATGGTCTATAGTTTCAATCTTGGTCTATAATTTAAGGTCAATTTTAATAATCTCAATCTAAGGTCTATACTTTCACTTGTGGATGAGAATACTGCGTGAGGTCTACTTTTCACAGAACTACTAGTATGTTCATATGATTCTATGAACTATGATCAAAATAAATTTAACATATATGATCATAAATTTATTATTATGATCAAAATAAGAATCTTCCAGCAGTATTTATTTATTCTCAAATCACTTGAAAATGGCTTTAATATCCGAAACATGTTGTGGAAAAATAATTTAAAAGGGTCCTGAGATTTGTATTTGTTTTATATAGCTTGATATAGTGTGTGGTTTGTGTTTGTATGAACGAATAAATAACTTATTAATATTCAACATTTTTGTACCATAAATGAATAACTAAATAATTATGACATGTTTTCGGAATTTCTGGCTATCTTCAAGAGTATTGCATGCCGATTTTGTCATATATTTAGCATAATCTATCTAATGTGTTTCGCTGAGTAGGTAGAAATATTATTAGCCTATTTAGGTTGTTGGTTTTGTTTCCATCATGAGCATCATCAAATCAAGAAGTGCTGATGCTGGAAGCATGAGATTACTGATTTCAGGTTGTTGGTTTGTTTCCATCATGAGGATAAACAAATCAAGAAGTGCTGATACTGGAAACATGAGATTACTGATTTCAATGAACTTCCAGTCAGAAGGACATGAATATCAATAAATATATAAGGCTGGTGAACTTCCTATTAAAGGCTATTATTGTGCACTTATCGTTTCAAACTGTTAATTTTCAGTATGCTGTAAATAAAATCTTTGTTTTCTAATATGTAGATACAATGTGATAGAAAAGTACATCTGTGTTTTTACACTTCTATTAATATGGTTGATGATTTCCTGAGTTGATTATTGTGAAGAAAACAATGAAAACCTATCTGTATTTTGCTGTTTTCATAAAATCTAGATCAAAATACGTCTAGCCATTTCATTCCTCCAGTTATTTAGTCATAAGAAATTTCTCTGGTTAACCTGAGAATGCTACCGTATGTGTATTATAATGAACATTAATTTTCAAATTTATTCATGTACAATCAAGCATTATATAGCTTGAAACTTAACTTCAAATTTGATAAATCAGATATGCATAGTTTGTATGTGACTGATTCATTATAATCCATTATTCGTTCTCACAACATTATTATAAACCATATTTATATATTAAAACCACATATATATTGGCTTATAAACCATACTATACTATACGGGATAGGAAATATTCACGATTGATAACGCATCATCACGTCTGAACTATTGGACTGATTAACTTCTTGTGTATTGATTCTTAATTCACCGAGGATGGTTATATTATTTTTTTTTTCATTTCGCCTCATTCGCCTCTTCTTATGATATTAGTATTCAAAAATTGTGTTTATTATTTTATTTGTCCATTCTTATACACAATACAATATTGTATACAAAATACACAATACAATACACAAATTGTGTTTATTATTTTATTTGTTCATTCTTATTTTGCATCAAATATATGTGTCTAAGCTAGTTGATGTCAATAAGGCTTTTCATGAGTTTATTCTGTGAGCTTCTGTATGCAAATAAATAAATAGACTTATTTTAAACTCTTCAAGATACAGTAGGTCAAGTTTTCAGTTTGTCAAGTTTTAAATTAGACCCTTACGGAGCATGGGTTACCTGCTATTGTTAAAATAGATCAAAAGTATTGAAGAATTGAAATATCAAGTATTGATGTATTGAAAGTACTATATTTATGTAATGCAGTACCGGTAGTTGAAAAATAACACTCCTTCTCAAGTTGTATGCAAAATGATGTGTTGATATTGAAAGATAAACATTGCTTATTGACAGTACAAAATATGATAATATGAGAAGCCCGCCAGTTGAATAACTGAACAGAGAGAGGCGATTATTTTCGAAGAAGAATCGAAGTGAGAAAAGCAGGAATAGAATAGGTAGTGACATTTGGCCAAGAGAGGGGACTCAGTTGCTGTGTGCTTTTTTAAGAGACTGAAAGAAAGCGAAAGTGATTCGTACGGCAAGTCTTTTATCTAGTGCCCCACTGCGGCTTTAGTATTGTGTTTTTATCTGAATATTCAAATCGGAAATCTGTGTCACCTCAGGCTGAGATTAACTGAGGTAAGTTTTAATAGGGCATGACAACAAATAGGTAGTATTCTTGTCGATAAATTGATTCTTGTTGGTAGAACGGAATTTGTAGGTAGTTGGAAGCTAATGCGAGAAAATGAAGGCATTGTAAGTGTTCAAAAATAGCTTTGTTTGTGCCAAATCAAGTGAACTCATTTACGAAATTCAACATGTATTTACATTCAACACTATTTTAAATTATTGAATTATTTGTTTGGCTTACATTTATATAGCAGAGATTACATTAAATCATGCTATTTCGATGTAATTTAACGCATTATCATCAGTATAAATTATGACTGTAATCAACTTAGTAACAAGTTATCAGTGTTGTATGTACATATGAGAACTCGTATTCAGAGAGTAGGCTACAGATGTTACATCGTATACTCTCTGATTGTATTCTAAAATATTTGAACTCTTATTTTATCGAATTATATAAAATATAGTAAATTTTGAAGAACTAAACTTGTTTTGAATTAAGATACTACGGTACTCATTATTATTGACTCCAAAACCGGTTCTCAAGTTTTACTTATTTTGTTTTAACATCCACTGCGACTATAATTAAATATGTTTTATTTTGTGAATAGGCCTTGGGTTATTTGGATTAGAGGCTATATAAGTTCCGATGAAAAACAATCAATAATTAAAGTGGTATATCTATAGGCCTATGTGGAATATTTTTCAAAGGTGCAGATTCCCATAAGTTCCCAGTCTATATAGGAAATGAACCAAATCCAAGGGTACAGTATTTTGAAGTTTTATATGAAAATAAATGTCTTGTTCAGATACAATTTTCAGGATACTTTCCTTAGTGGAGCTATTCATGTACGGTATTTCACATTTATTATTTCAAGTAACTTTATTCAAGGCTGCATGATTGGGAAATTATATTTAAGCATTTCTGAAATTGAAATATTGCATTTGATAATGCACTATTTTGTTTCTCATATGGGAGCCATTTGACTAGAATTTATGTGAAAATGTTTTGTTCAGATCCAATTTTCAGGATACTTTCCTCAGTGAAGCTATTAATGTATTTCACATCCATTATTTCAAGTAACTTTATTCAAGGTTGCATGATTGGGAAATTATATTTAAGAATTTCTGAAATTGAAATATTGCATTTGATAATGCACTATTATTTCTCATTTAGAAGCCATTTGACTAGAATTTATGTGAAAATGTTTTGTTCAGATCCAATTTTTAAGATACTTTCCTTAGTGAAGTCATTCGTGTATATTTTACATCACCTACTTATTTCAAGTAACTTTATTCAATGCTGCATGATTGAGAATGATTACAAATTTCTGAAATTGAAAGATTGCATTCATGATGATTTCTCATTTTTTATAAAAAATAAGAGCCTTATTATGTCCAGCATTTATAAAAATAAAGAGTGTTATGATAATATTGATGAGAAGTTTTGATTATCTGTAGAAAATGTTGTCTGACATCCGAAATTGGTGAAACAGGGTGTTGGAGACCACACTGCAATTTGAACGAGTCTTTTGTGAGATGACTATAACGTTTGCATGTGGAGCGTTGGCCAAGTTCCATCTCTTTGAACTAGGAATAACTTGAAAGGCAGACATGCTTCTTTTATGCTTGCACACTAAAACTTGTCTGTCTATAAGTAATGACTCATGGTTGTAAAAGTTATTTATTTATTCATACAAGCATGGTAAAAATAACTCAGCGTCAATGGAAAAGATGGTAAGTTATTGGAATGGTGGGGGATTAGAATATTAGAATGGATGGGATATCTCACAGAAGAGTGCACTCTTATCACAGACAAACGAAAGTACGGTATGTAGGCTAGTGGTCTGTGATAAGATATATAATGGATGGAAAAGGAATAGGCCTATAAGACATTACAATAATGGGGGCGTGACTTATCAAATCATTCATTGATTTGAAAATACTTTGCAATCCAGTCTAAAGACTAATTTTTTCTCTTATAATAAAGGTTAAATTGATAATATACGTTGTTCTCACCAGGACTAGTACTTCTATAATGAGGTCCACGTGAAGAAAGATAGGAGAACAATGTTGCCGAACGTTATCAATGCCTTCTACAGACGGTAGCTGATACAGGTTTATTGATGTAGTATTAACTGTTCATTCTCATTTGAAATAATCAATTATATTTTATTAGGCAATGAATTATATTTTTTAATAATTTCATAATGAATTTTCATAATTAAGATGAAATATTTCGTTAATTAATTAATAATTCTACATTGTTAAAAGACGATCTAGCAACAGAGCAAAGCGAGAAAGAGATAGCGCTATCCGCTTTCTTGAATGATAGACAAGGATAGCAATACCATTGCTAATCCAACGTGGACCTCACTATAGCAATTAATTTGAAATTATTGACAGATGAAATGAATAAATATATTTAGGCTTTCAAATTATTATGATGTTCGAGTATTATTGATACACATTCACACTACCGTACTAACACTGTTCAGTTCATTGATGAGTGTAGATTCTCTATGATCTAACGATAATATTGAAAAAGTCTACTGCCGCTGTTCAATCTCCAATACGAATTATTGTAACATTTGTAACTGATACAGGATATTGTGAGATATGATAGTATATTATAGAGCTCCAATAGGTTTGAAGTTGTTGGGGTTGGATTTTAAAGTGATAATTGAGAATAAGAAGAATAAGAATAAGAATATTTATTTGCCATTAAATACAACACTGTACAATAGGAATCGTCATTTTGTTTGGAAAAGAACAAAATACAATATACACACATATATAATATATGCTGTCATTGAGTGTCACTAGGAATGTCAGTGTGTTATATTCATTTAAATCATAAAATGCTTTTTCTTTCAACCACTTGCAAATAACTGCCTTTTATCTTGGTTCCGGTAGTTGACTAATTCTCTGGGGCATCTTATTGAAGATTCGGAACTGCTGGAACTTGTGACTCATGAAGGTCTTGTTGAGACGGATATGAGGTGTTGTCAGGAACGAACGCTGTCTTGTTGCGTAGCTGTGAATCTCCTCTTGTCGTATGAAGTTGGTTTCATTTTGTCTCATGTGCATCAGATTACAAAATATGTACATGCATGGCAGTGTCATTATCTGAAGTTCTGGGGAGGCTTGTCTACATGATTCATCATTCCTCAGACCAACGATGCATCTAATTGCCTTTTTGAGCGAATCTAATTCTGAAAAAAGTACTTTAACTTGTTCAATTGGACTACGGTATCAATTTCACATTCTAGAAAGTGAAATATTTTTAGTGATATTTTTGACAATAACCCAGTGTTTTCATTAAAGTGGAATAAATTCCCCTTATTCATATTCCAATCATGTTTGTGTTATCATTATAGTTGGATGATGAGTTGTTTCAAAGTGTGGATCGAGATAATAAATTTTACAATCCTTGTTGTTTCCAGATATGGTTGACATTGAAGATAAATGCAACGTGTGCATGAAAGAAGCCAGTCAAAGATGTGCGGGATGTCATATTGTGTATTACTGCAGCAAAGATCACCAGAAAAAAGACTGGAAGAAACATAAAGGAAACTGTAAGCCATACAAAGTACGTTTTTAGTAATAACTATTTATTTATCACCCACTCTTTTGATTAATAATCTAGATTATGTGGGATTGATGAGCAAGCCCAATATTTTCACTTATCATCATTAAATTTGATATCGATTTTTGATTGAAGATTTGTTGGTTTTTTGAAGTGTAAATTGCTATTTTAATAAGTGATAGTAGCTTAACCTACAGTTTAATTTGTACTGTAGTAAAAATTTGAGAAGGGACAGTTTTGGGCATAAGCCTGTTGTGCCTTCTCACATAAGTGTAATACAAGTAATATTTATTTATTTATTCATTTGAGATACATATGAGAGCAAAAGGATAATATCCCATAATTGCTCTCTTAACACATTACAAGAAAAACAATTGAAAATGCAATATTTAATATAAATATTGAAAGAAATGAAAAGTTTTTATGAGAAGTCTTTCTGAAAAATATACATTACAGAAAATTTAAACACAATTTTAGATAGCAGAAAAAATAAACACAGCAAATAATAAAATGGAATGAAATGGATATGACTGCATAAATAAATAAATAAATGGTGAATACGTATGGCTGAAAGATGCTCTGTCTTACTCGCTAACAAGCATTTCCTTTATTAAGGAAATTGATTCTAATGCTGTTTATTTATTTTACATTGAAAATGACACATCATATGAAAGAATAGGAAAGTGTAAACAATCTCATCCAAAAACTGCTCCTTTCCCGGATTTTAATGTGAATTTTCAAATCATATCTCACATAAACATGATCAATATTACTGTAAGTATATTTTAAATATATTTTATAAATTGTGTAATTATATTGTATAAACTGTGTACTTAATGGCCAATAAAGTATTCTATTCTATTATATAGGTCGTGATAGTCAATACCATTTTCCTTCTATATTTTCTCTAATAGGCCTACCGTACTGTTAATTTTGATTTTCGAACTTTCAAAGCTTTTCACACATTGTAGGTATATTATAGCCTACTCTAGATTATCTGTAGGATCTATTATATCTCTTTATAGTTTTACAGAGTTTATTCTTCATATATTTTTAATTTAAAATATACGCAAATCATATGCATTTTTTATTTTTAGTATTGATTTCTTCCAAGGTTTTCATCCTAACTTGAATTGTTGGTACCTGTATAGAATAGAATGGAATTTTTTTATAAATAAAAATAGAAATCTGAGTACCCTTTCTAAAATTATTTAAAAACTCATTTTCTATTTTCTATTTTTACTTATAGGCTATATTCAAATGTAGCCCTAAATAAAAAAGACAATTTGATGGAATGTTTCTTTATTTCACAAGATAGAACATGATAATTGAACAATGATAATTGTTCAAAAACAAACAGAAACACTCCAAAGCAAATTCCTCAAGCAATATAAGAATTTAATTGCCAGTCCATTCATTGCATTTTGAAGATGGTAGACGAACCAAATGTTTAGAAGAACCATGTGCTCAAAAAATAATTTGCTCAAGATCACTGCTCAAATAGAAAAGGAAACTATTCAACTGTAACTCTACTATTTAACTAGAACTATATGAAAATAATCTATCATGTTACTTTTGTAAAATTAACTCATGACGTACGAAAGCACATGACCGCTTTAAACTGAATTCGCTCACAACGGTGAAAATATAATTCCACAAGTTCTAATAATTGGACTATCCCCACTCAGTCCGGGCAAGTGAGTATGAATAATATCATTAGAACTCATGGTAATCATATTTCCACTGCTCACTGTCACAGTTGTGTGCAAATCCAGCTATATTCAGTTGATTCAAGTGGGTTCAATTGAGTAAATGAGTACAATATTTTACCCATATAAATCAAATAATCAATAAAGCTGGATAGCATAATTTTGCTTCATTCATTCATACAATAAGGACCTTTTATTATCCAAATTCTTCTCACATTACATATATGATTTATTTATATAAAATATATTATATTTTTAATATGTGAATATTTCCTATTTTAGTTATAATAATGTGAAATATTTCTTCTATGTTTAGTTTTGAATCATCTAAATTTAAAAATCTACTTTAAAAAATACTTGAGGACTGAAAATTTTGTGAATTGAAGAGCTACAAGACTTAACCTATTTCGGACTATATGTAGCCTTATCTAAATTTGGGAGAGGAATAGCACAAGGTTACCTTATTTTTCCTCTCTCTTCCATTTGATAATGTAATTGTATAAATGAATAAATGATAGTTTTTACAAATTGAAGTAATGATTATACATATCATCTTATATCTAGCATACATGAAGTAACAATCTATTCAGATTTTCATATTATCAAAATAATATCAATAATTTGAAATGTTATTAACAGATATGCGTGAACGAAGTGTTGGGCAGACACCTGGTGGCGTCCCGCGACCTGAAGCGGGGCGAGGAGGTGTTGCGGGAGCGGCCTCTAGTGACATGAAGTAACAATCTATTCAGATTTTCATATTATCAAAATAATATCAATAATTTGAAATGTTATTAACAGATATGCGTGAACGAAGTGTTGGGCAGACACCTGGTGGCGTCCCGCGACCTGAAGCGGGGCGAGGAGGTGTTGCGGGAGCGGCCTCTAGTGAGGGTCCCAGCCAGGTGACGCCGCCCGTGTGCCTGGGGTGTCTGCAATCGGTCACCGCCCTCAACAGCCAGCAGTGCGCCCGGTGTGGATGGCCCCTATGCGCGCGCACCCAATGCCACCAGTCGCCCGACCATACACCTGAGTGTGACTGGGCCGCAAGCAAGCGCGGTAGTAAGGTGAGTTCAAACTGACAACATTGGTTTAATAAGCAGAATTTTACGTTGGTCAGCATTGGTTTGAGAATTGTTGTTGTACCGGGTGATCAAAAAGTCTCTCCGCGGTAGCTGCGTGGTGGCCTATTTTGTTCTGTTTGGACACAAAGTAGGAGATTCCTCTTCTCTGTGGTTTAGAAACCGCTTTGTCAATTTACTACCGCTTTACTCCACCTAAACAAGGAAGGTACCCTCAACATCTACTGTAATGAATATACAAGTTCAATAAATTGAAACACTGTTGTTATAAATACTTGTTTCTTAGTGATTGAGTATTTATATATTTCACTGCGGAAGGACTTTTTGATCACTCTGTATTTGTAAGGAATGATGCAGTTTAAAGTGCCTTTGGAAGAATCATTTCCTGCTGTAGTGCAATTCATGTTATAAAGTCTGTGGAAATTATAGGAAGGCAGAGTTGCCGTTTCTCTGTTACCACCGCCTTGGTTTAAGAAGAATTTTATTCATTCATTATTTATTTACTACATTCTACAATCACAATATCAAATTAATGATTGAGAGCATAGAGAATCAACAGGATAAACCCAAAACTGTTTCTCTTCCTAATTGTAATTCATAAGGAATGATGCAGTTTCAAAAGTGAATCTGGCTATGGAAAATTGTTTCCTCTAGTGAGAACCACGTTATAAAGACAGTGAAATTTATAGGAAGGCAGAGTTGCCATTCTCTCCTACCACCTCCTCGGTTAATAAGAAGAATTGTTGGTATTTGTAGGGAATAATGCAATTCCAAGGGAACTTGACTTTGTAAAAATCGTTCCCTAGAGTTTCATGTTATGAAGTCAGTGTGGTATTTGTAAAGAATAATGCGATTCCAAGGGAACTTGACTTTGTAAAAATCGTTCCCTAGAGTTTCATGTTATGAAGTCAGTGTGGTATTTGTAAAGAATAATGCGATTCCAAGGGAACTTGACTTAGTAAAAATTGTTCCCTAGAGTTTCATGTTATGAAGTCAGTGTGGTATTTGTAAAGAATAATGCGATTCCAAGGAACTTGACTTTGTAAAAATCGTCCCTAGAGTTTCATGTTATGAAGTCAGTGTGGTATTTGTAAAGAATAATGCGATTCCAAGGGAACTTGACTTAGTAAAAATTGTTCCCTAGAGTTTCATGTTATGAAGTCAGTGTGGTATTTGTAAAGAATAATGCGATTCCAAGGGAACTTGACTTAGTAAAAATCGTTCCCTAGAGTTTCATGTTATGAAGTCAGTGTGGTATTTGTAAAGAATAATGCGATTCCAAGGGAACTTGACTTTGTAAAAATCGTTCCCTAGAGTTTCATGTTATGAAGTCAGTGAAATTTATAGGAAGGCAGAGTTGCCATTCTCTCCTACCACCTCCTCGGTTAATAAGAAGAATTGTTGGTATTTGTAGGGAATAATGCAATTCCAAGGGAACTTGACTTTGTAAAAATCGTTCCCTAGAGTTTCATGTTATGAAGTCAGTGTGGTATTTGTAAAGAATAATGCGATTCCAAGGGAACTTGACTTTGTAAAAATCGTTCCCTAGAGTTTCATGTTATGAAGTCAGTGTGGTATTTGTAAAGAATAATGCGATTCCAAGGGAACTTGACTTTGTAAAAATCGTTCCCTAGAGTTTCATGTTATGAAGTCAGTGTGGTATTTGTAAAGAATAATGCGATTCCAAGGGAACTTGACTTAGTAAAAATTGTTCCCTAGAGTTTCACGTTATGAAGTCAGTGTGGTATTTGTAAGGAATAATGCTATTCCAAGGGAACTTGACTTTGTAAAAATCGTTCCCCAGAGTTTCATGCTATGAAGTCAGTGTGGTATTTGTAAAGAATAATGCGATTCCAAGGGAACTTGACTTTGTAAAAATCGTTCCCTAGAGTTTCATGCTATGAAGTCAGTGTGGTATTTGTAAAGAATAATGCGATTCCAAGGGAACTTGACTTTGTAAAAATCGTTCCCTAGAGTTTCATGTTATGAAGTCAGTGTGGTATTTGTAAAGAATAATGCGATTCCAAGGGAACTTGACTTAGTAAAAATTGTTCCCTAGAGTTTCACGTTATGAAGTCAGTGTGGTATTTGTAAAGAATAATGCGATTCCAAGGGAACTCGACTTTGTAAAAATCGTTCCCCAGAGTTTCATGTTATGAAGTCAGTGTGGTATTGTAAAGAATAATGCGATTCCAGGGAACTTGACTTTGTAAAAATCGTTCCCTAGAGTTTCATGTTATGAAGTCAGTGTGGTATTTGTAAAGAATAATGCGATTCCAAGGGAACTTGACTTTGTAAAAATCGTTCCCTAGAGTTTCATGTTATGAAGTCATCCCCAGAGTTTCATGTTATGAAGTCAGTGTGGTATTTGTAAAGAATAATGCGATTCCAAGGAACTTGACTTTGTAAAAATTGTTCCCTAGAGTTTCACGTTATGAAGTCAGTGTGGTATTTGTAGAGAATAATGCGATTCCAAGGGAACTCGACTTTGTAAAAATCGTTCCCCAGAGTTTCATGTTATGAAGTCAGTGTGGTATTTGTAAAGAATAATGCGATTCCAAGGGAACTTGACTTTGTAAAAATCGTTCCCTAGAGTTTCATGTTATGAAGTCAGTGTGGTATTTGTAAAGAATAATGCGATTCCAAGGGAACTTGACTTTGTAAAAATCGTTCCCTAGAGTTTCATGTTATGAAGTCAGTGTGGTATTTGTGAAGAATAATGCGATTCCAAGGGAACTTGACTTTGTAAAAATCGTTCCCTACAGTTTCATGTTATGAAGTCAGTGTGGTATTTGTAAAGAATAATGCGATTCCAAGGGAACTTGACTTTGTAAAAATCGTTCCCCAGAGTTTCATGTTATGAAGTCAGTGTGGTATTTGTAAAGAATAATGCGATTCCAAGGGAACTTGACTTTGTAAAAATCGTTCCCCAGAGTTTCATGTTATGAAGTCAGTGTGGTATTGTAAAGAATAATGCGATTCCAAGGGAACTTGACTTTGTAAAAATCGTTCCCTAGAGTTTCACGTTATGAAGCCAGTGGATTGGACGGATAGGACGGTGGATAGTGGCAGTGGATAGGACGGCAGAGTTGCCAATTTTCTATTACCAACTCCTTGGTTAAACGAAAAGAATTGTTGGTATTCATGAAAAATGATGCCGTTTCTGATGAATCTGGCTTGAATATTTGGTATTTGGAATTTTTAATGTTAATATTTGTGAGATTACAGACTTTTAATACAAAAATTGAATAGATTATTATCTTAATTATAATCACAGTTCCAATATGGGTCTATCTAGCTCTGTCTCTGATATATTCTTATATCCTATTATATTAAGCGAGAAATTTCTGTATATGGTTATCTGGTTATGTATGTCCAACGGTTCTCGAAAACGGCTCTAACGATTTTCACAAAATTTGGAACATAGTAGGTTTATGATATAGAAATTCGATTGCACCAGGTTTTATCCCTGGGAAAACTTGCTGAATAACATTAAAAGGATAATTCATCCTTGGAAAAACAGCTGAGACTTTCGTCGTCTGTGGATAATAAAAGTGAGTGATCGAGTGCATCTGTGGAAAATCAAAATATCTCATCCCCGAAATTCATAAACTGACGTATAGCCAGCTGTAAAATAGAAACATGACCTTCCCCATAATGAAAAATATTAGTCCTTCTCCAATCAATTTTAAGAATTATGTTTTGTTTATCAATAAATAAATAACGAGCGAAGCTCGGTGCCCCGATATTCAATAATAACCCAAATGAAATACTTTTAGGGCAGTTTGCACAGTGAAAGCTTAAACTGAATTCAATCAGCTGTTAACTGAAACTCAAAATAGATCACATTATAACAAATGATACTTGATATAGATTTAATCCAGTTTAAGATGAAATTTAGTTTAAACTTGTACTAAGCAAACGGCACTTAATGTCATTTATTTGATCCATGTCATTCAATAACCAGTATTTCCTTTTTTCAGGTGAGAATAAGTCAATTCGTTTCTCCGCATCCAAGCTATGAGTGCATCACTCCATTGAGAATTTGATTGCACCAGGTCTTATCCCTGGGAAAACTCGCTGAATAACATTAAAAGGATAATTCATCCTTGGAAAAACAGCTGAGACTTTCGTCGTCTGTGGATAATAAAAGTGAGTGATCGAGTGAATCTGTGGAAAATCAAAATATCTCATCCCCGAAATTCATAAACTGACGTATAGCCAGCTGTAAAATAGAAACATGACCTTCCCCATAGTAAAAAATATCAGTCCTTCTCCAATCAATTTTAAGAATTATGTTTTGTTTATCAATAAATAAATAACGAGCGAAGCTCGGTGCCCCGATATTCAATAATAACCCAAATTAAATACTTTTAGGGCCGTTTGCACAGTGAAAGCTTAAACTGAATTCAATCAGCTGTTGACTGAAACTCAAAATAGATCACATTATAACAAATGATACTTGATATAGATTTAATCCAGTTTAAGATGAAATTTAGTTTAAACTTGTACTAAGCAAACGGCACTTAATGTCATTTATTTGATCCATGTCATTCAATAACCAGTATTTCCTTTTTTCAGGTGAGAATAAGTCAATTCGTTTCTCCGCATCCAAGCTATGAGTGCATCACTCCATTGAGAATTTGTTACCAGAGAGAAGCCAATCCTGCCCTATGGAACAAACTCAATGAGCTGGAATCCCACAGCGATGCCAGGTGCAATTCCATGAAGCAATTGGCTGATACAAAGTCTATCGCCGAGTTTCTTCACAGGTTCTACAATATCGAAAAGGATTTCTCAGTTGACGAGATTCTGAGGATATGTGGATTATTAGAGGTAAGAATATTCCATGATAACGGTATATAAAAATAGTTTAAAAAATAATTACCGTATTCCAACAATAAGTTGAATTATCACACTTTCCTAGAATGTCACTGATATTCTTCTCCATTTATTGTTCCATTTTTTAGTTTTCTATTAATCTATTTTCCATATGTTCAACTATAATAATAATTACTATAATTACTTATTATGGTTTTAGGCTTCGACACTATATAGTCTTCGAACGCATTCAATAAATAAATAAATGTTGTATATTTTATGGAAATGAAACAATAAATTTGATTTGAAAAAAATGTTTGACATACGTATGATAGCCGTTCAAATACGGATAGTAAGTTATCGTAGATACCGTATTTATTGTAATATTTTATTTCCAATATTGACAGATAATCAAATAATAAAGCTTATCCCATCTGTAATAATTATACTGGTTTATATAAATATTTCCATTGTATTTTTCAAAACACTCCATAAAAGTCATGGCAATAATAATAAATTAAACATAATTTTGTCACTTCATCACGATATGCAGTCCTTTATTATAATTTGATGTGATGAACGATTTTGTTGGGTACTTACAGACTGTATATGTACCGTAGCGCTTTTCAGTTACATATGAACTCATTCTCCAATATCACAGTCTTGTCGCTGTTCATAATGAGCAAGAAACAATCTTTAATGATAATTTGATAATTTATAGAGATATAGAATATGGAGAAAATGTTTTGTGTTCATCTTCTCCAATCATATATAGAGATTAAATTTTCATTTTAATAGAAATGAATCTTCATTGATTCATACAATAAGTACCTACATCATCAAAATGATAGGGAGAGAAAAAATAGGTAACCTTCCTCTCCCAAATTTAGATAAGGTTACACATAGTCCGAAATAGGTCAAGTATTTTAGTTGTTCACTTCACAACATTTTATTTAATTTAATTATTTTCAGAAAGTAGATTTTTGAACTTAGATGCTTCAAAACCAAACATAGAAGAAATATTTCACAGTATTATCACTAAAATAGGAGGAAAATTACATTCAAGTTGATTAATTCAAAGGTTTTAATAGGTACCGTAAGTTAAGTGAAAGAATGAATCAGTGGCATTCCCCTTTTTATATAGATATATACATAGATTAGACTAAATGAACTAATAAATAGATTAGATTAAATGATTAGACTAGATAGACTAAATGAACTATTTCTCACCCGAATTCAGTAAGAAAGAATCACCCAGGGATAAGACATAATAATATCGGAGGATGTAAATAAGTCAACTGAATCAATAAAGTGTAAAAAATATCAGAGTTTCAAGATTATTATCCAATAGTATGCTTCAATGATGGGAAATAATGGATATTCTATTATTGTACTGTATTAAGAAGTTTGGATGAAAAGTTGTGGATACTAGCAAGCCAATATTGCTTAAAAATGTCCATAGAAACATTTCAATCGGTTAACTGAGAAATGTAAATTATGTGTAGGTTTGTTAAAATATATATGATCAATTATTATGAAACTAATGTCAATAATAATGGAATACCTTACAGTTGTGTTGTGAGTGATGTTGTGGTACTTTTCCATAATAAAAACACAAATTGAAATAGTCAACAACTTTTATTAATATAAAATACTATAATATAAACAAACAGCTGAAGATTTGGCTGGTAAAGCCACGAAACCAAGTTCTGTTTATATTATAGTATTTTATAATAATAAAAATGGTTGACGATTTCAATTTGTGTTTTCATTCAATAATGAAATATTTTTGTAGGTAAACGGTCACGAAGTGCCGACGACAGATCCGCCCCACGTGGCAATCTATAGCACAGCATCCATGTTGGAGCACAACTGCCAGGCCAACTGCAGCAAATCGTTCAGCAGTGAGGGAGACATCATCATCCACGCAGCGGAGCCGATCAGGCGCGGCGACCACCTTTCCATCTGCTACACCGACGCCCTGTGGAGCACCAGCACCCGGCGTCAGCACCTCATTGAGACCAAGTACTTCTCGTGCGCCTGCACCAGGTGTTCGGATGTCACCGAGCTTGGCACCTACTTCAGTGCTGTCAAGTGTCTTGGACTGTGAGTTTATTTATTAGGGTAGCACAAACAATACAATGATCGGGAAAGAAAAAACAGGCTATTGCCCAAAACTTTTTCAATTTCCTAATTTAGTTTCAAATTGTCCAAATATTATACATAGGTTATGTCCATTTCAATTTTCTAAACCAAATCACAATCAGCTTAACATCAATCATTAAACTCATATTTTAGTGCAAAATTTATAATGTATTTATTGCAGTCAAAAGTGTCTCGGATCTCGAGAAATTTGATCAAATATACAGACAAATTTTCTTCTTTATCCTCTAACAGACAAACATTTTAATTGGTTAACATAGAAATATAATAGATTTGTATTATAATAGAATATAATAGATTTGCTATAGAAACAAATCTTCAATATTTATCCCAGCAAATAATATTATGATAGGTTGTAGTTTTTTTTTAATTCTTTAAAGTCCTGATAAAGGACTTCACTCACTACAGAAGACTTAGCTAGAAGTACGTCTTCGGAGGACGTGCCCTCCTATCTCCAAATGTTGAATCTACGCTAGATGCTGGTGTGAAATGTATAGACTAATCAACATTAGAAGATACGTAGGATACGTCTTCCGAAGATTTCTAGCTATGCTACGCTAGGTATGCTACAACTTAGCTTAGCTATACTGTACAAGCATTAAGAAACAGAAGAAGTTTTGGGCAATAGCATGTTTTTCGTTTCTGACTATTGTATTGTTCACTCTACCAAACGAATAAATGAATTTTTTTTATAGATGTATTGTATCAATCAATAGAGACTGAAGAATTATGAATTTTACTCCTATTCGTTGTTTTTTTGGCATACTCTAGACTATGGAGTAGACTGTAATATCGGGAAAATTCTAATACATATTGCAATTTTCATCACTTACACTAGATATTTCCATAAAACTAATATCTAGTATCCTTTAATAATGCCTATATTCAATTCAATTTTATTTTTCATGTTATGCATCGTATATAATACAATATTAACACAAGTCATAAACATCACATCATAAATACATTACAACTGTTACTACAATATTTTTATATAATATAGTTTAAAACATAAGTTTTATCAAATAAGAAGCGAGTCGTGGGTTACAACTAAACCCCTAGAGAGTAGAGTGCAGGCGGCGGAGATGCGATTCCTCCGGAGAACCAAGGGCTGCGATAGAAGGGACCACATCAGAAACGATGATATCCGAGAAGAGCTAGGAATTTAGAGCTTGTTGGAAAAAGTCACACAATACCGGAAGCAGTGGAAAGACTATGTGGAAAGAATGCCGGCAGAAAGGCTTCCTCTACAGATATTGAACTATAAACCGGCAGGGAAAAGATCTATTGGTAGGCCACGGAAGAGATGGCAATAAATACACTACTTGTTTATATTATAGCGTAATTTTGTAATTGAAATATAGATATTAATAAGCTGTTTGTAAGTCGGAACAGGCATTAACCTAATCCTTGTACGTAAGAAGATGATGAGTTAATATCACAGATGGAATTGAAGTTGAATGAACTAAAAAACAGTGGAATCAAAAGCCTCCAATACTGAAAAGTTGCAGATTAAGTGGCATTTTTAGTTTTTAAATAACCATAATTCAATTCAATTTATTACTTGTCATGGCTAAACAATGGTAAGCATAGACAATAGTCACATACATTCAAATTTTAACATTCATTTACAAAGTAAGACTAGATAAATTTTTAAAATTGTGAAAATATAATATTTGAAAACTTATAAATAATATGTCAGTTTTCATATAATATTGATAATATCACATGCCATTTTACAGAAAAATTCTCAACCAGGTGTCAAGAAATGTGGATTACTGCAGAATTTAATATAGATGCATAATTTAAATTTAAAAATTGATCAATTATAGTCTTAAGCCAATCATAAGTGCTTTGGCTATAGCCTTCAAATAATAATTAAACAATAATATTTTCCCAATCATTCTATTTTGAGTATTAATTTCTTAAAATATTCAATCCAATAAAAAAGTACACATTCGCACATTTTAATGGAATAAAGTTCAGATTTCAAAGTTCATTTCTACTCCACGCAAAATAATGTAATAATAGGATACTCGATAATTTATGATTTAGGATAGAACTTCATAGATACAATAGTCTTACAATAAATAGAACTTCATAGATACAATAGTCTTACAATGGATAGAACTTCATAGATACAATAATCTTACAATGGATAGAACTTCATAGATACAATAGTCTTACAATAAATAGAACTTCATAGATACAATAGTCTTACAATAAATAGAACTTCATAGATACAATAGTCTTACAATAAATAGAACTTCATAGATACAATAGTCTTACAATAAATAGAACTTCATAGATACAATAGTCTTACAATAAATAGAACTTCATAGATACAATAGTCTTACAATAAATAGAACTTCATAGATACAATAGTCTTACAATAAATAGAACTTCATAGATACAATAGTCTTACAATAAATAGAACTTCATAGATACAATAGTCTTACAATAAATAGAACTTCATAGATACAATAGTCTTACAATAAATAGAACTTCATAGATTTCAATTTTTCAGATGATATGAAAATGTCTTCTTCATTATTCACTACCTTTCCAGATATTAGATACAGTACATCTGTCCATCTTATTACTCATATAGAGATAGATATTGTCAAGGAATACATTTATTATGATGTTTTCACCTTTTGTAACAAATCATTGTAATTTTCGTAGAAGGAAATATCAATAAATTATTGTATTGTTTAATGATTGATACTTTGTACTGGAAGATTACATGAGCCTATTCTTCAACATTTATTTCCATATATTAGATGTATCTGTCTATCTGTTTACTCAGATAGAGAGATAGATATTGTCAAGGAATACATTTATTATTAATGTATACACTTTTTGTGTCAAATCTTTGTAATTTTTCGTATGTTTGTCAAGTTTACAAATGGAAATTTACAGCATTTAATTGGGATTTTCGTCTAATAACAATTATTTGTCAAGTTTAATCTATTCTACTTTCATGATTTGCAGTGACTGTAATGGCCTTGTGCTACCTCCCTCGTTCTGCACAGGAGGAACCGTTGACTGGAATTGCAACGAATGCGGGCGACACAGACCTTGGCCGGAAATAAAGAAAATGCTGGATAAAGTCGCTTTCGAGCTGCAACAACTGAACAGAGATGATCTCAAGGAATGCAAAATGTTTTTGGAAAAGTGGAGCTCGACACTGTCGAAGCGACATTTCTATCTGACTGAAATTGCATTGAGTGTAGCCCAACAGTATGGGCAGATAGATGGAATTAACAATCTGCCTGACGAGGATTTGAATCATAAGATTCAGCTGTGCTTGGATATGTCTGATCTCATTGATACGTTGGCTCCTGGTGAGTTGAATTTATTTTCAATAAATTATAAATATCATAGAATTCATATTGATATTTGTTGATTTACTATAAAAATTTGAAACTATAGTCTATGAAAAACTTTTCATATAGTCTGTTCTTCGAGAGAAGAGACAATAGACACAAGAGCGCATGTGTGCGTATAAAAGTGATGACGATTCATATACGCTATAATTGCTGGACTCTTACATACCAATTTCACAATGATTCCAATTAAACTGAATCAAGCATTGTGATTATTCAGTATAGTACTTATTATCTTTGAGTACTGTGAATCAGTCATGCTGTTCCAAAATCCACTCTCACACGCGCATGTTTGTTTACATTGTTTCTTAGCTCTCAGAACAGACTATAGATAATTGCCGTTTCTCTTCAAAATCTCTCAGTAGTTATGTCTCTTATAACTCATTTGAAGAAGGCTCACATAGTAATGCCTTATTAACAGTTTATAGATTTTTGGTTTTTTCAAATATTTACTAGTAACACAGTGTCTGAACCACAACAACGTTATTATATAGTGTTTCGTCATGGAAAGCAACATAAATTTTTGATTTCTTGCAAAATTTATGCAGGTAGTTGATAGATTGCTATCCTGCCATACTTCTTTCTCCCATTTGTTTGAATTGTTTGCTCCATTTTCTAATTTTTTAATCGATATTGATCTGCTACAAGTAACTTAATTCAAGTGTCTTACAATGAACTGATTCCTTAACTCCTAATTCCTAAATCTGAGGACTTCGAGGACTGCAAAAGAGTGGAATGTTAATATGTTCAGTTGATATGAATTTATTGAAGATTGAATATATGTTTTTTCTCATTATGACTACTTAAGGCCTACATTTGAAATTGATCATAGGCTACAATGAATAACTAAAGTTTATTCTAAAAACTTTGACAACTGTGAAGGACTGAAAATATTGTTTAATTAATATGATTTTATTGTTGTAGGATGAGTTTTCTGTTCTATTCCATTATCAATTATATTTCAATTCCAACAATTCATAACTGTTGAATGTCTTACATTACAACACAAAGAATAAGTAATATTCATCCCAATTTTAAGAATTTTGACAACTGAAAAGGTCTATAATTATCTTTGTTCAATTCATAAGGATTTATTGAAGAATACATTCTGTTATATCTCATTACTGCTAATCCCATTTTTTCAATCAATTACAACTGAATGGCTCACATTATTATTATTATTTAGCGTATGGCATTTTTTTGTCAATTTTTAAAATGTCACACTTTTTTAATTCATAATTTGTATGGCTATAAATCATAATTTGAATGGCTCACAATTAATCAAATATTTGCCCTTATTCTGAAATCTTGGACAAACTGAAAATAACCATGATCAATTGATATGGATTTATTGAAGAATTCATTTCGTTATATCCCTTTATTACTTCTATTCTAATTTTATCTCAATATGTTGCAGCCGAATGTCGAATAAGAGGTGTGCTTGCTTATGAGCTGCATGCAAGTACTGCCGAATTAGTACGCCGCAGTACTGGACTTACTCATGGCGAAATTGTACAACTGCTCACGGTGAGTAATGACAAATTTCCGCTCTTCATCTAAATGTGTACTCAAAGTTGAATGAAACCTAGTTTGCTCTGAAAAAATAACTTAATTGTGGGCGATAATATTATTGTTCCAAAATAAAATTCTTTCAATATATTATATTGCTCTCTATATATCACTGAGATAGGATAAATAGATAACAACGAATAATATCAATTCTTATACAGGCCTACATATTGTGGAGTGAGAAAAATGGGAAAAAGCTATCCAGCTTTATTCATTATTTGATTTATATGAGTACAATTCACTCAATTGAACCAGTCGTTAGGTCATGTCAGAGGCCCTGAAATTGATCAGTTGCGACCTGAAAACTCTGACACCAGACCTGAGCCAGCCAGGTCACTCGATATTATTATTATTATTACTCAATTGAACCCACTTGAATCAACTGAATATAGCTGGACAGTGAAAATATAATTCCCATAAGTTCTAATGGTGTTAAATAAATAAATATAATTTCATAATAAATATATTTTATTTTATTGAGTATTGTTATACTCACTTGGCCGAACTGAGTGGAAATAGTCTAATCAGAATTCATGGAATTATATTTAATCTTTAATTATACATCCTGTGAAGTGAACAGCTACAAGACTCAACCTATTTCGGACTAAGTGTAACCTTATGTAAATTCAGGAGAAGAATAGCACAAGGTTACCTTTTTTTCTCTCCCTATCATTTTTGATGATGTGCTTGTTGTATGAATCAATATTTTCACTGTCAACTGTCACTGTTGTTTGCGAATCCAGCTTAAAACAACACTGTTGAATAATTTATCGGGAGGTTGTTCTCCAACTCTCTAAATGTGTAATTTTCCTTATTTTCACATTTGTAATGAAGCTCCTCTGAATCTTTCAAAAGTATGGAATGAATTAAAATATTAACTGTCGACAAATAAATGATAGAAAGTATACAATAAATTAGAAATCCATCATTTGATCTATCTCTTAATGGATTCTGCTCCACTTTGTATTATATTAGGCTCATTCACTCCACAAAAAAGACTAAACTTTTTTCAAAAATGAATATAATTTTATAATTGAATAATTTGTTATTGATTAGTTGATTCAATTGATTGAGTAGGCTCTGTAATAACTTTTATTGGTTGATTTTGGTAAAAAAGTTTTTGGTTGATTCATATTGTGGATGGTTTTTGAAAAATAAATATTGAGCTACGGTACTTTTCACAGGAATCGAAAGCCTATTTGATGAAATGCATCGCCTGTCTCTTCAAGGAACCCGAAGTGATGCCTGAGGGAAAATTGTTGATTGAAGCAAAAAAATCACTTCTTCAGCTGGAAAATGTTTTGAAATCTCTAGATCAAACAGCAAGTCAAATGATGTCTTTGTAGATGTCCGTGATAGAATGTTATATTTGTAAAATAAATTCACACAATACTCTGAGTAGTTTTTCCTTTGAGCTCTCAACCCAGAAAAGGTTTTCCAATGAATGAAACACCTCATCACCTTGAATAAAACAAAATCAATTATATTTTTATTTATTGGATAAGTTATTACCGTCCTGTTATATCATCGCTAGTTAAAAAAACGATTTATTTGCCTCTTTTATTCCATCACATTTTTTATTGTAATAGATTGAGCTTGGAAACATCCTTCCATTTTCCGTGTTCCAACAGATACATTTTTGTTCGTGAATACAACGACTATTATCTGAATCTCAGGAAATGTGAGAAGAACAAAGATTGCAATCTCTACCAAATATTAATTATTTTATTGAATTCATAGTTCGAATTACCAAATTCTTTCATTTTTCAACCATCTTGATGATGATTTTCTTATTATTGAGTTTCAATTTCTTGATTTTGATATACGAATAGGCCTACATGAGATTTCAGTCCATTGCAAATAAATGCATCGCGTATGAATTTATGATTGAAAATTATTTTGAGAAATTGTTGAGTAAGTTTAAATAGGAGTAAGCTCCTCGCATCACCTGGAATTAAAGATATGAATAAGTAAAGCAATTGATCGTTTAAATTAAAATCAAATTGCTTGTAAGCGGCGTGTAAGTCTGTACACAGCTATACAGATAATATGTGAATTCCAATGTAATTTTTGTAGTTTTTTAGCAGCTCGAATTATTGAATGAGAGAGAACTGTTGGAGCATTGAATTTATTAAGCTGATTGAATATTATTGTACAAGCATTTACTTCGTTCAAGTTTGTTGCTACATTCTATTCGATTCTGACTGTTTGAACCAATCTAGGAAATTTATATATATGTCAATTTCTTGAGGGTAGTAAAAGTGAACAGTGCTGAATCTCGTTATCCGTGGCTGTGATTACATGCACATGTTCGTCACTCAAAACATTTAGAACATTTTTTCGAATCCTCATTGGTCTGTTCACGTCCACGTGGACAGCGCCCAACACTTTTTCTTTGAAACTGAAGATCTATTTACAAAACTATTGAAATAGAAGTGTAATTAGACTGCATTCAGTATTTAATAAGAAGTAAGTAGGAAGTTAATAAGACTTTGATTTCCTTTAGTGAGGTCCACGTTATTATGGAACGTTGCCGATCTTCGGTCTTGTAATATTAACTGTTTATTCCCGTTTAAAATAATCAATTCTATCTTATTAAGCAAAAGATTATATTTCTTAATAATTTTATAATTAAGTTAAATTTTTGTGTAATTATTAATTCTACATTGTTGACCGACCGAAGTGAAGTCTAAGATTCAAGTCGACGGTCTGGCATTTCTCTTAATGTTTAAATGTTTAAATGTTCAAATGTTTGAATGTTTGCATGTTTATATGTTGCGAATTTCCGGCGAAACGCGGTAATAGATTTTCATGAAATTTGACAGGTATGTTCCTTTTTTAATTGCGCATCGACGTAAATACAAGGTTTTTGGAAATTTTACATTTCAAGGATAATATAAAAGGAAAAAGGATCCTCCTTCATAAACCAATATTGGAGTAGAAATCAGACTATAGAATTATTCATCATAAATCAGCTGACAAGTGATTACACAGATGTGTGGAGAAGCCAGTCTATTGCTGAATTTCCATAAGGCCTATAGTTTCAATCAGGTACTTGTGGATGAGAGTACTGCGTGAGGTCTACTGTTCACAGAGCTTTTAGTTAAAATATGATCTGGCAGCAGAGCAAAACGCTTTGTTGAATGATAGACAAGGATAGCAATACTATTGCTAATCAAGCACTGCCACTATAACGTGAATCTCACTTTAGTAAGAATAATAATTCATTTGGATTATATTGTTGAAAAATGATAGCATTGATATTGTTAGTCAATTATAATATAAATATGACTGGATAAGGGAATCAATCCACTCTTCTTTTCTACACTTGGTTTTTCTTATCAACCTCATTTTTTAGTGTTTTATGAACATTAATTTATAACAAATTATATGTTGAAGCCAATGTACCTAGAATACATCCATTCTAGAATGTATTCTAGGTACCTCGGTTTATGTATCACCATAGAGAAACAATAGCGTAAGTAGATATCCCATGGTATAGGGAATTTATGTCGCAACTTTTACTGTTATCTCGAGCCGATTACTGTCAATTATTGTCAATTTTTACTGTTTTGTTGGGGTGATAGTGTATGAACGGCACAATTTGAGAGACTACCAGCATCACACAGCTGCATAGAGAAGAACTATGTGAACTGTATCGGCTTGGGATAACAGTAAAACTTGCGACATAAACGCCCTATATCATTGGATATCTATGCTATCGTTTCTCTATGGTATCACTATGATGAAAACCCTCCTCTATGAAGTGCAACGACAATAATTCTCTCAAAATCACATCAAATTATTGTAATGAATAACCGGTAAATTGGATAAAATACTTTATAATTCTTGTTCAACTCACCACCATCATGTTCTTCCTGTTTAGAGTCATGACATTGAAGAGGTAAATTCTGGGAAGCCTGTTGCTACGTGTCATTATTAATTGAAGACTGCTTGTAAACCATTTTGGTTTACCTCTCCAATCGCATTCATAGAGAACCGTTCTTATCTCTTCTCCCTGAAAAATGCATGAGACATTCACAATGCTAATAAACAGTGAGCTTATTTGTTTTTCAATTATCCTTCAATATTCTTGGCCATGCGTTACATTCACAATGTGAATGTTCTGTAAACTTGATTGATTTTAAATTATTGTTCAATATTCTTGGCCATGTATTGGAAAACTTCATTTATAATTAAAAAAAAAAATCAAAATAGTTTATTGTCATTACAAAACAAAATTTGTATAACAAGGTCAAATACATTAACAATTCATCACATTCATCAATAAATTAATATTTATTCATTGTAACTTTTTTTAAGACAGCAACAATAATACAAACAGGACAACAACAACAATAATAATTCTATAAATCTATAGATGCGTTATTAATTGTCAAACATTCTAGGAACTCCTTAACACTGTACACACAAAACTCACACAACATATCTTTCATGAATCTTTTAAAACTGGTCATATTCAATGCTCTGACTTCCGTCGGCAATAAGTTGTAAATTTTCTTACCGAATTCATGAAAACTATTCAGAGTTAGTTGTAAATTGCATTGGCTTCTGTGTAACAATGTGTTCTGACGTGTGTCATAATTGTGAATATAGTTATTTGTTTGCATCTCATGCAGGTAACCTTTTACATACAACAGACACTCAAGAACAAAAAGAGATGGTGCCGTCAGTATTTTTAGCTAGTATTTTCAGTTCCATCATCAGAGATCTAAGAATACTTTAGCCAATAATGGCTCGACAGTAGGAAAAGTATATTGAAATTCAATATTTTCATGTTTAGCTATGCTCAGTGATATCTCTTACTGAGTAAGTAATATCTCTTTCTCTTATTAGTAAAGAATAATATTCAATACTGAATGGAGCGCCTTGCAAAAGCCGTATATGCAACCCGCATCACACTACTTTCACCGCTTCAGTTTGAGCCAACTTGACCTTGAAGTTCAAGGAGTACCGTTACTAGACCGTGACTCGCTATTCTATCTCTCTTGCACTAACTACCTTCGCGCACTCTATCCTTGTTCAACGCGTGTCAAGCGGGTAGCCTACTCTAGCCTTGAATTAAACAATACGGTAGTGTAGATGTACGTCCATTTTAGTATATCTATTCAACAAATATAATTTTTTATTCCTTGATTGATTTTTCTACTGATTATCTTAGTTTGTTTATGGAGATAAGTAGACAAGAGGTAGTGGTTTGGATCACAGATTTGAACAGCAATTACAATTCATTCAATAAAATCGAACATTTCTTGTAAATTATTCAATTATTCAAAAACAATAGAACTCAAATTGTTATTTTTGCATGTTGGACAACCAAGACTTTCAAGGAAAATCGATAAGAAAATTTTCCCCGGATACCCCTAAAGTATGACCCCCCCATAAACAATCCCTTTCCGTCACCATTCAAGAAAATATACAAAAATTCAGTAAAAATATTATCAACAAACTCACCTCATCTTGCACTTTCTGGCCATTTTCACTTAAAAAGAACTCGATAACTGCTATCGATATTACAATAATAAAATATTTTATTTTCAGTACTATTTGACCCTTCTGAAACAAGAAAGAAACAATCATTTTAGAGTAAAATAATGATAATCTGTGATAATGATAGATCTCACTAATGTTAATACAACCGCAAAATAAACGAATGTAGCCTACTGGAACAAGAGAGAAACAATCATATTCCAATCTAATGAATGATAATTTATATAATGATAGATCTGACCAATGCAACCGAAAAATCAACGAATGTAGCCTAAATTTGTTTGATACTCGAACGTTTATAATATTGTTAGGCTGTTTCTATAAAATACAAGGAATAATAATTACCAGAAGTATATAGAAAGAGTTCAGATTTGAATCAAACCTGATCAAAATTTTTTTTGGAGCAAACTCAATGTGGATTGACTCAATGGTTGATTCTCAGTTCTTGAGGCTGTCATTATTTTTTGATTGATGTGCATTATAATATCACGTGATAGCTCAGCCTATATAATACCAGTATAATCTCATGATCAATTTCAAAATTACAATCAAAATTCGTAAAAACTTCTCATAATCTTTGCATTTCATTGAATATTGGCTAAAAAATGTTAAACTAACCAGTACTATGAATATTCCCAAGCAAATTTGAAGACAGATAAAGGTGTTGAAATAGAATAGACGAATCTTGAAACCTTCATTCAGCCAGTCCATTTTCCTGTAAAAGAGATTTTTTGAATTTCGGAAGATACGGTACTATGTTAGTAGCTGATATGAGCTCAATGCAAAAATATGAAATATTTCTAATGAAGATACGGTGAAAATTTTCTGTGTCAGGGTATCTAAAGTAGGCTACATCTAGAGTAAAGTATCCTGTATTAGGGAACTTATCGTCATTTTCCTTCCTAAACTTGTTATCAAACCATGTTCTTTTATTATTTTGTTGTATAACTAGTTTGTAGTGAGTAACAAGTAAAGGTGATGAGCACTAAGTGCCGTTTGCAAAGTGACAGTTTAAACTAAATTTAATTTTAAACTGGATTAAATCCATATCAAGTCTTATTTGTTATCATGTCGTTCATTTTGAATTAAAGCCACCAGCTGATTAAATTCAGTTTAAGCTTTGAATGAAGTATTTTGTTCAGAATCTGCTCCCTCTGTTTCTTTTCTTTTGTATCAATCCCTCAAAGTAAATATTTCTGTGATAACGAGAATATTATATTTGCTTTGCGACATTGGCACAGGTTTAATTATTTTCTGGAATTTCAATTTCAAGTATATTTCAAAACTGTATTTTATTGTAACTTATATGATATATTCATAGAGCATAATTCTTCCAACCTCACCTACAAATGATTTGATGATGCCTCGCCAATTGTTTCATCATCAAACGCAGCTCCTTCTCTGAAAACCCGTTATCCTCCAACCCATAACTCTCATTTTTATTCACTCGAAACGTGTTCTCAGCACAGTACATATTGATTTCTCTGACATTCAATTGAAACAGCTTCATTTCGACTCGCATGTGGAACATTGTTAGCATCTGTGAAAGACTGTTGATCAAAGCTAAAATAACTGAATAATAAACGTAGAACAATTGCAGACCTGTGCAGACAAGGTATTCGTGGAAACTTGTGACAGTCAGAGATAGTGACAATGGTGAGTAGAATTTGAAAAGAAGTGGTAGATTTTCGACGGGTTCTAAGTTGAGGAAATAGAATAGTATACCACAAATGGGCACGATAGAATAGCCGCTGAAGAAGTATCTAAGGACAGTGCCAGTACTCTTCAACAACCTGTATCCTTCTAGAGTCATTTCATCAACTAGTTCACACTTTCTCTCATAGATGTCGTTCTCTGTATTTTTCAGCGGCACTCTATAGACTGTGAATTCTGAGTAGATGAGATCCATGAATGATTTCATAGTGTTCGGTTTGAACATAATGTCGGTGGACATACTTAGTATTCCGAAGCAGTAAATCAAGTTGTCGGTCGCGGTTACTCGGGAATTGAAGTCCCAGTTGCCCCAATTCAAGTACATGGCTATGGCTGGTTGCACTATTAGGCAGAGTCCGAAAATATAGAGAAGCCAACCCCTCAAAGTAATGGAGTCTGGTGGGTAATATTGAAGGAGCTGCAAATTTCTTGAAATCTCGTCCTTTACTTCTTTGAGATTGTCCGTTACCTGAAATTCCATGCGAAATTCATGAAGAGGCCTTATGAAGCATAAATCATTTCAGAATTAATAGAAATACGAGTATATTCTATGCAAAATATCATCTTAACGACAAAACAATTTACAATGGAGTTGATAGTTATTATTCATAGGATATTATTTTTAAAATATATGTTATCTATACTATAATAAAGTAAAAAATTGGCTTATACACGTACGGGATAGGAAATTCTCAAATGACGCATCATCACGTCTGAGTTATTGGACTGGTCAAGGCTGTGCAAAGGCTAAAAATAAACTCGTGATATTTTTCAAAGTTTTTTGATTTGTATATCATCAAGCTATCAAAATGAAAAAGTTTTCTCAGGAAAACATTTTTTTCTGATCATTACTTTTTGAGATATGAGCGCCTAAAGTTTAAATTTTTGGGACAGAACATTTCAAATTCAGTACGATATAAATCCATGAGATTCAGAGGATGGACTCTTCATGGTATTGTTGATCTAGTTAAACAAAAATTTTCTGAAAATATTAATTTTTGGAAAAGTTATTCAATTTACCAAAAATAACTCAACTAAAAATTATTTTTGGTCAGTTTTAGTAAATTGAATAACTATCTTAAGAATTGATATTTAATTTACAATGGAGTTGATAATTATTATTTTAAAAATATAAGTTATAATAAATAAAACAGGGGTGACCAATTTTCACTGGGCAATATTTTCAATTAAGTGAATTATTATTGAATTTTCGTCTATGATTCATGAAAAATAGCCTACTCACTTTAGTACCGCTACTCATTTTTGGATGAACAATTTCTAGCTATCCTAGTTACTAGTATTCTAGTTATCTAGTTACACGAAGCTAGTCAACAAAATCCCAGACAAGTTACATTAGAGAGCAATGTTGATTTGGAGAGACTAGACTACCTAAATAATGTTCTATCTACGAGACTGAAGAGCAACTGATTCTTGTTGATCGCTTGTTTTTCAGAGCAGCCACGATACAAGAATAAACAATTGAATCCATAGGTCTTGATTGTCAAAGATTTCATGACATTCCACCTGTAAAAACTGTTATTAAAACAGTAAAACCATGGTATTATGCAGCAATCATGGATGTTCAAAAAGGGTTTAATACTCAAGCTACCACCATAATTATATCCCGAATCGCTAGAATTATCGAACAAAATGATATATAATAGCTGAAATAATAAACCTTTTTCTTGGATTGCGTGCTTTTGTTGACCAATTTTGCACAATCACTTTTAGAACCGTTCCAAAAAACAACCTTTCTTTCTCATTATGAGGGGTCTAATGAGGAGCTTTTTTCGAAAAAGAGCCCTCCTTGTGGAAAATATGAAGACAAACTTTCCGATTGCTTGAGAGTGGATTCCATTCTATTTATTTATCAGGTGCTGAGTGAACAGGTAAGAGCAAAGCTTACAGTAGTTGGCAGAGAGAACATAATCTATATATATATATATATATATATATAATATATATATATATATATATATATAATATATATATATATAAGCGAAATGGCACTCACTCACTGACTGACTGAATACGGTAACTGACTGACTGACTCACTCACTCGCATAACTAAAAATCTACCGGACCAAAAACGTTCAAATTTGGTAGGTATGTTCAGTTGGCCCTTTAGAGGCGCACTAAGGAATCTTTTGGCAATATTTTAACTCCAAGGGTTGTTTTTAAGGGTTTAAAGTTCGTCTTTCAGCATGTATATTCTTCTTCTCCCAATCTCTTAATTATAATTGAAATTTTCCATATCATATGTTACTATAGAACTATAATCTAGATACCTCTTTGAAACAGTTGTTAACTGGCAACTAAATTAATAATTTTGTCAGGCTGGCATTAAGTTGAGTTGACTTTGTTAGGTTGGCACCAAGTTGAAGATTTGAATGCTTTTATCGCGGAAAAATTGATTGGGCCCTGCTACTTCAATCCTGGTAATATTATATTACTAGCCGTCAGGCTCGCTTCGCTCGCCATATCCGTTTAGCCAGACGTTTAGTCTGGACCCCCGACTGGATCGTCCTAACATATGATAAAAATGCTCAAATGAAAAATGCAGGCGAGCGGAGCGAGCCTGCTGATCTCATTCTTGGACGATCCAGTCGGGGGTCCAGGGGGCGGAGCCCCCTTGCTAGACGGATATGGCAAGTGAAGCGAGCCTGACGGCTAGTGCTAGTATGAAATGAAAAAGTTTGTTTCTCATCTGGAGGTATTCCTAAATCCCTTGATTAATTTGTGGTTCAATCAAAAAGCAATGAGCTGCTGTAAACTTCAACGTAGTTTCCAATGATTAGACATTATAAAATACTAACAATATAAAACATGAAAACAATGTTTTAAAGTTTGAAATGTTTTAAATAAAACGGTACTTCATGTTTTATATAATTTTTTAACTTCATGTTTCCAATAATTTTAATAAAGTAGATCATACAAGTGAAGTGATTTTATTATAAAATACTTGTCTTATCATCATATATCTTGTCAATTATAATCAGCAATTGATTGACTAGAGTTTGGAAAGAGATGAATATTGGTGAACTGTGAGCACCATCATGTCAATAAGCACACAATGATTCACATTTTTTAATGATTTATAGTTAGGTCTGACCCAGGGTTTTCGATTCCTTCCGGTTTTAGCGTTTTGATGGGATTTTGTTCATTAGTTCTCTGATTATTCAGACAATAATTAATTTCTATCACAAGACGTCAAACGATCGTTATTAATAAGCAATTAAACAATTTCAATTGATAGCAAAAATATCACATATTTTGAGTACAGTGTAAATCAAGTACAGGAAAATTCTTGAGATAAACATTTTTGAAGATAGTAAAACATTGTTCAAGTTAGTACTAATTCCTCAACATTCGAGAGAGTTTTAATCATTGCTGTGTGATTTGTATTCATGAAATCTTCTTCTTCTGGCTTTACAGCTCGATGTGAGCTTCAGCCTCTCGCACAAGAGCCCTCCACACATCACGGTCACATGCCTTTCGTCTCCATGCTCTTATCCCCATCTTTCGGAGATCATCCTCCACTTCATCACTCCATCGGTTGCGTGGTCTCCCCTGTCGTCTTCTGCCCTCCATCCTGGCCTTATAAATTGCTCTTGGCATGTGTGGTGGTTATGAAGTGTTTTTATCTAAGATAACCAGGACATTGGTAGAGGCATGTCCCTATACAATAGAGGAGTGCTGCAACGCATTCTCAGAATCCCGATCCTGAACTTGACATGTTACATGCCACTTGAGCCTTGCTCAAAAATGTGTGGCTTCACGCAACTAAATTGTAATAAATACATAAATAAATTCGATGTTCTGCCATTCTCTCAACATGACCAGCCCAGCGCGATCTTTGTGATTTAATGAAACGGACCACATCCTCACCCCCAAGAATTTCATTTATTTCATTGATCGATCTTCTTCTCCACACTCCATTGTCGTTGACACCCCCATATATTCGTCTGATAATTTTTAATAAAAATTGTATTCATGAAATGGATTTGCATTTTTTTATTGAAAATTATTGTATTGTGTGAAGGAAGCAAAATAGAGTTTTACCTGTTGTATCCTAGAATAAATGAATAAACATGGAATAAATGTAGGTAGTTTTGAAAGATATTGCCTTCTACAATCTGCAGTGTCTGCAGTGTAGCAGTTAAGTGCTGGTCTTTTTGATGACCTCAAAAATATATATCAATAAGTGGTCACCAGAGACAGACTTAGAAACGTTTGTGCGGTCTCCCTTTTTATAAGATAACAGAATGATAACTGCAGATAACGAAAATCCTGAGCTTGGCTTATTCGCCAGAACAGAAACATGCTGATTATAATGACTTATTTCGAACCGGAAGACTTGGTAATTAATAATAATCCAATCTGTATTCTAAAGCAGATCATCTCGTCAAATTCCAAAAAGTTTTCTTGACCGTTATTATTCAAAACTGGTTGCCAACCTAACGGCTATTTAAATCTAGCTGCACAAACAAGTTGTTTCCGCAAACTGTTCTCAGTTGGAATACTTAATAAGCGGGCTTTTTACAGAAAATTGTTCCTTGTTGACATGAATGTGATCAAGGAACGCAAGTAATACAGGTTGCTGAAAACTGGGACGCTTTTGAAAGTAGACTGGAATGGATTATTATACTTAACGTTATACAATAGTTTCAATTATTCAAGAAAACTCATCTATGAGTTAGTAGGCCTATGCTTGAACTTGACCACCATTCTTGTCATTAATAGAAATAGAAATAACTTGAACAAGTCAAAATCATGACCAACATTCTTGTCACTAATAAGAATGAAAATAACTTGAACAGTTCCAAATTTTTTCCAACATTTTTTTACAAGGTGAAGGATTAAAACAGATGGGTAATTCCGAATACTGATAATGACCAACAAACAATAAGCAATGTTGAAAATCATACAATTACTAATTACCCTTTGTAGAGTACTTTGTAACTTCTCAAATCGTGAGATCACTTTTTCATTCAGATTTTTCTCCTTTCTTCCACTGAACATGAAGGATTTTCTGAACTGTGTGAGCTCACTAGATAGTGAAAAATAGGCACAATTTGATAACTTTGTAGTGGTAGCGATTACAACAATATGATCTTACAATCTTTCAAACAATGCATGACCGAAGAACGTTACGAATCACCAAGGATTTCTTCTTATTCCAACTCAGTCTATTCATCAAAATACATAAATTACTCATTTTCTCAGACTTATCAATACATCATTCTATTCTATCATTCTTTATTTATCTTGAAATCAGCTGAATTCTATCTTGATCAACTTCCATCGGCTTCCATCAATACCTTTAAACTGCAACTCTTTCATTAGAACGTTTTGTGATTGGTTTAACTCACTCCTACTCGACTACCAAAGGCTGTCGCCATGGCAGTCTATCATTGGTTAGCTTTGAATTGGTTAGGATCTATCTCTTCCTCAACTCCAATTGGTTGTCGCCATGCCAGCTTGCTCTCTCACCCATTGGCTGTCGAAATGACAACGGAACTGTCACTGTTGTTCAAGTTGTGATTGGTTGAATACTCTCTCATTCAACTCCCACTGGTTTTTAATCACTTATAATAACTGTGACATAGAAATGACAACTCTCTCATTGGTTAGCTGATGGTTTTTCAAATCATCTCTTACTTAACAAATTTTAACAAACATCGAATGTTGTTATTAGAACAAACTACTATTATCTCATAGGCTGTCATGTGTTTGGTTAAAATCTTTCTCAATCAATTCCTATGGTTATCGCCATGAATACAAAGTTTTTACTCCCTCATTACTCTGTGATTAGGTTCATGATTTGTTGAACTTTTAATCAATCTATTGACACTCTCTTGTTAGAGTAATAGAAATCCAAGCATATAATTGTATATAGTAGTTTATAACTCCATTTTTGAATGTGAATAATATTCTATTGAAACATTTTTCACTGATAAGAAATCCAGTGAGCGTTGGACTATAGCTACACAATCATAGATTTTTGTTCGTACGGTAGTTTGCCGTCCTTATATATTCTATTAGATTGAACAGATGATTTCAAGCAGATGATGTTTGTCAAGTTCCGTTTAATCCAATAGAATTTATAAAAATAATATCGTACGAACAAAAATCGATGTGTGTGTGTGTGCAGGGCTTTGAATTCAACCAGACTTAACGGATCTTGATACACATCATCTGTTTAATCCAATAGAATTTATAAGGACGGTAAAAAATCGTACGTCCAAAAATGGATGTGTATGTATGGCTCACAAACATCGATTTTTGTTTTTACGATCTTTTTTTTACTGTCTTTATAAATTCCATCTGATTAAACGGATGATGTTTGTCAAGTTCCATTTAATCTGCTAGAATTCATAAGGATGGAAAAATATTGTACGACCAAAAATCGATGTGTGTGTATGGCTAGCTTCACACACATTGATTTTTGGTCGTACGTTTTTTGCCATCCTTATAAATTCTATTTGATAAAACAGATGATGTTTTTCAAGTTCCGTTTGATCTGCTAGAATTCATAAGGATGGCAAAATATCGATGATGTGTACAAAAATCGATGTGTGTGTACCTGTCTTAACTGTTTTCAAGAGTTTCATAAATTCGTGCGATTCCATTCTGAAAATTTTTATTTCTCATATTTATTCATTTATTTATACTTTTTTACAATGAAGAGAAAAACTAAGAATATCTTGTACTATTTCTCTCCCAAATTAAGGTACCTTTAAACATTGAAAGTCCAAATGAGGTTATGTCTCCTAGATTACCACGAAATTTTCTGTTCAAAAAATAATTCCATAATACATGTATTTTAAGTTGTTCAAATTCCCATTCACAAATTTGCATCTATCTCACGATTGATATCATTTGACTACCGAAAGTACATCACCTCACTCTGTCTTGCCAACATTGCGCATTCACCGTCTTACTTTCATCGCAATCAAAACGGATGCAGATTCGCAAAGAAAAGTCACCAACTAGAAAAGTATTGCAGCCGTATCGATTTGATCCAATTTCTTGAGAAGTAACATAGTCGATATTGCACCCACCTTTCAAATCTGGTTATAATTCGATACTCATGCGAGTCGATCAGTCGATCAGCAGTCTGAATTGGGGCCGGCTGTGCTCCACAACTTGTTCCTTTCCCTGTCTTGCCCTCGGGCCAGTAAAACATCTCCTACAAGGCTATAGTGTCAGCCTATTTTTGGCAATCTGATAATGTGTGTGTGTGTGTGTGTGTGTGTGTGTGTGTGTGTGTGTGTGTGTGTGTGTGTGTGTGTGTTGCATGCTCTTATTAGTAACTGAATACTTCCGCTTTCTTTGTGCTCATAGTTGAATGGGGGTACGAGAGTGAGAATATCATTCTATTTTTGGAGACGAGAGTATTCATCGAAATTTGGGTGGAGAACTGTTTTAGACTGAGCTTTTAGTTCTTTCTCGATAATGCAGTATTTTTTATGCATTATTCGTAGTTGCATGAAGGAATACAAGAATACAATATCTTTATTTGCCATAAAATAAAACAAGTTTACAATAGGCATAATCAGTTTAACAATATTTTCATTTTTAGAATAATTGAGTAAATTTGTCAGATTTATAAAATCATTGAAATTTAGATACTCATCTGTTGAGTAAAATTCTCCAACCTTAAGCCATCCAGCAATAGTTCTTTGAAAAATGTTCAGCGGCAACAATCTAATGGATGAAGGCAGCTTGCTATACAGTTTAGATTGTAGATAACAACTGTGGATTTTCTTAGTCTATCAATCGGTGTTACCAAGTCATATTTACAGTATCATTGTAAGTGAATTGATTTGAATTTTCTTTGACATAAATCAAGTTTAAAAAAATGAAGATCATACCAAAGTCATTGATGAATAAGTTCAGCCCCTTTCAAATGCTTCTCAGCGGAGTGAAAACAGGAGCAAATAAATGAATCAGTACCCTTTTGAATTATTTTATCACAAAATGCTTCGGACATTAATGCAATTTTCAAGTGATAAAGAAGCAAATAGTACGAGTATAATGTCTCGATTCATAGATTGGTTTAAAAATATATGCTGCATAGTTTCTGAAGCTCTCTACAAAAATTGGGAGCGTTTTACTAGCTTCGCCTTTTGGATACTGCTTGAACATTTTACAAAGATCTTTTCTCAAACAAAAATATACATTTATGTTTCTTCAGCTCTGAACGTGCTATCTATGATGTCGATAATTCTGAAATTGACTGCAGTATTTCAAATTGAATACATGGTAAAATTGAAAATAAAATTTGAATTTTAACACTGATGATCAAACCAGCTATTATGCTAATTTCAGTAGATGATTATTGATAATAGACCGGATGATTACGAATAGCGTGAAATAGCGTAAATAAAGCTAAAAATTGATTACATTCAAATTGAATACATGGTAAAATTGAAAATAAAATTTGAATTTTAACACTGATGATCAAACCAGCTATTATGCTAATTTCAGTAGATGATTATTGATAATAGACCGGATGATTACGAATAGCGTGAAATAGCGTAAATAAAGCTATTTTCAAGTCCCTGACTAGAAAGTCATTAGTCCATGGAAACATGGGATGTATATTATGAAAGATCCTACGATAGACTGGATGGTTGATGAAATAAGTGATTCCCAAATGAAATAAATAATTTATTATTTCTGTAATTATATTTATACTCCTGTCGTGTCCGAGAATATGAAAATGCATATTTCTTACAATTGATGATCCTCATGTTGATTTTTGTTCAACAAAAATCAAGTTTCGTACATTCAAAATAACAATAAAACCTCACCTGATTCTGTTCATGAATCTATATTGTATCTTTTCACATGATAATGACCATTTGCAAAAGAAGAAGGGAAGAAAAATCTTGAAGAATTTGTTTTCCCCTACAGAATTCAACTGAAAATAATTCGAAGCCTCTATCATAACATGGACGAAGATCTCTAATCTTTACAGATATTTCGCCATTCATATAACTTTCTACATTGACAACTTATTTGAGAGAATGCAAGTTTCAATGAATCAGTATATCACATTATTTTACATCTACATTCATTATTGAGGAACGCACTTTCTTCTATTTTGTAGAATTCCAAACTGCATTTTTAGCTCAATATGAATGTCGATGTATAGCTTGAAACTCAAGATTTGAACCATTCATCCTTGATTCTCAATAATATTGGGAAGAATATCAATTTAAACATCGGTGTTTTCGATATTGGAATTATATTATTGAGTCAATCTATAGCTTGCAACTCAATATGAAGCATTGATCTATGTTTTTTATTTGAAAAAATATCAATTGTAACATTAATGTTTTTGTTATTGGCAATTTATTATTCCTTCTCCTACTTCCAACCGACTAGGAATGGGCAGAATGCTGTCAAAATCGAAGTATGAGATTGATAATTTATTTATTTATTTATTTATTTATTCATTCATAAATGGAGACAACGGGGGTCACCCCAAATCTGTCTCCTTTACATATTTGTACAATACAGTATTGAGATTAAAAAAAAGGAAAAAATAGTTATAATATCTTTGATAATAATAAGAAAAATATTAATAGGAAAATTAATGTATAAGAAAAAGAAGAAAATGACAAAAAATACAATGAGTACAAAAACTTGTAATCTAGTCGCACAAAAGAAAAAGAGAAAAAAAACTTGATAAATGCAAAATTGAAAAAAACAACGATTGAATCAAAATATGATCAGAACTTCTTATATAAATAATAAAAATACCGTACCTCTCGCCCCAAACCATGTGCACAGCCACACCCATGCATCCAAAAGATATTGTTGACATCCTCCTAAACCATACTAGCGTATAAAACTTTGCGGAATCTAGCACGAGAAAACCAGAAGACATCTAGTTGCCCCGTTAAATTATTGTAAATTCTCTGCATTCTATTCAGGGGAGAGTGATAGTTTAATAAGTGCATGAATAAATTAGAAGATGATGAATTATGATTCATTGAGAGATATACATATTAAAGAGCACTTGAAACTCAGAGTTAGTTTCACACTCTTTCGGTTCGTTTCGATTCGTTTTCGGCAAATTCCGATAAGTGTGAAACGGTAATTCGGTTTGAATTCGGTACCGAATAGAAACCGCATAGAACCGAACGCCCACTTGACTCTAATAAATTCCATCATGTTTCAATTCGTTGCTAGCGAGAGACTCCTTTCACACACTTTCGGTTCGGTTCGGTTCGTTTCGTTTTCGGCAAATTCCGATAAGTGTAAAACGATGATTCGGTTTGAATTCGGTACCGAATAGCAACCGCATAGCACCGAACGCCCCCTCGACACGAATAGGTTTCATTATATTCGAATTCGTTGCTAGGGAAACAGGAAAAAACAAAGCTTTTTACACACGCTTGCTTTTTTGTTTTTATTTTAACCTGATATATCGTGATTATCTGTTTCAAAATTTTCCAAGTCAAAATCATATGGTCAATTCATTTCTGTTAGTTCACAGAAACATTTTTTTCTCAATGCTATAAAAATATGAAAGATATAAATTAAAACTTGATGAGAATTTTTATTTTTCCACCAATATTACATGATTTCATCAATGGAGAGAAGAGATAACGTTTTTTATACCATGTGTCAAAACAAGGAACAAATTTTCAATTAAAAAAATAATCTCTCTGAACTTCCAAAATTAACATAATCAAAAAGAAACTATTTATAAATAATTCACATTTTTAATTAACTTGAAAATTTTGTTGTTCAAGAAATAAAATCTTACAATTTGACACCAACTGTTATATTTAAATATATCAGCATGAACTGTGAAAATCCAAACACAGCTGTGTTTGAGAAGTAAATACCTAATTACAACCGTACGAATTAAAACCTGACATGTATGGAAGCCTCATTCGTTTTCGGTAACGAGCCGAACCGAACCGAAAACGAACCGAACCGAATGAAACCGAAAGCGTGTGAAGCTAGCCTTAGTTCAAGTACTTGTTTGGTAGCTGATACCAGTACATCCGATGTAATATTAACTTGTTTGAAATAATAAATTATGTTTTATTCGTCAAGAAATTATATTTCAACATGAAATTCCTATTCGTTCCAACTGATGGAATGATTAATGTGAAATTATTGATTCAGAATTATTTGAAGCCGGTCGACAAAATGCAAAAGCAGAAAAAACTTAATAATTGGGACAAGAGAAAAGTGAAAAAGAAATTGTTTTATATGATTTGCATAGTTGACTCCTCCAAAAAAATAGCCAGAAACAATGTTGGTACACATAAGGAAGCTTAGAAAGGGTAGAATTTTGAATAATATCGAAAGCCCGTCTGTTCCTTTGATCAATTGATGACACGAATCTTCGTGACGCCTGCTTCAGTTATTCGAGAAAGTGTCGAATACCCGACAACTTTTTACTTTTCACAAGCTGCACGTGAGGGACATCGGCCAGTTGCATCGGAGACAATAATATTATCAAGTAGGCCGCGGCGAAATGAGGAAGAATCGGGCAAAACCAAACTTACTTTCTTCAGTCAGGGTGCTTTCTGCTCACTGATATCGCGGTGGACTGAATTTGAAACAGAAAAAACCGGACGATTCAGATCGACGAATTAGAATCGATTCACGGTCAAATACAACAACACAGATCGCAGCTGCCGTCCTGTCGGATTAGTGTTGATGACTAGTCACTTTCGTTCATCGAATCCATGAATAATAAGTCACATCGGAGTCCAAAGTCGAATAGAAGTGGAGTCGATCGTCTTTCACTCAGTCATTAAAATCGTTCATAGAATATCAAATCACATTTTTTTCTGTGAATGATGCCTGAGTACTATTAGTCCAGTCACTAAGTACATTGGTGCATGCAATATACATTGTAGTTCTGACTTTTTAATATATTATTTGGGTACATAAGAGAAGTCCAGAACCAATTTCTTCATGTAGAATTTCCTTGTGCTAGATACAGAATGGCCCAAAAACCTCGTCAAAAGTTATGAGTATTTGAAATTTTGATCCTTGAAGTGCCCTTAAGCGCGTCTCTCCACTAGGAAATACTGGAATGAAGTGCATCTAACAGGTGATTCTCATAGAACATAATCTCATGAACTTATGTCATTGTGCGAAATATCAATGTGAGGACAATGTAGTTGGTGATGATGGTTGAAGCTGAAAATTAGGTGTTTTTCACAATGCAAGGAGTATTGTTGTCAGGTCCTGGAGATCTATATGAGATAGAGCGCTCTACCTGATCTCAGATTGTAGAGCACAGAAATATGCTTAGTGGGATTATGAATTATACATCTAAATGGTAACAATCGGAAGATATTGTTGATCAAAAACTAAAATTTATAAAAATTGGGTTTTTCTTCAAATTTCATTCATCTTTGAAAAATCAAAACTCAGTAATCTTTGGAGATAGAGAGTTCCAAATGATCTCATTTTATTCAGAAATTTGTAATCTAAAAAAAAAGGTGGAAGAAAATTATTCTGTCCGATTACGATATTTGGCAGAAATAGCTGAAAACTGGAAAATGAGCCGAAAATACGAGTTTTTTGGGCCACTCTGTATCTAGCACAAGGAAATTTTTCATGAAGAAATTGGTTCTTGACTTCTATTATGTACCCAAATAATATATTGAAAAATCAAAACTACAATATAAATTGCAAGCACACCCCCTTTTTTATGTATATATTGACTGGACTATAATAAATTATGCTAGTAGGCTGTAGATGAATGGATGCTTTACCTTATTTCCCCAACGAGAATAACAAATGAATGCACTTCGGTCAATGCAGATAGGAGAAGATAATTCAGCCAATGATAGGAGATTGAAGGACTGAAGCTGCGTTTACACCAAAGTTATTAACAAAATGTTAATAACCTAATCCTTATAGATTCTATTAGATTGAACATAACTTATCATACACATGATGAACATATGTGTTTGTCAAGTTCCATTCAATCTCATAGAATCTATAAGGGTTGAGTTATTATCATTTTGTTAATAACTTTGGTGTAGAACCAGCTCAAAGCCCATTTGCACCAACTTTGTATGAACAAATATATATATCGTCTGTTGGTTTGAACCTGGAATGAAACACATTATAATATTTTCAGGAACATTATGATCAGGAAGTGATTTTGAAAGTGTGATTTATTGTAAGATTACGATTTTTGAGACATATTTCTAAGATTTAAAATAAGTAAGATTTTTGTGATTTATAGAGTGTTAGCGGTGCTGGTCCTCTTTCGACAGGAGTAGGCTACTGAGTGCTTGTCACATATGATTATTCAATCTCATTGATAGGTGATTTCACTAACAAATAGGACCTACTATAAAGGTTACAGTTCAATTCAACTCAATTGAAGACCTGCATGAGTTGAAGCTGACTCATCTTTTCAGAGATCAACAATCTTCTGCCTTGAGCATATTTTTTGATGATAATTTCCTATGAGTTTGTTATTTGTATCACTTAAGCCGTGTCCACACTGAACAAATGTTCGACAAACTTGTTTGTTGAGAAAGTTTGAGCAAATTTTATTATGTTTGACAAACAATGTTTGCCCGTGGCCAGTGTGGACGCGTCACCAAACAAAATATTTTTTGTAAGTGAGGAGAACAGGTTCTGTCAACACTAAAAATATTTGAAATATTAAACAGTAATTTTTTGTTTGACAAATAATGATCGTCCAAACTTGTTAAAATGTTTCTCCCTGAGCTCCTCAACAAACATGTTTGCCGAGCGAGCATGTCGAACATTTGTTCGATCAGTGTGGATACAGCTTTATTCTCTGTGAATTTTATTGCAGTACTAGTAATTTGTTATTAGATTGCTTTCATTTTCACAGTCAAACTGATTGCGGCTATATACAACAATGTTACTAACTTTTACAATTACCAACCAAGAAAACTTCGCATTTTGAGTCATTTGGATATTTTTCCAGTTTTCCAAATAATAGACTTTGACAAAAAAGGGCTTTCTCACCTGTATTTGTAGACTGAACAGAAGTTTTATTGTGAACATACTTCCAGTCAAGGATGAAATTCCTTCAATTCGTCAAAAATGATCCAGTCACATGATTTTAAATTCTCAATGATTGTTCACAAATAGCTCACTTGAAACTGTTGACAGAATCTTTCTTGTGTTTCCCATGAATATTGCTTCATAGTTGTTAATTTGAAGATGTTTCATTCTCATGTGTGACTTGAATTTTTTGGGCCAAAACTGTCAAAATGGATATTAAGTATGTTTTTTGGTCCTGCAAAATTATTTCTTCAATAAGTGAATATTTCCTAATCTAGTGATAATAATGTAAAATATTTCTTCTATGTTTGGTTTTGAAACATCTAAATTTGAAAATCTACTCTGTGAAAATAATTAAGGACTGAAAATTCTGTGAAGTGAACAACTACAAGACTTAACTTATTTCGGACTTACCCTTTTCGTAACCTTATCTAAATTTGGGAGAGGAATAGATAGCACAAGGTTACCTTATTTTTTCTCTCCCTATCATTTGATGATGTACTTATTGTAGGAATCAATAGAGAATAAGAAAAAGTTCTTCTCCCTTTAATCTCTTGAAGGAACGCAAGCGTTTTCTGGATATTCATAGTGAATTTCTCTTCATATAATTATTGTTGTTGCACACATAGTTAGGCCTAAGCATGATCTAGTTATACAGTCTAGCATCGAATCAACTATTCCACACGATGCATCTTCCACACAATTAACTTCTAGTTCAGATGTTTTGGGCAGCTGCAGAGGTAGATCACATGAGTGAGAAGAAAGGATGATTACCTACCAAAATGTTAGTGATAGATCTCTCTCTCTCTTCACGAAAGAAAACCACTGACAGGTCGTCTGACAGATCAAGTGCAGAGAAACTGTTTTGCATCCGCCATTACATGAAAAATAACATTCTGGATTGAATTTCACGTCGTATTTCAAAGTGAAATCACATTATTTTCACTGATACCTACTTGAAGATGTTAGAATATGTACTTTCATGTAGTAGGCTGCTCTAGAATCCGTCGATGACACTAATTATTGTGTGCTTCATTGAAACAGTGTTTCTCGAATAAGAACAAGGTAATTATTGTGATTGTAAGACATGCATAACAATAGTATGGCCTCAACCTCTAATGAGTATGTAAAATGCCTGATATTAGAGGTATGGTAGAATGGGTTCACTTATAGGCCCTATGCATATTTGTTCTCCATTTGCGAGCAGCTAGATTTCAATTCAATATTAGCATACTTCAATTTATTCGTATTAGGTGCGACAGACTTATGCGCCACGAACACGCGCATTAGCTGATGCTATGCTTATTTTATTTTTATCTTACTGTTTCTGTACAAATGCAGACAATAAGCTGAACAACAGATGATGATAATAAGCGAGATGTGCGTATTCGTGGTGGATAAGTCTGTACGCACTAAAGTATGTAAACCTTATCACACGAACTTAAAAATTCAATCAAGGACAAGAAATTATAATAAAAACAAACTTGCTGTATGCGGAGGGGGAGGGAAGTTAATGAGAGAAGATAGGGAGTTAATGAGAGAAGATAGGGAGTTAATTCGATTCGTCCTCTTTTGAAAAGCCCCTCATCTCAGCTTACCTGAATCCAAAGTTGATAGCTTTATTCCGTTCTGCAGTTTTCGAGATGATATCAGTATGAATATAAAATAATTTGAATTTAATTGTGAAATTTGGAGTATTTATTAGACAAAGTCAAGAAATAGATGAAGTTTAGAGCAATTGCCTGTTTTTTATACCCTAAATATTGCATTTGTTTGCTTCATCCAATAAATGGATCATAATTTATCCATTATTACTATGATTACCTTTTTAATACACAGTTAGTGAACAGAGACGGATTGTAAGAGAAGAATGTAGAACAGGGGAAAAATAGGAAATGAAAGAAATTAAGTAAAAAAAAGCTAAAAGATGAGAAATGATACTTTCTATTCTCGAAATATACACATGTTCTTCGTATATCATCTTAATTCTGAAAGATGATTCTCATTATAAATCAATAAATTCTTTTAATTATATTCTTGTAAATTTAATATGTCTTATAATAACTGTGTAACCATATTTTTCCGTTTAGTTCTAGTTTCCTATTACAGTATTATGTTATATCGTGGCTCTTAATTTTTCTGCAGGATGACATTTTTACTAGATGACATTTGTAAGATTTCTAAGTATGACAAACACAACATTCGCAGTCAAGTATTGCACTTCTAACTCTAGTTGAAAGTGGAGAGACTTTTGCAGTCCTATCGAGTGAAATTGAAAAGTGAAATTATGCTATCCAATCTGCCGTTCTGTCCAAATAAGTGATATAGCGAATCCTCCAAGTGCGGTAAACTCTATAAGTTCCTCATTTGCATATCCTCTCTCTGGATACCAGAAACACTTGTTTCAAAAATCCCAATCAACAAACTAGTTACCATATGCTACTAAACTCCCTCATTCAATAATACACTTACATGCTGGTAAACGAAACTACAATAAAGATTGTGCAGTCAGGTTTTTGAACATATTCTGCAAGTTTGTGAGAAACTTTCGAAATTCAGAATTAAATGAGTAGAGTACTAGTTTCTTTTTACATTGTATATAAAAACAACGTGCCCAATAAGGTGTAGATTTTTATGATGAAGGAAGAGTCTCACATCACGATCAAAAGTTTCATCAGCGCTATTAAGAGTTCCATTAAATTGCTGGCTGAATCAGTTTGCGATCACTAATAGCGGGCTACTTTTTTGCGTGTGATTGAATCTCTTCTGCTTTCCATCTCTCCTTATTTCTCCTTCTTTCTCATTCTATCCCCTTCTTTCTTCTCTTTTACTTTCGGGAAGGAAGCTAGTTCTCAACCACTAATCCATCCTGTACTCTTCTCGACTGGTTAACATCTTCGAATCAAGTCTTCAAGCTCTTATTATTTCCTCGAAATAATCAACCTCCTTTTTCAAACCCAGGAAGATGCATATCAGATGCTCGAACCGGGCTCGTCTCAATGAGCAATTATTATTTTGGTGTTGACCCAATCACTTGTCAGTCAAAAAATACATAGCCTAAAGCCACCAACTCATCTCCTGGTATGCGAAATCCGTTCCTGAAAAGTTGAATTCCTGTTTAAAAGTCATGATAAAAACAGGTATCGATTGTTCTTACTAGCTCATAGAATTGATACCCCATTTGAATTATCCTAAAATCTTCCATGAGCTCTTTATCTTTATTGATATCACATAAAATTATTATCCCTTATAAGTTTACCAGAAGTGAGACAGCTATGTGTTTCATATCGTGAGGCCAAGAACACCCATATTCAAAGATTAAATTCCCATAGTTTTCATTTCATGTTGGAGGAGGAAATAATCGATTTATATTCTGGCAATTTGGCTAGAAATATTTCATCAATAGGAAGTAGTTTGTTAAAAAAACTGAAAGATGTATAAATATAAAATATATTCAACACTGTTTTCCATGAAACTTCTTACTATCTCTGAGTTTGAACTAACAAATATTACAAATAATTATACCATTATCAACTGTAAAAACATAATCTATTTTTTGAAAAAATGCTATTCTGTATCTAAATTTGGAAGAAGAACCGTTTTGGGCCAAGCCCAATTGTTCTATAACAATCATATTCATATGATTTGTAGAATATTTTTCAAGAATAGAGTATTTTTATTAGCTCAATTCAGTACAGTCATATGGATCACAAACAATACAATTGAGCATTGTCAAGTACAGAAAAAAATCTCTTCAATATGTGATATAATACATAAAATTATAGATATAGCCTATATCCTATATGATATCATAAAATTAATTGTCACATAAAAATGCATTTACACTATGAAAACTTTCGCAACAAGGAACTTATACAGATCGTTTATGAAAGTCATGCTTTTATAATCTATATTATTAGGCAACTTCTTTAGAAATTTTGTCTCTATGTAGCTAGTTTTATTCTGAAAAAGAGTTAGCCTGTGAGGCTGAACGATAAAGTTGTTCCTGTTTCCGGTAAAGCGCGAATGTACCTTTGCATTGGTCATTGAACTGCCTATATTCTCATATGCCCTTGTATTTGTAATAATAAATAAATGAATGGATAACATCATCTGATTATTGATATAGAAGCGAGCTGTTGTACCTTAAGATTAATTGAATTACATTATTTATGCAGATTACAATATCAGTGGATGGAATAGTACTTAAGATAATAAAGGTACTGATCGAAGATGATTCAAATCTATTAATTACATTACATTACATTTATTACATTCCTTAATCACAACATCAAATTAATGATTGGGAGAGAATTAACAGGATAAACATAAAACTGTTCCTCTCCCTAATTTTGATAAAAATAGTCCAAATGAGGTTATGAAAACACTTTTATAAAGATCACAAAAATTTACAGTCCAAATATACATTATACTAAAAATTTTGTATCTCGGTTGATCAGAAAGATGAAACAAATTATTATTACACTTGAAAATGCATTAAGAAATTGAAAAATATTAAAAAACTTGATAAATTTGAAGCCAAATTAACTGATATTTCATGCGATAACTATGTTAATTTTGGTCCAAGCCGATGGAAACAATCCCAATTTTGTCGATGTGATGTTTTGCTGATTAACTAATTTACTGTACCCGATAACCTGCATCTATTTTGATACTGGCAGTTCACCTACACAAGTAACTGGATACTCAGCGATTTTTATATTATTAATTGTGTTAGCAACCATGGTTGACTTGATAAAAATCGATACCCCCATTAAGAAGCTGCCAGAAATATACATATTCTCCAATCCAGCATCTATTCTGCATCTATTTTAATACTGGCAGGTCACCTACACAAGTAACTGGATACTCAAAGATTTTCATATTATTAATTGTGTTAGCAACCACGGTTGACTTGATAAGGCGATGATACCCCCATTAAGAAGCTGCCAGAAATATACATATTCTCCAATCCAGCATCTATTCTGCATCTATTTTAATACTGGCTGTTCACCTACACAAGTACCTGGATACTCAGCAATTTTCATATTATTAATTGTGTTAGCAACCAAGGTTGACTTGATAAGGCGATGATACCCCCATTAAGAAGTTGCCACAAATAGACATATTCTCCTATCCAGGAAATCACGGATATCAGGACGCTCCGGTACTCGATTCACAAGAAGAACAGGTCCTTGCTTTATCTCCTGTTGACCTGTACGCTCAAAGTCTGCTTCAATCTGTCAGCATTGATAGATTGAGGAGCTTTGATGTTATTTACGAGGGATTCTGACAGTTTGAAGTGAATGTCAGTGTAACTGGTTCACTTATCCAACCCACGCCAACCGTTCTTGTCAGTTGGACAAGTAGTGACACTTATGGGCAAAACTATTCAGATGGTGGGAGACCTTGTTAAAGAATTAATAGAACTGTTCCAGTTACTGTTTTGATCCTTGCAGTGAAAAAGTGCAGCCTCCTTTCGTTGCTTGCACTTGATGCACATTTTTCTCCTCATTTGAAAACATGTTCAAGTTGGCAACAAGGATGGTCTACTCTCGTGAAGGTAGCATTGATCGTTTCCATCATATTTTGTTTGTAATTGGACTTTTAAACTGGACAGATTATTCTATGAGATAACGTTACGCTCATCATTAATCTTTTAATATCATTAATTATTACAACGCAACTCTAATGAAGGGGATTATCTGAAAGATCCAGCAGATAATTTTCAAAGTTTTAAGATACAAGAATCGTGATTTCTTATTTCTCTATACTTTATTCTATCCATATTAAGTAATTGAATCAAAGAGATCCAAATTTAGTACTTGATTTGTTGTGAGAGAATGTAGGCCCACCATGAAACGCAATAGAATATTTTTGAGATTATTTCCACAAGATAATTCTCCAAGTTTTAAGGTACAAGAAGGGATTATCTAGAAGATCCAGAAGATAATTCTTCCAAGTTTCAAGGTACAAGAATCCTGAATTCTTATTTCTCTATACTTTATTCCATCCATATTAAGTAATTGAATCAAAGAGATCCAAATTTATTACTTGATTTGTTGTGAGAGAATGTAGGCCCACCATGAAACGCGAAAGAATATTTGTGAGATTATTTCCAGTAGATAATTTTCCAAGTTTTAAGGTACAAGAATCCTGAATTCTTATTTCTCTATACTTTATTCTATCTATATTTAGTAATTGAATCAAAGAGATCCAAATTTATTACTTGATTTGTTGTAAGAGAATGTAGGCCCACCATGAAACGCAATAGAATATTTTTGAGATTATTTCCAGTAGATAATTTTCCAAGTTTTAAGGTACAAGAATCCTGAATTCCTATTCCTCTATACTTTCTTTCATCCATATTTAGTGATTGGATAAAAAAGATCCAAATTTAGTACTTGAATTGTTGTAAGAGAATGTAGGTCCACCATGAAACGCAATAGAATATTTTTGAAAACAATAATGGACATACAGAGTGTCCCAAAAGTAAAGTGCCAAACTTTGAAATAGGTTCTATGGGTCAAAACAAAGAGAAAATGTGGAATAAAGTTTTCCCTAGAACGCTTCATTTACGAGATATTCGCCATTTTGTATTTTTCACAAAACATTCTTTTTCTTCCAAGTTATCCAACCGATCGCTATAATAATCGGTAGGTATGTTCAAATAAGAGATATGAACTGTAGAAAAAATATTCAACTTTGTCCAATTCGAAAATTCAAAATGGCGGCCTTTTTGAACTTTTAATCCAAAATTGCGGGAAAACGGTGATAGATAGAGAAATCTACCTGCAAAAATTTTTTTGGAAAATTTTATTTACAATCAGTCAACACCAAAGAAATGAGAATCGGACAAAGCATAACAGAGATACATTGAAATGTGTGTTACGAGGCAGCATAACATCAATTTGTTGTAAATAGCAAGGAAGCCTACCAGTCTGTATTAACATCAAATGATGAATTTTCTTTTCCAAGCACAAGAAAACCAAATGCGTTTTCCCGCAATTTTGGATTGAAAGTTTAAAATGGCCGTCATTTTGAATTTTCGAATTGGACAAAGTTGAATATTTTTTCTACAGTTCATCTCTCTTATTTGAACATACCTACCGATTTTTATAGCAATCGGTTGGATAACTTAGAAGAAAAAGAATATTTTGTGAAAAATACGAAAGGGCGAATATCTCGTAAATGAAGCGTTTTAGGAAAAAAAATTATCCACATTTTCTCTTTGTTTTGACTCATAGAAACTATTTCGAAGTTTGGCACTCTACTTTTGGGACACTCTGTATACAGAAAGCTTGGAGATAGTAAGTTTCACTCTTATAGATGGCCTCTCTTCATCACAGCAAATGCACTGGGGTGCAGGACAATATTATCGATGTATGTAGCTTGTAGATTACAGATCCTTTTGCATTGGTAATTGCAGTGGAATTATAGGTAGAAATATTGAGGGAAGTAAGGTGTAACTGATCGAACATTTATCATAATTATTGAGTTGAAGTATAAAGTTGCGTTCAGCTCAGATCATATTATTAATAATCTTGAACATCAAGCTTGAAATAGAAATTGCAGTAGTCAGCTCAGATCATGATATTATAAACTTGAACACCAAGCCTGAAATGAAGAATACAGTAGTTTGAAACACAGATAGTTCAAGTCCTAGTTGGAACTATGGAAGATAGAAGAGACTTTGGAAATTTTCTGAGTATCGCCATAGAGTTGAGTGTGGAGAAACAAGATCTTCGCGTCTTTAGCTGAGTAATATCAGCTACAAAATCAAATATTTGATTGATAGATCATTGCAGTGGTCAGTTGAATAGAAATGACCCAGCCAATGCTGCCAGCTGCCGGCAGAGTTTGGAGCTGAGTACATTGTCAACTGTCAGCCAATCAGGGGCGAGAGTAGGCGGAGTCAAGAAGAAACTATTACCCAGCATGTGCTGCCATCTCTACCGTTTGAGTAGAGCTGAGTACCTTCTCAAATGTCAGCTTATCAGAAGAAGAAGAAGAAGAAGAAGATGAGAAGATGATGATGATGATGATGATGATGATGATGATGATGATGATGATGAATTATTGGAAATGTGTGATTGTATCATGCTTCCAAGATTCTAGTTTACATAATTATGAAGTCATAAACTAGTATAAGCTAGTAATTCTAGTTTACATTATCATTATGAAGTGATAATAAGTAAATGTTATAATTAAATAATTAATAAAAAGAATTGAATCTAGAGTGGAATACTCTTAATTCACTGAATAAAACTGGATATTTGTGATAAAAATTGGTATGTGCTTACTTCAAAGATTAAACATCATCTAGAGTACACGATAACAATACGAAGTAGATTGGAATTGAGTGAATTTCCTCATGAAAGGAGCAATAAGAGTTGAATCTGGTATGAAATACAGGAAATTAGCTAATGAAACTGGAAACTTGTGATGTAAATTGATGCACTTACACTCCCATCATTAGAATGGACAACATCATGAGAATGCACATGATTATTACATTATGAGGTTGACTGGAGTGAAGTACAGGTGGTCATAAAAGAAGTAATGGCAGTGAATTTGAGGAGTATAAAAAAGGAATGTCAGTCGAATTGAGAAATTTCAGACTGCATCGTTCTTCAGTCGGCGAGGACTTGCTCTCCGCATACTTGAAGCACATAGGAATCAAAAGTTGAAGCGCCTGATCGTATTCTACTGGGCCTTTGGCTGTGTCCCAGAATTTATCCACGCCTTTATCGGCTGCAGGCTGATTCGTGGACTCAACCCAGTTTCGTTCAAACGAGACATTTCATAATCGCGTGCAACCGTTAGACTTCTTTCGATTTGCATACTTGCTGTGGGTTAAACAAGCTAGGTCGGCCCTATCTCGTCTATTATCAGGTGTTTTTCCCTCTGCCAAGATTAATGTGTTTCAACCTTACTTCACAGCTCTGCTGCAGTTCCATTATTTATGCATTTGTAGATGGAAAGGAGGAATTCCATCTAAATCTCTCATAATTATATGGCTCAGTCATTAGGAATCGGAATCCAACATTTCAACACTATTAATAAAATATTCAATGTCATTCAGGCTACTTCTGTGATATCTATAATTCATTCTAATTGAGTAGGCTAAACAAAATTGTATGAAAGCATCGTACAAGTGCAAAATTTTATTATAATATTATTGATCTTCAATATTGAAGCTTTCACTGTACAGTGTACTGTACAGTTTAAGTCATGCGAGAAATTAAATATGTTCCTATATCCTGAACGGTGGAGGAAAGCTTTAGCAAAGTACTGAAGCAATGATGGTTTCTTTGTGTTTATTGTAGGCCTAATGATGAATGGAACTTAAAATTTGTTAGTCTGCTCTTTTCAAAGATTGATCAAGAGTACATGATAACAATGCGAAGTAGATGAAATTTGAGTGAGTTGATTCAATCAACAAAGGATGGTTTTGATCAATCAATAATATCTCAATCGATCAGTAATTTCAATCAATGAATGTGAAACTGCGGAATTGAGTAATCTTCAGGTTTAGCTTCACAGACTTCCATGATAACCTTTACTTGAATCACTCACAGAATAATTTAGCAGACGAGTTTCAAATGGACCATAGTTTTTGTTGTAATTTAAGAACGAATTGGGAACAGATACGTTGTTGTATATTGGTAAAGTGAGAATAACTATTGTGGTAGACGTCGATACGGAAAAGAATGACTTGGAACTAACATAACTTGAAATAAAATAGAGAGATCAGTTTTTATTGATACAGTATTATCTATACTCCAATGTGAATATCACTTCAGTTTTATTCAATGAGAATAGATTATGCTTTCCAGTCTAGTTGAGGTTTCTCAATGATTCATTTCTTCAAGTAATGTCATATACTCTTTCATACCTAACATTCCTGGTGAAAGCAAATTATTTCATTTTCCAGATTGACCGTTCAACCTTTCCAGTCTAATCAACTAAATAAATCTTGTGCACGTTGTGTTGAATCAACGACGAATAGCACAACTACTTTAACGAGCAATTCGATTGGTGTTGAGGATTCAATGCTGTTCGATATGAATAGAATATTATTGATTCAGATATGAATCTAGCCTATTATTGATTTTGCCTTTCAATTTTGGTAGGAGGACGGTTCTCGTGTACAATTCCATACGTGCATATCAAGTTGATTTTGTTACCAAGCTTACCAATAAGTAAGTAAAGTAATCAACTGTTGTACATTATAGTGATGATTAAGCTCTTCCTAAATGAGTATTATTTAATTAAAAGGTTATCCTACTTCGAAAGAGCTCAATGAGACAGTGCTGTTGATGAAAAATTTCTCAACTGGTATCTTGATGGGAGCCAGAATTACTTCTGAATGTTAGATGAAGAAACCTTTTTGATTAGATTATGCGATTATAATAGCAGGAAATTGATAGTTTGATTTATTGAATTGGATACATGTATTACTTTTTTGAATTACTACAATCAATGAATTATTTTTTGATAGGTGCATCATGGATACTCATTGGCCTCTAATACCACATAGATAAATCACTGACCGAACGTAGTGAGGTCTATGTTTTAACTCGGATTTTCATTTGTCTGTCTGTATGTAATGCGATTACGGCCGAACGCGTTTATAGAATTGGATGAGATTTGGCAGGAATATTCCTTTTTCAACTGCGCGTCGATGTATAGGCCTACACAAGGTGAAATTGTGCATTTTAAGGATAATATGAAAAGAAAAGGAAATCCTCCATACTCTGATATCACTATAATTACGTATATATCATCTACTTTGAAGATAGGATCAATCAGACTATAGAACTATTCATAATAAATCAGCTGACAAGTGGATTATTCATTGCATGCATTACACAGATGTCCGGCCGTGTCTATTTCTATAAGGTAGGGTTTCAATATTTTTTATGATGCGTGCCCATCATTATCAATATTCTCCTATTTGAAAAACAAATTTAATAGGTGATTGAAAATAAAATAAAAAAAGAGCTGAATAGTGCCAAAGAAATTATAATAAGCTACTCTTTATTGAGAAAAAAAATATTTTAAAATAGTTGAGAAATATTTTCATCAGATGGAGAGATTATCACGGAACTGGATACATTATCATATGGGATACAAATTCAAACGTTAACTGAGTTTATTAAAATAAGTGAGTTTTTGATCTTGGAGTAAACAAATAACAATAATTTTTAAGAGTAAATTATGATTTTACTGTGAATTGTGATTTAACTGAATCCACTAGAACAGGTAGCATCAGATACTTGTGGATGAGAAAACTGCGTGAGGTCTACTGTTCATAGAACTACTAGTTATTCAATTATAAATAATATTATAGAATAATAATTGAGAAAATAATATATGTTGTACAGTTTTTTCAAGTTTGGGCATTTTCAAATTCCGTTTTAAGATGCGACTAGAAAAATTGGTAATCGTGTAATAATTAGATTAAGGACATTTTTCTTCTCCACTGACTTGCTGATTTAGTTGATTGGAATTAATTACCTACATAGTACTTATTTTTACTCAGTACCAACATAGTACTTATAATGACATAGGCTACCTTATTTTTCCAAGTTTTATGTTATATCAAAAAATGTTTTTTCTTCAGGTAAAAGGAAAATGTTCTCCGAAAAGTACTAATTTCATAAAAACTCAATGTTGAACAGAATTTGAAAGTAGCCTCATATTCAAATTAGCTGCATCTAACGCCTGAGTAAACACCCAACTCTCAACACATTTTAATCAGATCGAAAATGTATTTCACATTCAAAATTCATCAGCGAAGTAAAAGTTGTTCCCGCGGAAGTTGTAGAGAGAGGAACTTGGTGCGATGGAGAGTTCAATATCCTATCAGTCACAATACCATCTCTGAATCAGTTTCTCTTGCAAATGAATCGAAAGCGCAATATAATTATGTGGATTTACTTGATTTGAATCTGTCAAAGGCAGGAAGTCCACTCTGCTGTCACCCGTTCTCAATCTCCCAACTTTCGTTTCTGCTCTTCGATTGGCAGAAAAAACTACTGATGTCAGTTTCCCATATCACAACAATTTTTTCTATCATTTGCAAAAAGGTATACTTTCATAGATTTACAAAAAATTCAAGCTTGAATGGTGTGAGAATCCATATGCAGTCAACATTAAAATGTTATGTACAGAAGCGAATTCAATAACAATGTAGCCTGTATAAATTGTGAATATTTTCCTTCACTTTCTTTGATCAATGGAAAAATAATGTACCATGGATTATCAACATATTCACCACTGCTTAAGACTGAAACTGTAATTATAAAGTGATCTCCACATAAATAGTGCCATGAAAAAGAGTTTGTATTGCAGAAAAGTTTATAGAATCGAGGATAACTATGATATGAACTTGATAAAATATGCAAGAAGTATCAGGAGTTGTTTATTGAGTGCATTCTTGTTTCCAGCAGACTGTCAACATATTAATATTTATAATGTTTTCCAATTTCTGTAACAGAATGAAATTTTGTAACTTAGTTGTAGTTCAGACACTGTGTTACTTGTAAATATTTGAAAAAAAAACACTCACTTTTGTTGGAGTATTGAGGAATGCATTTCACTCCTGAAGAGGAGCTTCATCAGCCTGACACCAGGGGCGCTTGCTCTTATGGGTTGGACTGTGTGGCCAAAATGTGGGAAAATATTACATTTGATTTGATTTGAAGTTAAGTTGATCATTTAATAAGTTGGATTTGTCATTTTTGAGGTGTTTGAAAATGTCGTATTGTTCTAGTGTGTTGAGTCTCTGGCTTTTTTGAAGAATGTGTAGGATTTCAATATCTGTATATTTTTGTGAGTTTGTCCTGTGGCTATCAATTGTTCTGCATGGATTCTGAATTTGAATTTACTGCTTTTATGTGCTCATTGTTCAAATTAAAATTGTTCAAATTCATCAATGAAATTTTGTGAAATGAATAATCTGGAATGATTTTGAATGTTGAATTGGAATATTCAACACTTTGACTATTATTTTAATAAGGATTCACCTTATTCAGCAATTATATTTAATGACAGAACATGAAAGTAATATACTAAGTAGGTCTACAGAGATATGTTAATTTCAGAAAAACTATAAGATTTCTGCATATTGGAAGAATTGAAGTACAATATTACCTCTTTTTTTATGAAACATAATACTTTAGGTACTATTGTACAATTTTTATTTATTTATTACAATATTAAAAAAAGTAACATTACACATAATGCAAGCTCTTTCGAGCATTACCGCATATGGGAGTATCGTATACATAACATATTATAAATAATTATGAATTACACATTACATGATACTAAAAAGAAATATAGAATTCAACAAGAACGAATTTTGAATGTTGGAACATCAGAAAGTTGTCCTCTCTTAAATTCTAAATGACAATAATATTAGTAAAGCAGTACAATAGTCATGAAAGTGAAACAATTGAAGTTGTACAATTATTATTGCTAAAAACTAAAATATGAATAATCCTCTTTCGTTGATAACAGTCTCGTAGTAGAAACCGTCTTGAAATTAATAATGTTGTTAATTATTAATTATTAATAATTATATTGTTGTTAATTACATGCTATAATCTGTAACCTGTAAAGCTAAAGTGAGCATTACTCATAGTTTTCCCAGGGCGCGGCATTTGAAACAGTTCTGCTTGATATTTCCGCATCACTGTACCATAAATTCGAACTAGCCAATTTCGCTGTTACAGTATAATCACCGAGTTTGAATGAAATAACTAGACTGCTCATCGAGAGACCATTTCCGTTTTTTGCATCGAGCGTTTTGTTGTAGGGGCGTTTTTTTCGCGGCGAGTTTTTTCCCCTCACACAGAAAACTTTTTCCACGTGCAAGAAAACTGGTTTAACTGGGACACATGGAAAATAAATAATCGACACATGCGTCTGTTTTAGTGGACAAAGTCAACGACTGTTCGCGCTCTTGGCAGAGGTGACCTCGTTTCCGGTCACTTCTCTCTCTCCCCTTTCTCTCTCCTTTTCCATTTCTTCGTTCCACAGATGAAAATCGCCTCATCAATTAAAACAAATTCGAAATAATTACAGGCCAGCGACTTGCGTTGCTCTCGTATCTCAGACCCGTCACTTCTATTCATCCTACACGAATCCAGCAGTCTCGCATATTTGTGGGACTACTTTCCTATCTCGGAAGAAGCTGGAGGAAAACAGCCACTTCCTTTTCATGTTACATTTTCGCGACACGAGTACTCCAATATCGGTGAACTGGCCTCGAAGGGTGGCGTTACACATGCGGTAAACATGTTCCTCAACGTACGAGATCAAACATAATTACAAACCTAGTATGAGTCGCAAATTCTCACTTTCACATACAATGTATGCCGTCTCAATTGCTAGGTAATTAACTCTGATAGTATCTAATAATAACTATCTTGAGAATAGGCTTACTGATTCTATGCTTTCATTTGGTTGTCGATTTATCATTATAAATGAATCCTTCAAAAATTTTTTGGTTGGTTGTTATTCGAATTGATATGTGTATCCAATAATTGATGTGTGAATGATGCATCTTCTTGTTTCTAGCTGATGCCACAAACAACCAGGTTTGTATCTGTGGTGATGCCCACATGAGCTCCAGGCTAGTGCGAGTGCAATGTTAAGGTGCGTACAGATATACGCGCAGCGAACATGTTAAATTGTTGTAACAATTCAAATACAAATCATGTAACATAAGTTAAATTGTTGAATCATTTAATTGTGTAAATAAGGCTCTTCATGGATCTCTGTGAGCCTTTGTATGTAAAGAAAATAAATAGATAAATAATAAATAAAAATTCACTTTTAATCAGCTGACTATATCTGTATTTTTACAGAAACGGTAAGATACAGATATAAAAAGCTTGGCATCAGCTGATTAAAAGTGAATTGCTCATGTTCGCGGCGCGTATATCTGTACGCACCTTGAAGGTGCAATTCGTTTACAGAAACGGTAAGATGCAGATATAAAAAGCTTGGCATCAGCCAATGATGAAGATGAGAGATCAGATTGAATCATGAATTTCTGATTTTCCTCATGTGATCTACATAATTATCGTGATGTATTGAAGATCCGTTTGAATTCCATGAGTTGTTGGAAACAAAATATTCTTTAGAAGATTTCTGTGAAGGTTTATTATTCGTTAGAATTCTTATATTTTTACTAGCATTCGTTAAAATTCGGTTTGTCAACTAATGATCTTCATCAATTTAATTCAATTTATTCACAACACACAAAAATACAATAAGAAAAGGCAATATACAACAAAACAATATCAGTAACAATGATATTAATACATCAAAAGACAATATTGCTAAAATGATGCGTGCTGGTAGAAAGTTCCAGCTCAATAGTAACATACAATGGTCGGACATATGATTCATTTGTATGTTACAATGAGGTGATGAAAACACGTGTTAAGCTGTGTTTACACCAATTCTGCTTATAAATTCTATTAGATTGAACATAAATTATCGTACTCATGATGAACATAATTATGTATTTGTCAAGTTCCGTTCAATCTAATAGAATCTATAAGGATTAAGCTATTAACATTTTCTTAATAACTTTGGTGTAAACGCAGCTTTAATGAAATATCTTCAGAAGATCATGAATGATTTACAATAAAAACTTAGAAGATTAGTTGGTGTGTGAAGAACCATTCCAAGAAGATAATATTCTCCCCGAATTTTAATTGGAGAGAGATGCAAATGGAACTAAAGAATCATATTTTGTAACCTGAGTTGAAGGATTCCTGATATCACAATTCACAGATTACAGAATTATATCAGATTTCTTTGTAATATTGATTACTGGAAAATAATATGAGTGAACGAATCTCTTGAACAGTAAATTTTGTTTTGTCACCAAATTTATTGTGAAATTGGAAAGGACATTGTAGACTAAGACATTGTAGACAAAGACGTGTAATTGTGAATCGATTCGAAACTTTACAAAGAATTGAAACACTGATTTCTATAAATACTGTACTTTGATTTGCAGCAACCATTTGATAAACTGTGATGGAATAGCTGCATACCATCTGCAATAAAGAGACTCAAAGTAAAGTCAATTCGTATGGCTTTTGTTGGTGGGGAGTCCCTTGCGGGAAGGTCCCACCGCCTGAATATATAAATTCAAGCCGTCAATGGGCCATACGACTGTCATACTTCAGCTGGTACCGACAGTTAACGTGCCCATCCGATAACACGGGAGTGATCTGGTTAAAAAACTTTTGGTTATGAGAGGGATTGAACCCGGGATCTCTGTGCTGCTACGCAAGCACTCTATCCACTAGACCACGGATCACTCCTCAAAAGAGACTCAAAAGTCAAAATATTTGAAGTTGTTACAGTTGCATACCATGTGCCTTGCTGGAGCCATACCGATAAGAACGGGTGGTGCTGTAGAGCACTCGTCTACTTTCCGATGTGAGAGCACAGGCAGCAGACGCCGCTGGAGGTCAGAACGAAATCGTAAGGTCGAACTCAGAAAGTTGCGCCGCGCCGTTCAAGTTCAAGAGCGGTCAGATGACGGGTCACACTCCATAGGGGTGTTTGGGGGAATGAATTTCACTGGATGCGATTTGGGGACACACTTACTCGAAACAGGTTACTGGACCTGGAGTAAACCAGTGATTTGTATACAGGTATACTGCGGAGTTTCCTCTCTGGAGTAGACTCCTGCTCCTTCACTCAGTCAAGGCCACCTCGAGAGGAGGTGCGCCACAGCGGTGACCGCGTTTCCTTCCGAGGAGGAGGGAAACAGGTTGAGAGAGTGAGACAATCTCCTCGAGAGGATCTCAACACGTCCTTACTCGCGCCGCTTCGATTCAGTTGCTTGCGAGTCCTCCACCTGAGAGGTGCGTTGTCGTCCCGCGTCATGCTTGTTCCGTTGATATCGGTTTCGTCAACATCGTGTTTCTAAATTAAATTTTCAAACAATTTTGTGTTAACTTGTGAGACAATTTACGATGATGTGCCGTTCGTGTATGTTGACGGTTGTACTATGCGCCGTGACTCTGGTGCCTTACTTATCAGCTCAAGAAACAACAGTGGACACTGCCGTGAATAGGAGTTTGTACCAGGAGAACGAGTTATGGGACGGACTTATGCAAAACTGCGGTCAGAAGACCACGTTCTCGTGTGTGCAGACTAATATCTACGGCTTTCTTGAGCGGTCGTTGCAGTCAGACTTCTATGTGACTGATGGGTTCTTCTTTAAGAAAAACGAAAACAAGTACAGTGAGGAGATGAACTCGAATTTGTTCGACGGGGTCGCGTCGAGGGAGTCGCGGAGTCGGTGGAGTAAATTGAATAAATCGTTCGGGGATGAGAACACGCCTCGCGATGTTGAGAACAAGGTGGAAGAGGAGAAGGTCTTCGCGGAAATGGAGAAAGACGACCGCGAGGAACAGGAGTCGTTCTCGGAGTTCGTGAAGGCGGTCGAGGAGGCTGAGAAGTCGTTCGACGAGAAACGCAACGTGACCGAACCGGAGGTCGCGTCCGACACGACGACTTTCGAGCCGCCGGCGACAACGGTTGAAGATGTTCCGACCACGACGCCGGTTCCTCCCGAGGAACAACCCGTGGTTCGTTCGATCTCAGCAGTCTCCGACTTCATGTACTCGCGAGGTCTCGGCTACTTCATGACGCACGACCTTGAACTGCATCTGCCGTCGTTCGTGTTCGGGGGTGCGAAAGTCACGGTGTCGCCTCGGAGCTTCGAGTCCGACGGTGGTGCTCTGCTCAAGTTCAACATAGAGCCAGCTGTTCAACCGGAGGATGGAGCAAGGACTATCAACATTCACAGTCAGTTTCTCGAACATATCAACTCACAATCAAAACATATCAACTTGAACAAAACTCACTTGAAATAAAAATTAGAGAGAGAAACAGTTTTGGGTTTATCCTGTTGATTCTCTCCCAATCATTAATTTGATATTGGAATTGTAGGATGAAATAAATGAATGAATAATGTAAAAAATAAGTAGGCTAACACATTATGACTTTTCATAATCCATCAGTAGAAAATGTCTTGTGATTAATTCACGATGTTTATCAAGTTATAAATGTGATGCTGAAGATCAATTCTTCTCTCTATGGCTGAAATGGCGTCGTATCACACCAATCTAATAATCATGATCATATAAGTATAGGCCTACTGTCCAGCTTCCCGATTGATTTTCCCTGTTGTGCAGACATCATCTTACTTGTTCAATGCTTGTAAACAGAGCCAAACAAGGTGAACGGTCCACACATGTCAGTGGAGGAAACATTTTCGATCTATAAGTTTGAAGCTCAGTTGCACAAAAGCCTGTTGAATTTTTATCATGATTAAATGCCACGAGAACTGAAATTGATCAGAGAAGGCTTTTCCTAGAAGTCTCCTCTGATTTGTTCACGTGACATTCAATCATGATTAAAATTGAACAGGCATCTGTGCAACTGAGTCTCAAACTTATAGATCGAATCTGTTTTGATCGAATTATGATCAAAATTATGATCGAATTCATATTATGTTTAACATTCATACTGAATAACTCTACTAGTATGTTTTCATTCAGCAGTAGAGAAAAAATCTTCATCATCGTGCTTTGAATGATGATTTATATCGTGATGACATCCTGATCCTCAACTTCATGATAATATGATAATTATAATAACTATTCACTAAGCTCGGAAAACTCTAACCAAACTTTATTGTGTCAGGCGCATCAGCATGAGGTTTGCTTTTTGCTGAGGATCATTCTTAAATGATAATGGAATTAGTTAAATAAATAAATTAGATGAATAAGTTGGATATAATGAATAGGATAATGCTGCACTGAAAAGATCAATCAAATCATAATTAGCAAATAATAAATAACATTAAACTGATCTGTTGGTGGAATGCCTATCATTGATTCATGTTGATTCATTACGAACCGTTTTGAAAATAATTATTCTCTATAATCAAAGTAATAGAAATAGGTGTGAAGAAATCAGAAATATTAACACATAATATCAACTTTATACGAGTAAAGTGCTTCATTTCATTTCCATTTATCTGGTTTTACCACTCACTATAATATTACGCTTCTTAATTACTAGCTTTTTTATTACTAATCCTTTTTTTAAGAAGTACAGTATCATGATAACAATCAGCATTTGTGTTTTCACTTTCTCTTCTGAACCAACATATTTGAATTGGAATTTATCCAATGAAGTCAATGACCTCTCTATTCAATAACATTTATTCACTCAGTAACTGGTAACAGCTACCGTCAACTAGTTAGTAATTGATAATTAGAATAAGAGAACACAACAAATAACAGTTTTTGAAAATTGGGTAATCGTTTACCAACTAAGGTCGTTGAGCAACTTGACTTTCAACACTAGAAATTATTATTCTTCCCCTACAATCAATAGATAAATTTTACTCAGCATATTAATCTTTGCAAATTAATAAATAAAAATAGAAATATAATTACCCTTTTTAAAATGATTTAGTCACAACATGTTTCGGCTATATGATGCCATTATCAAGGGTACTTGGATTCCTTTCTGTATTTATATTTAAAAGTAGTCCTAAAGAAAAATAAGATAATCTTTAGAAAGTTTTACCCTTCTTTAAGCAAAGTGAAGCATAGACTTCCAGGGGACAGGATAACTCCGTATCATGTTTTAAATGGAGTCACCCTGTTGTACGATGCAGATGATGAATTACTGAAGATGAAATTATTGTCATTATTGTTCTCCATTGCATTAAATGAACTTTTTGTGTAGTTGAGAAGTTGATATTGTGGTAATTATTCATATTGAATGAAAAAGACTAAGAAATTGTCAAAAAACCACTGATTTATTCACTGGTTTTTTGACAATTTCTTAGTCTTTTTCATTCAGCATTAAATAAATGAATATCATCAGACATAGCAGGATATCATAGCTTCCGACATGGATATCATCTTATTCACTCTTCAAGGAATATCTCCATAGAACATGAATCCACTACTGTTATCCTTACAGTAAGCTTGATCTTAGCGGTCCTCAGAATTTATTAAATCTCAGTCATCGGAAGTTGAAATATCCCGTATAGTTCTTCTGGACTGTAACTATAAGAACCCTGAACAGTTTCCATTCTACGCACCCACTGTTGCACGACTTAACAAGTTCGAATTCGCTCTTGCAAAATATGACAATTATCATTTTATACTTGTAAATGACTTTCCAGTACATTCTAGAAGTGCATGCATGTCATTAGCATGCATAACGAACAAGCAAGTCAATCCATATGGGAGACAGAGCGTGCAGATATTCAAAAGTGACGGGATGATGACTACTTGAGCAGGCTTGCCACTGCAATTTTACACTTAGAAGTTTCCTACAGTCTGATTACGTCCGTGATATTATCTCACGCCGGGGTGGGCACGGTAATTACGTGAATTGTCCGCTATAAATGACTGTATTTCCCTTTTTTGGCATCACTTTCCTTTCAAGTTCGACATCGCAGACCAAACTAAGTACCATGTTTACAGTCTCATCAACGTATATGATTGGTATTATAGTAAGATTCTCAAGTGATTTTTCACAAACCAATCCAAATGTTTCTCTGAATAAAACGTAATCAATTTCCATTGTTTGATATTTCAAAAAACAAGCAATCAGTTTGGCAACAATTTATAATTGAAAGATTTGCATACAATTTGTATGCTTTGAAGAAGAATGCACAATTCAAATTCAATTCATTTTATACAAAAACTTTATACATTACATAGTATGTAAAAACAAAGTTAAGGCGATACATTAATATGAAAAACAAGTAAAAAGTAAATGAATAACTCCATGCTTGGACGATAAGTCCGTGTGCATGGGGAGTCTTCTAACAATCGATAAGAAAAATAATAACTATACTTTATTGACACTAGATACAATGCTTATCATAGGTCTGAGCATTGTTTATACATGGAGTTATCAATGGGATTTTGTCGAAAATGAAACTAAAACACAACATATTTAACTTATTCTTCAGAGAATAATTGTAAATTCTAATGATAACAGTATAATACTTGTTTCAAGTTTTCCTTTATTGTCTCATTGGGCCAAATTTCCATAACGTAAACGACAAGTCATCTAGGGATAGAGTATATTAATCAGATTGGCATACTTTGAAATAAATATTATACATTTTTGAAACGCTCACGACAAAATGTGAAGTAGAGAACATCCTATGTTAATACTTGTTTCAAGTTGTCCTTTATTGTCTCATTGGGCCAAATTTCCATAAAGTAAACGACAAGTCATCTAGGGATAGAGTATATATTTATCAGATTGGCATACTTTGAAATAACTATTATACTTTTTTGAAACGCTCACGACAAAATCTGAAGTAGAGAACATCCTATGTTCTGTTGAAAAATGATTTTGTTCCTTCAATAAAACATCCTACATTCGCATTTCCAAATAGTTTTGCTTCATTGAGTACATAATTCAATAATAATTCATTGAGTACATAATTCAATTTGATTGAGTACATGATTGAGTTCTACATTCACAATTTGGGTGATTGGTGATATCGATAAGTTGAAATAAAAAGGGAACTGGAATAATATAACATTTAAAGACTACATAGTAAACACAAAATCTATAAAAGCTAAAATAGCGTATATAGTGTAGGTATGAAACCTCTAATAAGCATTATGCAGTTAGCTTAGATACAATACAAACTCTGATAAAATAGAGAATACAGCTCATAAGTCCTATGAATTTTAGAAGAACTTATTAGTATAGAGCGAAATCTGCTTCCAGTAAGCCTATTATTCCATGTGCCTTCTTTTGAACTGCATTCTGCTTATCACGGCGGTCCCAGCGGAAAAGATGATTCTAACGAAAACCTATAGGTGGGTCAGCCACATTATCCTAATTATGAGAGAAAGGATATTGTGCGATAGTGATAGTTGAAAACAAGGAACAAGGTCAAGGCTGAATATAATGCTGCGGGGAGGGGAACCTGAAGGATAGCTTGGATGATGGATTACCTCCATCATTGCTTACCACTATATTTATAGCTGATAACTCACTATGGTTGATGGATCATACTTGGTTGATGGACCAGCTGTAGCGAGATTTTGAATGATATGCTTCGACGGGAGGAAGAAGAAGAAGAAGAAGGGAAGAGGAGGAGGAGAAGAAGAAGAAGAGGAAGAAGAAGAAGAGGAAGAAGAAGAAGAAGAAGAAGAAGAAGAGAAGAAGAAGAAGAAGAAGAAGAAGAAGAAGAAGAAGAAGAAGAAGAAGAAGAAGAAGAAGAAGAAAGAAGAAGAAGAAGAAGAAGAAGTAGATGAAGAAGAAGAAGAAGAAGTAGATGAAGAAGAAGAAGAGGAGAAGAAGAAGAAGAAGAAGAAGAAGAAGAGGAAGAAGAAGAGAAGAAGAAGAAGAAGAAGAAGAAGAAGAAGAAGAAGAAGAAGAAGAAGAAGAAGAGAAGAAGAAGAAGAAGAAGAAGAAGAAGAAGAAGAAGAAGAAGAAGAAGAAGTAGATGAAGAAGAAGAAGAAGAAGTAGATGAAGAAGAAGAAGAAGAAGAGAGAAGAAGAAGAAGAAGAAGAAGAAGAATAAGAAGACTCTCATTCTAATTTTGTTGTTTTCAAATTATCATCAAAATCCTCACCAATGAAGATTGGTACACTCACAAAATAGTATCTTGATTTGAATTGCTTCCTTCCCAGATGAAAATTACTGCTCCGTATTTAAATAAATTTCCCTTCAATATTATTAATCTCAATGTGGCTTGCACTTGTACTTTCCAATCGATACAGAGATGAATACTTTCCTGGTGAGGGTGCATTGAAAGGAAGTATGATATTCTAGTGATAGCTTCTGTAATATTGTATATCTTGTTTTGAATTGCTTCCTTCCCAGATCTAAATTACTGCTCCGTATTTAAAATAAGTTTCACTTCAATATTATTTATCTCAATATGGCTTCCACTTGTACTTTCCAATCGATACGGAGATGAATACTTTCCTGGTGAGGGTGCATTGAAAGGAAGTATTATATTCTCGTGATAGCTTCTGTAATATAGTATATCTTGTTTTGAATTGCTTCCTTCCCAGATGAAAATTACTGCTCCGTATTTAAATAAGTTTCACTTCAATATTATTAATCTCAATGTGGCTTGCACTTGTACTTTCTAATCAATACAGATATGAATACTTTCCTGGTGAGGGTGCATTGAAAGGAAGTATTATATTCTCGTGATAGCTTCTGTAATATAGTATATCTTGTTTTGAATTTCTTCCTTCCCAGATGAAAATTACTGCTCCGTATTTAAATAAGTTTCACTTCAATATTATTAATCTCAATGTGGCTTCAACTTGTACTTTCCAATCGATACGGAGATGAATACTTTCCTGGTGAGGGTGCATTGAAGAGAAGTATTATATTCTCGTGATAGCTTCTGTAATATAGTTTATCTTGTTTTGAATTGCTTCCTTCCCAGATCTAAATTACTGCTTCGTATTAAAATAAGTTTGACTTCAATATTATTCATCTCAATATGGCTTCCACTTGTACTTACCATTCGATACGGAGAAGCATATTTTCCTGGTGAGGGTTCATTGAAGAGAAGTATGATCATTATGGTGATAGCTTCTGTGATATTATTGTGAATGCTTCTAGTGTGTGAATATTATTGAGTAGTGAGCAATCTTGATTTTGAATTCATGCCTATGATTGATCAATCTGACTGGTACGATTAGAATCGTTGTGAAGTTACCCTTTCGATTGCACTTTCAGTGTCAATGGGGGATTGATTTGTTAATTGGATCACATCTTCCTTTCACTTGCAGGTTTCATCTTAGAATTTTGTGTGGGTGATTTCAATAGAATATTGTATTTTTTTTCAAATGTGATAATCAGTTTATCAACGATACTAATTAGTTACTTGTAACTGCAATACTGTAATATTCTAATAGAGTCAGGTCAGAGAATATATTAAGAGGGAATAAAGAAAACCTGATTTCATTGAATTACGTTTTTCCTGGAGACATTATAACTGTTCCAATTACTATTTCTTCATAATTGCCAAGAGAAGTATATGGAGAGTGATCTCTCAAATCTTTCAGACCAATCTGAACTTGAAAAATCCCTATTTTGTCTGAATATACAATAATACATATAGAGAAGTCAAAAAATAAATAAAAAAATAGTAATTCTCGAGTATGAGTGTGATTTCTCAACCATCATCTCATTACTCTATTTCAGAAAAATCTTAATTATTGGTAATAATTGCTGTTTGATAGCATCTTTGATTATTGGCTGTTCAGTTCAGTTGATGATCATCACTTTTCCTTTTTTGTTTCACTTTCAACGACTTCATCTTGGCTTCTCTCTTTCCAAAGAAAGTCAACCTCTCGACACGCCTCAATCATATTCCCTTCATCACACGTTCGTTTCCACACAGATAAGCTCCATTTCACGCTTGAAGTTTTCAATGTCCTTTGTGTTCCTAATGACTCTTTATTCATCGCAATTCCAATCAGACCAATCTAACGCAATTTTTTCACATGCATCATTTGCAATTATGTTGAATTTCACTTTTACTATGCAGATATATGCATTTCTAATTGCACTATTGTGAATAAAATTATAGAAAATACTTCTGAAGACAAAAGATATTGTCAAAGGTCCTCCAGGTTTCTAATAATTAAGAAAATGTGCATGCTATCAGACAATTTCCAACTCTCCTCGTTAATGTGATAGAAGTGAAAGTAAAATATTGAAAAACAATTGCCTGCATAGGTATATTGAATGTAATAGCTTTAAATGTACAGGTAATATTCAATCATTATGACTTTTAAAACTGACTTTTATGACGAAATAAACTAGATTTTTTTTCGAATTATTTGTCTTACACCATCTCTGATCTCTATTTAAGTTATATCTATTTAATTTCTGATCTATATTTTATATCTTGAAAAACCATCTCAATAGCAAGTTGGGGCATTTTATTTCATTTTCAAATCAAAATCCTCCATTCTCGTGGAGCTCAGATCACTTCCATTTTCCATTATTTGTCTTACTTGCTTCTATAAACACTGAAGTTTCCATCAATATTTCTGATACTCGTCAATCGTTCCCATCAAGTTTTGAAGTTCACCATTTCTTGGAGATTATAATCAGTTCACTCGAAATTGTAAACTACTCATGGAAAATGGCTGAACAAAGTCCTCCTATCTTATTTCTCCCTTCAACTCGTGATCTTGAGGTTGAGTGGTAGAGAGGACTTAATAAAAGTTCTAACTCCGCCTAATGAAGATTTTTTTCCTTTTTTCATTTTTTTCCATAATTTCCAGGCTAATTTTGTGAACTCATTGAAGAAAGGGTATTCTCAAGTATTTCCCTCACAAATTAGCAACAAAATCACAAAGTTTTGTTATGATGTTCTTCATTTTTTCCATGTCTTGTTCATAAGTATTATGCTCCTACTATCTATATTCTCATCACATTATTATATCACTTTTCAATGTGTTTATTCATGTTATTTGAACCTCAATCAGTACTTTATTCATGCAGTGTATGAACAATTGAATTGCTCGTGAAATTGCTATGTGGATACGGTGAAATAAGTAGAGGGAATTTTTTAATAATGTACTCAATTCTCATGATGAATTTGATCTGATTAACAATATCTTAAACTTCTTGAACTTGATCTTATTATCATTCACTCTCTCAAACGGTTGATTTGAAACTTCTTTATTGTCAATACAATTTTACAAAACAAAAATATATAAATATCCTTCAAAACAATAAAGCCCAAATGTAAAAACCTGTTTGGGAAACATAATTTTTAAATATATACACACAACTCTCGAGAATAACATCATAACATTTTAAACAATACATTGCAAACATTTTAATAATAATCATGTAGATCATAAGAAACTCACCCCGATCATGATCATACTGGGTGAAAACTAATATTAATATTACAAATGCCACTATTAACATAGAATGAGTGGAGAGAGCTTTCTGACCACTTGAACCTCATAAAACATTTGTTTTTATTCGCCCCAGCGGCTCACTAACCTTGACACATAAATTTCAGCGTCCAGTTTCAAGCACTATATTTTCCTCACTGACCTTTCCTCCCCATTCCAGTATCTCGCACACAATCAAAGTATATATTCGCTATGTGATAGTTTCGAAAGTGTAGATAAATTCTAATACGGATAAATAATTATCGTTATCTGTTTCCTCTCCACTTTCTTCGGTTTGTTTTGCAGCAGCATTTCTCTTGTCACTCTTCCGTAGGAAACAAGTTCCGTTCGGTCGGGGGGCGCCACACTGTTTTCTACACATCAGTGTAGTAGAGCACGTTGTAGATTTTCAAATAACGCGCGCGTTTTGTGTAGAAAGTGCAGTCCGGTTCGCCGTGAAAGTAAAATTTCAAGTTACCGGTCGCGGAACCTTCAAAATTTCAAAGTCAACACTGTTGTCGTGTTGCAGCGACCTGTTGCATCAATCGGCAAAAACAAGTGGCAAGTTACTTTCACAGAAACCGAGAGTCAAGTCCCTCATCACGCTTCACCTTGATTACTGAAACATATCCTGATCATCTCAGGATACTTTCGTGTAATTTCCATACCAGGTCCCAACCGAAACCCACCAAACATGTTAATTAGTGTGAGATTTTGAACGTATAATTTCAAATGTAGGACAATATGAGGAGGAAAAGTTGTGTGTATTTCCTCGTGGTATTAAAAATCCATTTCTGGGCTGAGTGTGTGTAAACTTTACGAGCTTGACCAATGAAAAAACTGAACACTTTTTCACGGACTTTCTCGTTTTTTTCATCCCGGGTACAAGCAAAACAAGCTCTGAAGGAATGAAGTTTGATAGGGTTTGCACGTCTTCCGTTGCTTTATCGTTTTATGCTTTTTAGTGCGTGTCATAGGTTCAAAAATATTGATGTTGGTATGCGTGAAAGCTCAAATCAGTTCTCCAAAAGTATTCTACGAGTGGAATAAAAGACACACATGTAGCTGAACACTCACGCTTTATTATGTTGCGATTTGCGGATCTGAATTTAAAAGTATTTCTAAAATTTTCAAATATTATGTGCGTTTTGACTTTCTTATCAACCTCTGGCAGAGATGAAACAAAATCTTGGATTTGGAATAGATTCAATTTTGTATAAACTAAAACAGCTAATATATTCAAACTAATATAAATAGTTCCCTTGTCATTCAAATTTCATCGAGTGGAATCTATAATATGGATTTAAATTGTACAAAACGTTGATATTCGGACAACAGTACTAATGTGACAGATGTGACAGATCCTGTAAGAGCTTCTAGGTGATTTATTCTCCTCTGCTTCCTGTAGGCCGTTGTCTTTCTTCGACTCATTCAATTACAATGAATTACTAGAGAAAATTAATCAATTTGAGAAAGTGTCAACATTTATAACCATTTCATGTTGTTGATATGGAGTTCTCTATGGATTCAATTTATTACGAATAAGTTGTCATAAGTTGATGTCTACACATTCATCCCAATACCAACCGAATCATACAGTACAATCATATTATTCAATCGGAAAGGCTCATGCCTGAACCTATATTTCTCTGATGCACTCAACAGTAAAACTGAATAAGCGACATCTTAAATTCATAAGATCAATACCTGTAATCTGACAATAGAATTACAACGAAAACGGTTCTTGGTTCCATTATCATTACTTTGTATCATAGGGCCCCATACATTAGGGAACTTGGATCGGCCAACTTGGTTCGCGGAGCCAAGTTCGTGTAGGATTTGCCCACACTCTGTAGTGGGGAGAGCGAACAACCGTTCGTTACTTCAGTGTCTTTCGGGGTCTAGAGATGAGCGTTTCAAAGTTCGCAGCTGCTTTGGGAAGAAAATATAATGAATATATATAGATAGAATATATCGCCCTGGCGGAAGAACCGAACAAAGTTTTTAATCCAGATTGAAGACCAAGTTCGTCATGAATTTGGTTTGCGGTTCGCCAATTTTCCACATACACTGGAGAACTTGGTTCGCAAGAACCAAGTTCCGTAGTGTATGGGGCCCTTATAGGAATAGGCATTCTTTGTATCATAGGAACATTGAGACATATAAGGCTTCCTCAATGCTGTTACATATTACTATTATTACACTAAACATAGAATACTAGACCTTTCCAGTAAATTGACGATGCTTCCAAGAGCTTACAGAACCGTGCACACCCTAACTAAACAGTAAATTTAGGTTATAGTGATTCAGGCTCACTCAAATTGTACAACAAATTGAATACTCAAGGTTATATGGTTGATACTACTCAATAAGATCCCAATCCTTATCAAATAGAATGATTTTAAACCTTTGTAAGATCAAAATAAACAGTAAATTTAGGTTAAAGTGATTCAGGCTCACTTGAATTGTACAGCAAACTGAATACTCTAGGTTATATGGTTGATACTACTCAATAAGATGCCAATCCTTATCAAATAGTATAATTTTTAACCTTTAAAGGATCAAAACTCTAGCTGAAATACCATCCAATAATCACATACCACACTGGAAGGCCAAGACTTTCATGCTCTTACAGCAAGTCTAACACGGGTTCCAGGCCCACGTCCTTTCAGCCAGTCTAAAGTCACAGCATTTGAATCATGTGACAGATGACAATGATACAATGCACAATATAGGAAACACACGGTTCGAACAATGTGACAATATTATATTATATACAGTGCTTCAAACCACAATAATTAGGCTGATATACAGAGTGAGTCATATGTATGGGAACCCTTCAATAAATTGGAGACTGTTGCATACTACTGTAACTCCCAGGATAAGTTATTGGTAAAATACTCTACCTTTTGAAGTACAACTGAATTTCAACCCCTCATAGGGCGGTGATTTAGGGGTTGTAACTAGAATATTTCAAATGTAAACACCCATTATGTGGTACATCATTTCAATGGCCTTTTTGGAACAAGAAAGATGGCATCAACAAAAATGTTCTATGATATTTGTATCCAAAATGGCGGCTGATTGAAGTTTTAGTTCTTGAAGAAATGAGGGGTTGTAACTCAAATATTTTGAACATAAACACCCATTAATAATAATAATAATAATAATAATAATAATAATAATAATAATAATAATAATAATAATAATCCTTCCTTCCTTTTCCTTTTTCCTTCGTCCTGGTACCCCCAGAAGAAGGGAGTTTATTATAGAAAATATAACAAACAAAAATGAAAAATACACTTATAAAAAGAAATCTTACAAACAAAACAAATGAAGAATAATAAAAAAAAAAGCAAGAATGACAAAAGATAAGAAGATTCCCTTTCAGTAGAACATTTCAAATATTATAAACCAGACGAATTATAAATTCTCCAAAACCTTCTAAAGAAGGTTTGACTGGAGGAGTCAAGTTTTACATTATATTAAAAAAAACCATAGAAATAGTACATTGATACAATCAATCTTGATACAATCAAAATTAATTGATACATTGATAATAATTCATTTAATTGTATTGTGTAGCAATAAAATAATAAAACAATGGGATTTCAGTTGTTGCTTATCACAAACAATAATACACAAGAAAAAATATATATAAAAAAAGAAAGAATTTATGGAAATCATTCAAATTCACTCAAATTATTTAACAGAAAGTGTTTCATCTTATTCTTAACAATTGAAATTCTATCCAGACCAATTAAATCATCTGGCAACTCATTGAAAATAGTTGGTACAACATAACTAAGTTCACATTTACCATGATAATTATTGTATTCGGGCACAATAAACCTCTTATAAGCAGCACCTTGTCTTCGCTCATGCAAAATTCTACTTGACATTTTAAAGTTATTAGAAAAATAATTATTTAATAAGATATCATATCTGAAAAGCTCGTTTACAGGAAGAATGCTATATTTTTTAAACAAATTTGGCTTAGGGTAACTCTCTTGTTTTGAATGAACTATTTTCAGCAAGGAATTTTGTAATCTCTTAACTCTATCAATTTCATAGCCACTTGCATTACCCCAAACATTGACACCGTATCTTACTACGGATTCAGCTAGGGCTTTATAAACAACTATCAATGTCTTCTTTGAGACAGATCGCTGTAAGTTATATAAACCAAATAGACATGAGCGAATAATAATAATAATAATAATAATAATAATAATCGCCTTTATTGATCAAATATACAACAGTTTGTTACAAAAATATTTCTATATATAAGTTAAGTATTACATTACTGGCATTCGCCCCATGGATAATATCCGTCCGGGGTAAACACCCATTATGTGATAAATAATTTTAAAGGCCTTCTAAAAAAAGAAAGATGACATCAATGAAAATGCCCTATGATACTTCTTTCCAAAATGGCGGCTGATTAAAATCTATCAATTATTTCTTTAAAAACTCAAACTTCAATCAGCCGCCATTTTGAATAAAAGTATCATAGGCCATTTTTATTGATGTCATCTTTCTAGTTTTGAGAAGGCGTTTAAAATGATGTTTCACACAATGGGTGTTTATTTTCAAAATATTTGAGTTACAACCCCTAAGTCACCCCCTTATGAGGGGTTGAAATTCAATTGTACGTCAAAAGGTAGAGTATTTGACCAATAACTTATCTTATCCTGAAAGTTACAGTATTATAAATCTACAACAGTCTCCAATTTATTGAAGGGTTCTCATACATATTACTCACTCTGTATAAATCGTGAGGCCCAAAGGAGTAATATCATTTTACTTTCCTTGCCCTATTACTATAGGTAAAGAAAGTATTGCTTTCCGAAAAAAAATTAAGGTACCCCAATTTCTTAATTTCTATACGTTTCAAGGTCCCATGAGTACAAAAAAGTGGTTTTTGGGTATTGGTCTGTATGTGTGTGTGTGTGTGTGTGTGTGTGTGTGTGTGGTGTGTGTGTGTGTATGTGCGTTTCTGTACACGATATCTCATCTCCCAATAACCGGAACGACTTGAAATTTGGAACTTAAAGTCCTTACAGTATAATGATCCGACACGAACAATTTAGATAAAATGCGATTCAAGATGGCGGCTAAAATGGCGAAAATGTTGTCAAAAACAGGGTTTTTCGCGATTTTCTCGAAAACGGCTCCAACGATTTTGATCAAATTTACCTAAAAAAATCATTAATAAGCTCTATCAACTGCCACAAGTCCCATATTTGTGAAAATTCCAAGAGCTCCACCCCATCTATGCAAAGTTTGATTTTAGATTCCCAATTATCAGGCTTCAGAAACAATTTAAACAAAAAATTTCAAGTGGAAAAGATTGAGCATGAAAATATCTACAATTAATATTCAGTGATATTTCCACCTAAAATTGAAAATAAGCTCGAAGTTCGATAAAATAAGATTATTAAATTGCAAACTGTTGGCAACTGTTGATTCTATTAAATCATTCACTATGAAGGGATAGCAGACTTCGTGTGTCGATGTTGCAGCGTTATTTGTCCTGTCACCAGCTGGCTTAGATCTTTGAATAGTAGACTTGAGATGTGCGGGAATACTAGCGTCAGGTGATCAATTTTCATAACTGCAAGGAAAGTTGTGTGAGTGCGCCACACCAGATTTTTTTATATAGGAACCGCAGAGTTAGAATAATGTGACAGTGTTACAGAACCTAATATAGGAACTACAGCATAAGAATAATGTGACAAAAGATGACAGACAATATGTCTTGAGATGTTGTGTATCCCATTGAGCTGGTTAAGGTTTTGGTTGTCTAGGAAGGGGGGGGGGAGGCGGCGTGGGATGATGCACTCTTTTATCATAATTACCCGGTTAACTTTCACCGGCGCAATCAGTGTACAGTTAGCTCGGGAGGTAGGGAGGTAGCCGGCGTTCAAGGATAGTATATAGCTGTATATATAGTATATAATACTATCCTTGGTCGGCGTTGACTCAAGGTGCAAGCGTGCCTTCCTTCATTCACAACACACAAACTGCTCTTATCTCTCTCCCTCTCACTTGGCTCTCTATCACTCTATCTCACTCTCGCTCTTTAACGCCCGCTAATCTGTTATCTCTTTCTTCAGCGCCCGCGGCATTCTCTTGTCTAGTCGCGTCACTTCTATTTGCTTCTCAGCTGACTAACGTTTCCTGTCTTAAAATTAAGGATTTGAAGAACTTGTTATCAATATTCTTTTCTGGTTCTAACATTAAAATTGGTGATTTGAAGAATTTGTTATAAATTATTTTGTGGTTCTAACATTAAAATTGCGGATTTGAAGAATTTGTTATGAATTCTTTTCTCGTTCTCACATTAAAAATACGGATTTGTAGAATGTTATATAAATTCTTTTCTCGCTCTCACATAAAAATTGAAGATTTGAAGAATTTGTTATCAATTCTTTTCTAGTTCCCACATAAAAAGTTGTGGTTGTCACATAAAACACGTAATTGAATTATTATTGAGTCAAGCGAGTCTCCTAGGCTGTCAACTTGTAAATATCTTTCCTCCTCTGAAATTATTAGTGTGTAGATGCTTTGTGTAGGAGAAAGTAATTCAAGTGTTAAAGGAAGAGAGTAACTTTAATTTCTACTACCGTACTTCAAGAATAGTGAAGTATTATTATCAATGATCTATTCATGCTCACCATTCTTCATTTGATAATTTGAGAATGTAGTATTTATGAGAAGATTGCACACTATTGCTGGCACAACGATTAAGTAACATAGTTATAAAAAAATCACCCATTACCAAATCAACCACGTCAGTAATAATTATCATTAAATTTTATCCAATCAGTTTGAGTTATAAAATTGATTATCATATCAATAGATTTTCAAGCAATGAAACCATCCAAAGAAATGAAGGTATTTACAGAATCTGAGCAATTGGTCAAAATACTGCAAACAAAATCATTTTTCACTTTCGATTGCATATTTGAGAGTAACAGTTCAACCGCTTGATAAATTCAATCTTGAAGTTGAATCTTGAGGTGCGTACAGACTTTTGCTCTGCTCCGCAATCGAACGTCACTCGAGCAGATCGATTGATGATCGACCGGAGAGCAAGAGTGGAACGCGAGAAGAGCTAACATCTCCCGTAACGTTCATGATCAGAGCGATTGCGGAGCGAGTGCGGAGCGTGCGTGGTGCGATTGCGGAGCGTGCGCGTAGCGTGTTGGAGGCGTGTATATCTGTACGCACCTTTAGAGTTCAATCTACTTGCTCATTCTTGAAGGAGAATGAAACTGTAGAAACTCCATTCATCACTTATCATCATCCATAGTTCCATTAAGTACATAGTTTCATTCCTGTACTAAGGCAAATAGATAGGTTGGTGATTAGATAGTTGACATGTATTTGGTACTATCGTTAACGGTTCGAGGTCAGCTTCATTACCTGACAGTGATAAGCCTCAAAATCACTTTCCAGTAATTCCAAACCGTATCACAATGTTGGTCCATCATCCCTCATCAAGCCTATCAACAGACAAATTCTAAATCTCTATTTGTGATAGAATGATGGTCCATCATCCCTCATCAAGCCTATATCAATAGACACTCTAAATCTCATGTAGTAATAGTCATCACAAAAAAGGTACACCTTCACTTCTCATAAGTTCATGGTGATATTAACCTACTTATGATTTCGATATCGGTTTCAATCAATGTGTATTTCGATACTTTGATCATTGTACTAACCAAACTTCAAACAAATCACACTTCAATTTCATGAGTATGTAATCAGTTTAATCTTCCCATGGTATGAGGACGAGGATTATGCCTTAGTTGAAAATAATGTTCTACTGTGATAATTAATAGGACTTTTTAAAAAATAAGCTGCAAAAAGTGCTGTTCCAACACAAAAGTTCCATTATCCAGTGCAAAAAGTGCTGTTCCAACACAAAAGTTCCATTATCCAGTGCAAAAAGTGCTGTTCCAACACAAAAGTTCCATTATCCAGTGCAAAAAGTGCTGTTCCAACACAAAAGTTCCATTATCCAGTGCAAAAAGTGATGTTCCAACACAAAAGTTCCATTATCCAGTGAACCTTACATTGTCCATGTTATAGTACCTCTCATGTTCACGTGCGTATCATGGTTACTCGAAAACTGAGTCCAGTTTTTTGAGGGTAGTTCCTTTTTCCACTCAAGAGTGCATTGAAATGATTAATAAATTAGAACTTATTTTCTTGGTAGCCTACCTTGCTTTTTGTATAATTTTAATTGGTTTATGTGGTTTCTAGTTTGCAATTTTTCTTTCATTTTTTATTGTAATATGTATGACGTTTTCAATGTTTTTGAGTGAGCAGCTTAGTATATTTGATTTGATGTAGTATTCTAATAGGCCATTTCATAAGTATTGTGAGGATTATCATCTTCTCATCTAGGTCTCCAGTCCAAATTTTGGTTGGTTTATGTGGTTTCTAGTTTGAAATCTTTCTTTTTACTTTCCTTGCCCTATTACTATAGGTAAGGAAAGTATTGCTTTCCGAAAAAAGTTAAGGTACCCCAATTTCTAAATTTCTATACGTTTCAAGGTCCCCTGAGTCCAAAAAAGTGGTTTTTGGGTATTGGTCTGTATGTGTGTGTGTTGTGTGTGTGTGTGTGTGGTGTGTGTTGTGTGTGTGTGTGTGTGTGTGTGTGTGTGTGTGTGTGTGTGTGTGTGGTGTGTGTTGTGTGAATATGAGTGTATGTGCGTCTGTGTACACGATATCTCATCTCCCAATTAACGGAATGACTTGAAATTTGGAACTTAAGGTCCTTCCACTATAAGGATCCGACACGAACAATTTCGATCGAATGCAATTCAAGATGGCGGCTGAAATGGCGAAAATGTTGTCAAAAACAGGGTTTTTCATGATTTTCTCGGAAACGGCTCCAACGATTTTGATCAAATTCATACCTAAAATAGTCATCGATAAGCTCTATCAACTGCCATAAGTCCCATATCTGTAAAAATTTCAGGAGCTCCGCCCCATCAATGCAGATAGATTCCCAATTATCAGGCTTCAGATACAATTGAAACAAAAAAAATCAAGTGGAGTAGATTGAGCATGAAAATCTCTACAATTAATGTTCAGTAACATTTTCACCTAAAATTGAAAATAAGCTTCAAATTCGAGAAAATGTGATCATTCAATTGCTAATTATTGTTGATTCTATTAAATCATTCACTATGAAGAGATAGCAGACCACATGTATGTCTCCAGCGTTATTGCCCTGTCACCAGCTGGCTCAAATCTTTGAATAGTAGACTTGAGATGCGCGGGAACACTAGCGTCAGCTGATCAATTTTCATAATAGCAAGGAAAGTTGTGTGAGTGCGCCACACTTTTTTTTATTGTAACATGTATGACGTTTTCAATGTTGTTTAGTGAGCAACTTAGTATATTTGATTTTATTCGATTTAGTATTCTTATTAGTATTCTAATAGGCCATTTTATAAGTATTGTGAGGATTATCATCTCCTCATCTAGGTCTCCAACTCCAAATTCAGAACATGTAAGCCATTGTTGTGTTGTAGGTGTAGAGGTAGGAAGGCAACAACAACAACAACAACAACAACACGTTCGCTACTGTTTGGGACGTTGTACAAACGGATATGGGTTAGTGAGCGAGTGATTCCATCCGGCTCCCTTTCCGCGGCCAAGCATCTAGTCTGACTGCTTTCAAATCGGGCCAGAGCAACTGCTGTGTATTCCTGTACAACAACCGCGATAAAAAACAAACTAACCGAGCACTGCCAAGTCTGCTTCTGCGCATGCCAAGTCGCTTTTTATTTCAACATTGTACAGGTCAAGTGCAGGCGTCTCTCATTAAAAGGCAGCAACCTGTCACACGTCTATTTATTCCGCATTCAATTCATTCAGCGGAAGCGTATGGTGCAAAAGTGGAAAGATGCGGAGAAAGGAGAGAGAAAGAACGCAAAAGAGTGAATGGTGGGAAGATAGTGAGTAAGGAAAGAGATTCAGATTCAGATTCAGATTCCTTTATTCATGTGTTTAACAAAACATAATTCAACTTACGTTCTAGCATCAAAAATAAAATACCAGTAGCGGTAAAAGAACATGGTGAATCATATTAAACTAATGAGTTCTACAATAATATTGAGCAAGAAAAATGATGAAATATACAAAAGTTAAGGTACTACTGTAATGTTTTCACATGAAACGGTGAAGTTTGGACCTAAAGAAGTCCATTCTCAGAGAGGGTATCAAGGATACCCTCCCTTCAGCACTTAACTGTAGAAAAAAAAAGTTGAATGGGAGAGAGAGAGGATATGAGAGAGAGAGAGAGAGAGAGAGCGAGAGCGAATGATGATACGTGAAAAGATACAGACAAAAGGAGTGAGAAAGAATGGAAAGGTGGAAAGATGAGGAGAAAGACGAGAGAATTAGCGAATAAGTGGGAAGATGTGGAGAAAAGAGGAAGAGTGAAACGTGTAAAGGCGGATTGATGCGGAGAAAGGATAGAGAAAGAGTGAATGGAAGGAAGGTGGAGAGATGCGGAGAAAGGTGAGAGAAAATGCGAATAGTGGAAAGGTAGAAGGATGCGGAGGAAGGAGAGAGAAAGAGCGAAGCACTGTGGGAAAGTGGAAAGATGTGGAGAAAGAAGTGAGAAATAATTGGAAGGTGAAAAAAGCGTAGAAAAGAGAGAGAAAGAGTAAATCGAAGAAAGGTGGAGAGATGCGGAGAAAGGAGAGAGACAGAGCGAATAGTAGAAAGGTAGATGGATGCGGAGGAAAGAGAGAGAAGAGCGAGTTGTTGAGAGGTGGAAAGATGAAAAGAAAGGAGAGAGACAGAGTGAATGGTAGGAAGGTGGAGAGATGCTGAGAAAGGAGAGATAAAATGCGAATAGTGGAGAGGTAGAAGGATGCGGAGGAAGGAGAGAGAAAGTGCAAATAGTGGGGAGGTGGACAGATGTGGATGAAGAAGTGAGAAATAATGGGAAGGTGGAAAGATGCGTAGAAAGGATAGAGAAAGAGCGAATGTTGTTAGGTTAAAATATAATGGGGAAAGGAGAAACGAGAGAAGTTTGTGGAATTACTTTCTACGTGAGGAAATTGAATTCCTGTAAAATTATTACGAGAACTGGTAGTCATTTTTCGTAGAGTGGAATTTGAATAATATGAGTTCCGTCGTATTTTAAAATTAACTCTGAATAGAAACTTGTTGTACAAAAACAATAGCCTGAATCCGGGTAGGCTCATACTGAACTTAATTTCTGATTTGATGAGTCCTATAATTATTGCTGTAGTAACCTATGTGAAGTTCTGTGGGATAATGTACTGTATGCAGATCTATTTCAATAGAGTGTCTTAGTATTTACAAAAATGATTTTCTTATAACATGTTGATTTCAAATATTACAAAAAATGAGATTGTTTTGTCACAAATTTCAGCTACTCACACTAACTTGTATTTGGATCTAATAAATGGAAGTAAGACATTAAAATACACATTAAACACACCCAACCACAAAGCCCATGGTTTTTTATATTTGTAACATTTTATTGTGTTTTATTTGTTTCATAATTCTTTGTAATTTTGTTTTGTCTTGTTTTGTGTGTTTTTAATAAATTGAAAAATTGAAATTGAAAAGTTAAGGAGGTGGGTCTGTTGTGGAAATAGGAGAATTGTTAAAGAAAACTTTACTCCATTTACTTCGTAAAATGTTTGGAAAAATGGTTTTCACAGCCGGAAAAATGGTTTCAAGTACCGTAGTGTATAAGTCTCAAAGAAAGATAAGAGCTTAGACTTTAATTTATTTAGGACTTCATTCAAAACTTTGTATGAGCTTGGATACTGAATTGGCTGAGATGTGTTAGTTTTCTCAAGAATGTATTCTCCACTCTAAGAGCTCTCTTTCAGTTTAATTATTATAATATCTCTCACGAGAAAGATAGTTGAAGGTAGAAGGAGGAGAAAGTAAATGATTGGAATAATGAGTGTGTTGAGGAGAGCCCCAAATAGAGCATGAACGTGGAATGAATTAGAATTCATTAGTCCTTCCGACATCTAGCTAAGTGCAGCTGTTTTGGTAAGATTTCGGAAGGATTACAGCCACAAGTCAATGCAATAATTCGAAACTTCTCAATCATACAGCAATAAACAAATTATTATAAACAATATTATATTTTCAATTCTAAACTTCTCCTAAATATCGAGATTGTGCTATTTATTATTTAATATCGGGGACCGAGCTTCGCTCTGGAGTACAAAAGCATAAGACCATTTCAAAAAGATGGATCCACTGGAATTAATCAGGATTGAAAATAACCCGGCTTTTTTGCAACCGGCACTAAGTACCTGATTGAATGATTACAAAAGTTCAACAGCTGAGTCATAATTTTGACACAGTCCCACACACATGAACTCGCTCACTCACTTCCATCACCAAAAGACGACGAAATAATTACTATCAGCTGTTTTTCCAATGATGAATAATAATTATCCTTTTAACGCCCTCCAGTGAGTTTTCCCAGGAATGAGACCTAATGCAATCAAATCTTTATATTATAAACCTAATATGTTCTGAATTTCGTGAGAATCGTTAGAGCCGTTTTCGTGATCCGGTGAAATACAAACATATAAACATCTAAACATCCAAACATATAAACATCTAAACATATAAACAGGAGTTGCTCGTTTAATAGTATAGGATAGGATATCGCTTCATTATGTACCTCTATGTGAATAAAGTATTAAGATAACTACATTTTAAATAACTTATTCAGATTGGATTCTCATTACTTTCTATAATTTTGTAAAAAATGCTATTTAAATATTCATACTACTTGTTTCCTGCATCAGTTTGTAAATTAATCAGTCTGATTTGACAGATTGAACAGGTTGAACATCAATAGATTGAACATCTTATTACCGAATCTGCGTACATTCATTACCATGAAGTTTTTCAATCCAGTAATTTGAACTGTGAATTAATCCAATTCTAAATTTATCGGATTGGCCAATTGGAGTTGAGTACAAGAGAATTCAACCAATAACAACCTGACCAATGAGAGGCAGCGATTTCGTTATTATAGCAACAGCCAATGGGAGTTGAGTACGAGAGAGAACTCAACCAATCACAAACAGACCAATTAGAGGCAGTGTATCCGTTATCATAACAACAGCCAATGGGTGTTGAGTACGAGAGAGAATTCAACCAATCACAAACTGACAAATGAGAGGCAGCAAAAATTTTTTGTCATAACAGTCAATGGGAAATGGGAAACAGAACAGTCGACCAATCATAAACATTTTATTAATGAGAAAGCAGTCATTCCATGGTCATGACACTTGTCATTTGGGCTTCAATGAGAGAAAATTTTATTGGATACTTTAATACAATTTTAAATTTATTAAAATGTTTACACGGTCATTGGGTTGGTAAATGAGCAAAGGAATGAAAAAAGATGATTCAACCAATATATCATACCAACCAATATACCATTATATCTCTATCGTATGCTAGCCAACGAAAAAACTAAAAATTCGAAGTCATGACTTTAGTGAATTGACCAAGACGAAATTCAACCAATCGCAGCTCAGCAAATAAGAGAGCAGAGATTCCGCTAACATGACAAAAGCAAATGGAAGTTGAGTAACATACAATTCAACTGATGGCAAACTTTAAATGAGTAGCAATTTGTAATGTATTCATGACAGCCAAGGGCTGTTTAGTGAGAGAAGATTTAGCAATTCAACCAATGTAAACTCATCTTTTGTATAATAATCAAGTAGCTTATTTGAGTTATTAGATCTACATTATGGTTATAATAAACTAATTGAATATTTAAATTATCTTTTCAATGTAAACTCATCTTTTGTCTAATATCAAGTAGTTTATTCAAGTTATTAGGCCTTCATTATCACGAGTTATTATAAACTAATTGGATCGTAAATTTGTGAAATCTATGGATGAAGCTGAGACCATTAAAGTGGTCTAAAGTGGATATGGTGAATTCTCGTTGCATTTCCATAAATTATTTTCAACATCTTCTTCAACTACCTACCCAATACTTTGTGGTAGCCTGATACCTTTTAAAAATATCATTCAATCCGAACTAATGTACTAGAACTACGCAGAAAAAAATAAAAAATCATTAATTCAAACAAAAAATAAAACTGCTCAAGTTTAAAGTTCACTGTTTAATAGACTTATCATATCACTGATTAGTGTGAATACGTTTGTAGCGGTTCTACTTTGATTTGATGTATTTTACTACGTTGGCTCATATTTGATGTTTTTTGACGTTGCTCAATGTTCAATTTTTTCTGCAATGAAGATTTTGATTATATTTGATTGTTCTTGATACCAATGATCGTATTTTTTAAATCACACCAATATATTTGATTGTGGTTACAATCCGACCATCTTCTTCATTCCTCGTGTTCGTCGATAGGCCCATTACAGAACACACATAATATTACTGGCATTATTCAATCACTATAATAAATTATGCGGTTCCAAACTTCTAGTGATCACATCTCACTGCCGAAACCTACCACAGCTTGCTAAGCCACTTCGTGACTCGTGACTAGTGAAGTAAACTGCTGGCAGTGCCACCAACATTAGAAACAACTATACAGACCTGAGCTACTATAGTGAAATCCACTTTGAATTGCCAGAATTGCTCCAATGGGAAGCACTCATGTTATGATATAAGGAGTCCTGAAGTGTATCTCACTAGTACTGCGAAAGAGTAAACTATAGGTATAACCTTTGATTATGGATACGTTATCCATACGTATCTAAACGTATCCATGATCAAAGGTAAACCTAATACTGATGTTATAAACAGTATGAGAAGTACTGGAGTGAGTCTTAATTAAGTGGGGTCCACACGTTATAATGGCAGTGGAGTGGAGGATGATAGGAGATCAGCATAGCCAATTCTCATCCCTTGCCACTGCCTTCTATAGAGTAAACTGATACCAGTATATCTGATGTAATATGAATTGTTAAAAATAATCAATTATATTTTATTCGTCAAGAAAAATTCTTTTATAATGATTTAATAATAGAATTTCATAATTGATAGTATATTTTCTTTCAATATTTAATATAAGAAAAGAATCGGCTTCTACATGTAGGTGATGGGAAATTAACGAATGATGCATCATCACGTCTAAACTACTGAACTGAAATTTCACATATAGATTCTCAATTTACCGAGGATGGTCATAGGCCAATCTTGAATTCTTCAAGATCTCAGTAGGTCCAGTTTGTCAAGTTTTCAATTAGACCTTTGCGGAGCACGGGTTAGCAATTGGTTAATATTATATTTCTGCATTGTTAGAAGACGATGATAGACAAGGAAAAAAACATCAAAGTTAATCGAATACTGCCATTATAACGTGGACCTCACTATAGGAAAAAAGCTGGGTATTGCCAACTGTAGATAATACTGATGCTAGAAAGAGTATTGTAAACTGTAGATAGTACTGCAGCTAGAAAGAGTATTGCCGAAAAGTGAATGACGGTATCATAGTGTCCGTGAAGGAATTCGCGAGGCTCACTGTTCCACTTTAGTCTGCTTCCGCTGCTCAGTCGTGATGCTAGCGTTCTATAGCAAGTATCGTCCCGATGAAACAACTCAACAAAAAGTATTAAGATCTTTTTTTTTGCAATAAACTGAAGAAGAGAGAGAGAGAGAGGATAATTTTTCTGGGATAATAATCTGGGAGAAGGCGCCTTCAGTTGCTAATGCAAAGTCCCGCCATCTTTGGCAATTCGTCCTCACTAATCCCTGTTAAAAAAGTATCGAGATGATTTCTTCTAAATGTGAAGCAATGAGAAACGATAACTCGCTACATCAACAACGATACTTGCTACTTAAAAATAAATGGCAGTAGCTTCAAGGCTTTTTTTAATTCCTAACTTTTTAGGTAAGAATTTTACTGCGACATGAATTCTATTGACATTTACGTAGCATATAGACCAAGGCTCTCCAACCTACTATTAGCAAATGTTCTGCACGGACTGTACATGTCTCCCCCAGAAAAATACTCTAAAAACATAAAAAACCATGCTCAAGCTATGTTTTCTGTTTAGGATTCACCTACAAGTGTGAGCAGACATTTTAAAAAATGAAGTTTGTTAAATCCAAATACATATCTTCCTTGTCAGATGAACATTTTATAACAATTTTAATGATCGGAACCACAAACTTTGATCCTAAATGGGCGGACATTTCAAGTGGAAAATAAATGCAATCTTCTCACTAGAAATAAGTATTCTCTTTTAGAATGGAAACTTTCTGTGAATACGTGTATTGTCAAGTTGTCTTATTACTATAAAAAAGTTATTATCATTTTGTTTAACTTGCTAAATTCATGCATTGTCAAGTTTTCTTATGACCTTTTTACACTCAATAAATTGGACTCTGTATTGAAATGAAATGAATTGGTTTGTTTCTTCCTGTGTTTTAATTAAATCTACTTAAAACTCCTCATATTATTTTAATGTAAATATAATAATTTTTCACCCCCCAAATCGCCCGTCGTGTGTGTCCCCACAAGTCAAATTCCACATACATCCTTGTTATTGGCCCTCTAAGCCTCCCAAGAATTAACAATGTGGCCCTTGGATAAAAAAGGTTGGAGACCCCTGATATAGACTATGCACGTACCAACGTATAATATATATCAAATAGATCTGTTTCGGGCTATGCCTGTTGTCTTCTCCCAATCATATATGATATTGTAATTATGATTTGTGATTGACAATGGAATAAAAAAATTTAATTAATTCTCACACAACAGTGAAAATATAATTTCCTTCAGTTCTAATGGGATTGTTTATACTTGTTCGGCTGGATTTGAAGAAAATAGCCCAATTAGAATTTAGTGAGATTATATTTTCACTGTTGTATGGGAAGTCAGCTTAGAAGAAGACTTGGGAGTACGAACAGAACGGTTAGTTCGATGTTCAGATTCCAGTTTAGGTGATGCTGTTGATTGATCTCCATGTAATACAAACACATTGAAAAGCATGGGAGTGGACAGAACGGTTAAGTCTCAATCGCGTCTCAGCACGATGACATCCGAATGTTTTTACGTTTGCAAGCTGATTTGTGGCATCGAAACTGAAAGCTAAACCACGACCTGCCCGTATACTGTTCGTACCTTAGGAGCGGAGTTTTGATTCATATAACCTTTGATCCAGTTCATCAAGTAGAATGATTGTTTTTAAATAGTTTTTGGGTCTGTACCATTGATATTTTAGAGGACTCACAATGCTGAAACAGATGACATACACCATACTTCAATCAAGTCATACCTTTTGACCATTTGGCATTGTATGAACCAAAAACATGGAAAAGAGATTAACATTGAGAACAGAAGTACAAAACTTGAACTAGGAAGCTTAAACTTCAAACTTCAATTGTCACTGAATGAGAGAGTATTCAATTGAATAGAGTGATTGATTCAATTCATCCTTGAACGAGTCAGATACACCCACAGAGAATAGAACCATAGAGAAACAATAGCGTAAGTAGATATCCCATGGTATAGGGCGTTTATGTCGCAACTTTTACTGTTATCCCAAGACGATTACTGTCGATTATTATTGATCTTCACTGATTTGACCGGGTAAGAGTGTATGAACGGCACAATATGAGAGACTACCAGCGTCATAAAGCTTCACGGGAAATAACTACGTGGGCTATCGGCTTGAGATAACAGTAAAAGTTGCGACATAAACGCCCTATGCCATGGGATATCTACTTATGCTATTGTTTCTCTATGATAGAACTAAATTTGGGAAAGGAAAAGTTTTGGGTTTGAAGCCTCTTTTTCCTTTCCCAATCATTCATAATGAGTTGAGAATGATAGTCTATCTCTGAATGTATGGATAAAAAATTCCTATTCCAACTTCTCATATTGTATTCTCTCTGGCTACACCTGAAAAAAAGAGTAAATCTTAAAATTGCTTCACTAAACTCTTGATAAAACGTAAACTTTTCTATATCACATTATGTTGATCAGACAAACCCCGTATTATCCAGAAATCAACACTTCCTGAACAAGCGGAAATTGTTGACATCATACAGGAAAGCTTCCGAAGCTCATGTGAATGTTGTCAATGTCCTAATATAGAAACTTCTGCTTTCCCAAATCAGTGAAACGCGTGGGAATTGATTATATTGCTTTGGCTTCATAAAATCTGAGAGAAGCTTTCACTCCTAATTGGCTTGTGAAGGCTTTTTAACTTGTTTGATTGATCATATTAGCATGCATAATAGTTATATGATTTTATGTAGATCTACCTGATTTTTTGTACGGTGTCTGGTATAAGATAATTGACGATTAGCGTTGGTGGATTAATGAAAACACGTATACTTATTGAAAAGGATGATAAAATTTCACTTTTGTTGGATTTTTTAATATTCAGAAATGAAATAAAATTTTTGAAAGAAGCCAGATAAGAGATTCTTGACACTTTTAATATGATTGATACATCAATTGGTCTTCATTGACAGCTGCAATATACAAAGGCTTAAGCCGTTTTAGTGCACATAAAATTGCCTATTATTATTATTGTTATATCAATTATGAAACTGTTATTGACTGATTGACAGTAGTTAGGGTCAATATTGATCAGAAGATTTGACGTAACCTATTATTCTGGTCCATTGAAACTTCAGTCTGCTATCGATGCTCTCTTTTCTATGAACTCTGTTATTCTTTGTTCCTCAAAAGTGATTCCATTATCAGGTTTTTCTTTTAAGCATTGTTTCTCTAGAAATGGTCGAATGAAACTTAACAATCCTTCCGTTTACTCGTAGTACGTTGAAGATTGAGCTTTGTGCATTCTTTACTTTCACCTTTATTCCACCTTCCTTCTCACTTTATCCAGGTCTGAACACACCTGCGGCTTCGTAACCATCAACAAATCTAGCGTGTTTCTTCTACAAGCTCTTTCCTTTTCCTCTGTTTGTCATGCAAAGTGACATTAATTCTAAAACAAACTTATTCGGCCTCAAGCATTTTCAAAATCATCGCCTACTTTTTTGTTCCTATTTCAAGCTCCACAAGTCTGAATTGTCTATCACGAAATGTTTTTCATGATCCTAACCGTGGATAATTCGACAGACACAAGAAAATCATTTCTAACATTTCTACTACCCCGGTTCAGAATTGGTTTAGTTGTTTCTTTTTTGCTGGAGGGCACAGTCTGGTTTCTTTTTTATGTAAATTCAATAGGATAAGGAAATACAAGTGCTTTTCTCCCTTGTTCAGGAAGAAAACTATAGATTGTAGATGCAGTTATCTTAAAAAATCTATGATAAATATATAATTTCCACTGGAACTTCATTAACATCATTTGTTAGACTAGTCAAGTCTGTTCTGCATTTTCCCGGCCTCTGGTTTATGGTCTTCAAACTCTCAAAAGAGCATTAATTTTTTCTTCAGAACGTTTTTATTTTCATAAAATTTTTTCGTATTGAACACTGTTAAGATATCACATTCCATTATAGAACTCGCAAATATTATATATTTATCAGTGCAAGAGTATTACATTCATCAGTACTTGAATAAATACGATATAAGAAAGTCATGTTGTTACTGGGATTTTAAATCCACCATTTTAAAAAAGCTATGATAAATATATAATTTCCACTCGAGCTTCATCAACATCATTTATTAGATTAGTCAAGTCTGTTCTGTATTTCCCCGGCCTCTGGTATATGATCTTGAATATGGAGAAGAGCATTAATTTTGTCTTCAGAACGATTTTATTTTCATTTAATTTTATCGTATTGAACACTGTTTAGATATCACATTCCATTCTTGGACTCTCAAAAAAATATTATATATTTCTGGGTCAAGGATATTACATTCAACAGTACTTGAAACAATACGATATAAGAAAGTCATGTTGTTACTGGGATATCCACCATTTTGTTTATGATAATCATTGTATCCGCCATTTCATTGAAATGATCGTTTCAACCAATAAGGTGCAAGGCCATTTCGACCAATCACAAGACAGCAACTTCTACCACTCCCTATTTCCACAACCAATTAAATTTGACCAAAATTCAAGAAACTAGTATTCTATCTATTTTGGTAGAGAGTTAGTGGGGAGGATATTTTTAATATTCTTCCCAAAGAATGGACATTGATATGTCCAAAGCTCCGCCAATTTATGTAGATGCATAACAATATGATTATTATCTATAGTTATTATATTACAAATTGCTTTTTCATATCATATACAGTTCAATAGTTATTTTCTTAGTCTATATTATGTAAATTCATCTATAATTTTACTGTATTGTAAGCTATTGTATATAAGTGTATAAGCCAGTATATATTGTAATCTACATAAATAAAGTACTCAATCAAATCAAATCAAATCGTCAATCAAACCTCTTCGAACGGGGCTCCAGATTCTTCATTTGAAATGTTATTTGTTATATAATTTCAAAGTGGATGCATAGGAACCACATAATTTATAATACCCTACCTTGTATAATATTCAGTGAAATCCAGTTGTTTAAAAAACTGTTGTTTAAAGAGTGGAGTTGTTTTAGGGGAGATTTATTCGATAAACTTAGGCCGGTTGCACAAAAGCCGGGCCTTAAATTCGTGATTGAGGCGATTAATCCGGGCAATTAATCGTGATTAATTTCTAGAGAATCAATCAGAGGAGGCTTTTCCCAGGAGAAGAGTTCTGTGATTGGTTCTCGTGAAATTAATCACGATTAAAATTTAACTGGATTTTTTTACCGGCACTTAAAATATTACAGATGCTGATGAATATGGAGTTGAATTTAATTCAATTTGGATTTACGTTTAATAACTATTTCAAACCAAAAATTGTTGTAATAAATTGTCTATAGGGGAGAAACTAGTACAAGTTGCCACATAATTATCATACTCCAGATTAATTGATCTTATCAGACGCCAGACGCCTTTATCAAACTGGATAAATCTCACACTATCCCACAGAAAAGCAAAACAACACTCAACCGTGTTAAAAATAATAATGGATTTCAAAACTACTCCTGAAAATCTCGTTTCAATGTCATTCTAATGTTTCGTTTTCCTTTTTACAGAGAAAATCTTCCACAAGAAGCTGATGTCGAGTATGTTGGCCGCTCTGCTGATTATGAAACTCATCAAAGTCAAGCTGATGTTCCTGCTGCCCGTCTTCCTCGGAGTGGGAACGGCCAAGAAGATCCTACTGAAAGCGCTCCTCTTCATCTTCCCGGCCTTGGCACATCTGTTCAAGCTCTGCTCCTATTACCATCACAAAGCCAAATACCATCATCACCATCACCAGGTCTGTACCTGTCTTGAGCATGCTCAATTTCGCATGCTTGCTATAACAACTCGTAACACTGCTTCACAATGCCATGAATTGTTAATGCAGAATTTTAATGCCGTAAATTGGCTGAGTTGAACTTGAAAATATTCTGATTGTTATTTATATGCTCATTCAAGTTCAATGTGTGGAAATTGAACCTGAAATTTAGACACATCATTGTTATAATATAACAATCTGATTCTTCCATAATATAGCATGCAACTTAGTATCTTTGTAATACAGTATGTACTTTTAATTTCCAATCTAATGATGTAATTGCAATATAATTATTATGTTAGTGGTTTGAAGGAGCAGATGAGTTTTAAGAGAGGAATATGTCATGAAATTTCAAGATTACTCTATTTAAATAGAACATATTCGCTCTATGATGCTACGTTTGATGATACTCTCTTATTGAGAAAACATGTATTTTCCACAAATACGTGTATTTTTTTATTCAACTGCCTAAAAGGCAGTCGTTCATGTCATGTCATGACAGAAGCCCTGAAATTGATCAGTTGCGACCTGAGAATTCTGACATCAGACCTGAGTCAGCCAGGTCACTCGATATTATTATTATTATTCAACATTACATTTTTGAATTGTCTTTTCATTTGTTGTTTTTTGGCTTTGATTGTTTTCAAAGAATCCTAATCCCTGCTCAATAATGGATGTCAATTCTATGCCATAATCATTCTCTTGGATGTGAATCAATGATAGTAAAATCTATCAGAGTTCATCTGAGGGAGAAAAATAGTGTTATCCTTGAAAATAGTATTTAGTTCATGTACTTTCTTCAGCTGGTACTTATCCACTTATGTAATAGCCTCCTACCATAGTAAGGAGAAATCTTCCATCGAAGTAATCTTCCATAATATAATATGTAAATGAGTATGTTTGTAATGATATAGTATGTACTTTAAATTTCCAATCCAATGGTGTAATTTCAATGCTACTTTATCTAAACTCTTTTTCACACTACTTTATCATTAAACTTATAATAATTATTGTTGATTCCGCTTAGAAGGTTTCCAATTTTATGCAGTTGAGAATGCCTCCTCTGCTTCTAATACTGCTTGATGTGATTTTTTGCAAACTATTGTGAACAACTCACCCATACCATTTTTGTAGTCCTTGCTTTTGTGCTAATCCTGGTTTGTACTTTCTACATTACTTAATTCAATCGCTTGTATCCAGTTCATTTATAATCCTGGATTATGTGCTAATGCTGGTGTGTAGCATACTTTAACATTACTTGAACTCTTGCACCTTGCAATCACTCAATCTAATTCCCACATCACTTATACTTTAACATTACTTGAACTCTTGCACCTTGCAATCACTCAATCTAATTCCCACATCACTTATACTTTAACATTACTTGAACTCTTGCACCTTGCAATCACTCAATCTAATTCCTACATCACTTAAACTCCAGCAATCGCATTTTGTAATGGTGTGTTTTGTGTTGTTGCAGATCGCACACCACCACCACCACCTCCCTGTGTCGGTGCCCGTCTACCACGGCCCGCCGTCACACAGCAGCTACCACCACTCAGCCGGGCCACCAGTGGTGAGCAGCGACTACGGTCCCCCAGGTGCGGGAGGCGGCTATGAGGTGAGTGGCCCGTCAGTCGAGTGGCACAGTCGCACCGAGTCGCCCGGCACCCTGTCACAGCACGGCAGTGAGCTCGCCTCCTGGGGTCTCGGCGAGTTCCCCGCCAGCTGGGAAGACCCGCGTGTCTCCCGCAGCGCTGTGCCCGTCACTGAGCCCACCGGAGTCCGCAACTATCCTCCGCACAGGCCCCAGGTACTGAACTGTAGGTCCGCCCTCATGCATCCGCGGACTGTATGTCCGCCCTCACGCATCCACGGACTTTAAGTCCGATCACCCTCACGCATCCGCGGGCTCAGTGCTTCTGCCCCTATGCATGTCTCGGCACCCTGTACATAACACCGTGTCAACCTGCTTGCTTGTTGATTCAGGCGATTGTAAATACCCCAGCTTTATCATAAAATAGTTCATGATAACAATAATAAAAGTTAATTTTCCCCCAAGTAATAATAAAACCATTTATAATAACCGAATTTATAATAATAATAAATGTCAACTCCCACAAAGTACAATATTATGAGAAATTAATTACTTCATCTGTGAACTGATTTGAAATAATTTGGCATAGTCAGCGAAATTTAGCTTTCAGATTTAAATTGAAATTTATCTGCCAAAAAATTCATACATTACAAAAATTCGAAATATACAAGTCAAATGAAATTCAATTGCAAATAATATTAATATATTAGAATAGTAAGCCACACGAATGAAAGACCAGCGTGTACCTACCACTTCTTTCTTCAAAATCAATATGTTAATGAATATGAAAATCAATTATTGTTACAATTCCAATTCCAATGATCACCAATCGATTTCAATGAGACTTTTCAATAATGTCATAAACATTTCATTCAGAAACAATATCCAGTATGAATGAATGGGCAAAAATGTGGCTGGTTCTTCTTGGATCAAAATCAATGTAATCTGTTAATATATATGAGGATCTCCCAAGGATAAATAATTTCTACTTGTCTTGAGTGTCATGACGATTTCATTTGAAAAGAGTATTCAATGTAAATGACAGTACAAACATTAATTTCTAGGATCATAGTTGATGTGGTTTGATATGCCGTATTGAGCAAAATGATCACTCATAGTTTTCTGAAAGTTGAGTAACATAGACAGATGGTCCACTTATTGACCTTAATGAACATACTAGTTGCCTTCAATGGTTCCAGTTATTATACTTGATTAAGATGATGTTCAGTGGTCAATGTCAACAGTAGCCAAAAAGATAAACAAGGACTGTTGAAAATTGAAATTATCACATTCATTATGATAGAGCCGCCATGCAAAATTCAACAAATCAATAAACAAACTTTTTGCGATGAAAAACCCAGCAATAAACAAACTTTCTGAGATGAACAACCCAAATGGTAGTTTCAAAATCTATTCCAATCTTTGGAAAATTTTGATGCTACCCACTCTCCATTTTACTTGGAAATATTCTCAAACTTGCCTGTGAAATAAACAGCAACCTCTATGTAAATATCATTCGCTTTCAATTTACATAGTTGATACTGTATCTGAACGCTTTTTGTTTTTTTCAATATTGCACAAATGTGGATATATAATTTCTCATATTTCAATGTGTGATATTTCTACTATTTTCTCCTACGACATTGAGTTGTTTCCAACAATTCCATAACAGTTAAAAACTGTATTCATGAACAAAACTCAAAGAATTCGTCTCCAATATAAATCAATATCAGCAACCAAACAATAAAATTTTCGTACTCGACTTCTAGTAATCAAAGTTGACCTTATCTTAAGTTTGATAATGAGAATCGTTGATACAGTAATCAATTTGTGGAATTCACATTCGAATTTGTTCGAAGAGTTACTTCCAATGATTATAATTATTTGGATAAACATCAAACCAATACATATTTCATGAAGTTATTGAGCTAATAACTAATATCTTATAACTAAAGCTTATTAGCTCTTGTAACTCTTTAGCTCTTTAAAGCTCTTGTAAAAACTGAAGATTTTAATCTACCAGCATGTATAACTTGAGAAATTCGCAGACTTGAATTTTGATAAGTATTAAATTTTAATTAATTTCGAAGCAGTAACACTCACCTCCAGGGCTTGCCTGAATCAACATGAAGCATTGACACGGTACAATGTTAATAATGTAAAAATATACCATAACCATCAATCAGCTCGTATCTTCCTAATTCGCTTGCAAATCGAAACCCCACTAAAACTTCTTCCAAATTCTGTCTTTCTCAGCATGAGTGTCAGTCTCGAACACAAATTCCATGTACTTTAGATGTGTACAGTACGCTATTGTCATCATTTTTTTTCAAAACAATCTCCATAAACCCAAAGCTCCTCAATCGAATCACAGCTATTCAAATTCCAAAAAAATATTCGTCTCGTCCAATTGAGTCTATTACCCATCAACCCTGATTTCTCAATTCATCTTGTAAGAATCCTAGGTCATCTCGAGATCCTTCAAATATGATTTTCTATCCCACAGTTCAATTCGGAACCCATGACTGTGGAAATTTATCGTATTAGTCATATCAATGCTCGAACAGGTCCATATTCAATTACAATATTGGAGTAGCATCTCTTTCCTTCAAATATGGATATCCTATGTTCCAAATGTGCTCAGTTCTTACAAATTCAAATTCTTTTTCAACGTAAGTAGCCTATTCATTATTAATCGGCTCCAAACGATCTTCAACTGCATATTAGCTGAAGATCATATCATTTGTATGCTCTTGGAATTGATAATTTACCATTTGAATTACTCTATTTCCACTTCTCCAACGTTACCTCTGAAAATGGAAAACTAAGAAGATCTTAATGAGAAAAGTAGTGTTCAAATGTATATAATGTAAGTATAGATTCTATTCAGAGATAATTCATAACTTTGCTACATGCCTAATAACTGCTCTTTGAAATTGATTCACTGTTTTAAATCCACTAGACTTTCTAGTGGAAATACTGCATATTCTTGAGAATGATTTCTGTTGATTTCGTTTTTTTTTTAATATTGTACATGTGTATGAACATATTATGAGTAGGTTATAATATTGACAATTATTGCCTTATAAATAGGAGCATTCCTCCGCATGTATTTCTGTGTCTGAAATATTACTGAAAAATACAAAAATTTCTAAAACTTGCAACATTTTTATAAGTAATTGAAATTTTTTGTAAAAATATGGTTGCTTTATCCTTCACATCCACTGTCCAGTGAGTAATGTCTGTGTGAATAACAATAATCTATAGAATAACTCATGTGAATATTGTTTTTGCTGAGCGCTTTTTTACATTTTTACTGCTTATGTTTCTATAATCCTAATCAATGTAAGATTATTATTGTGTGTGTAATATTTGACTTCTACCCATATAAACATAATAACATATTCACTGTGGGACCATTCATTTTTGTATCGATCAATATTACATTTCCCAAATTTGAAATGTTTTTTCTTAAATGCTTGACAGTCACATTATTCTGAATATCTGGAAATATATGGATATAATTTGGACTTGGCCTAAGTCATATATCCCATAGGAAGTTTTCCTAAAAAGGGCTTCTTCAGCTGTTCAACAAGATCGATAGCAGAAAGTCTCTAACAAAGAGGCTTTGTTTATGTTCTCATCAATTATTATAACCGACTGTTGCTACATTTTCTCCTCTATGGATCTAAGTTCATTTATTCATTTATACGTGGATACAATAACAAATCATATAAATATGATTGGGAAGGAACAACAGGCTTGGCCCAAAACTATTCCATTCCCAAATCTTGATTACATGTCCAAAAAATAGGTTATGTTTCTTCTGTAAGAAGTTCAAGCTCAACTTTCGTCCAAAAATAAATATGAGATGCAAATTTTAAATTTAGAAAAATTAAAACACCAAATTATAGTTAAATATTACACTTAATTATCACTGCACATTGTATTAATTAAGTTATTTTATGTATTTTGAAGCCAAAAATTCACACAAATTCTCACTAAGAACAGCTGATGATCTATACGTTGTTATGAAAGTTATGAAAAAATTGAGCCACTTATCTCAATCTATAAACTTATTGCTCTCAAATACGTTTTCTATATTTTCTCCTTGATGGTTCTAAGTTGTGAAAAATCTGAGCTACTTATCTCAATTTATACACCAAATTGAGATAAGTATTGAATCTAATAAGATAAATCAGTATTAAACTAAAATTCCTTATAGAATCCAAAATCTATGCAGTACTTTTATTGCCCTCAAACTTATGACCTTCCTCGTGAATAAATACTATTCGAAAATGATTTGTCCTATTATATGCCCACTTCTTATTAGATAGAATCATTTCTCAATAACACTCTATTCAAAGATGTCACACTAAAAAAGATGTCACACTAGATCTCACTCTAAAATGTCAAATTTTTCTTGAAGAAAATCATCTTTGAACCAATCTCTGTTACTGTCAATGTAAGGCTACACGTGCTTTCTATTAAGTGTTATTTTGTGAAACTTGCCACAGACACTTAACTTACCTCAGATGGATTACAGGCATTACGTTTATGTATTTGATAATGCAGTTTTTATAATCCTGTAAGTGATAATGACCGTCGTGCAGTTGATGACCTAACAGGTTGAACCTTGTCTTAGCCTCTTAGCATTTTTTCACTTCGCACTTTCTAAAAGTAAATGATTCATTCCTAACTACTTTCTAATTCAATATTCCGTAATTTAATTTTCTAATGTCAACAAGGTCCTATCCTGCGAAACCAGATATGCTACATATTTTATTTGGTATTCGAAGGAACACGATCCGGCATTCAGACATCGTCATTGGTTTTTCATGTACGTTCAATAGAGACTTTCCTTTCCCATTAATAATTGGATTAGTTCTTGGTATATCTATCATCTCCTGAATCTCGTGTAATCTTATAAATAATAACATAAAGCTTGATTTGCTTCCCACATGATTAATAATACTTAATTATCACAACTTTCTTCTCATAATTTAGGTGCAGATTCAGAATCATTCAGGTGAAACTTCTTAATAGATAATACTTCTTATTTGATACTCAAATTAAATCCTAATCAGGAGTCGTTAATTCTAAACGTTTATGACGGAATAAGATTTTATGGAAAACGATTGTCATGAAAATTAATATTCTTCTTGGGAAACTTATACAGAGTAATTTACCAGGAGATGGTGGTTCAATAGATTTAGAGAGTAACATGGGAGTCATTATTGATTTTCCCTTTCACATAATTATTCAAATTTTTCCTTTATATTAATTTTCGAAGCGCTAATTATATTTTGCATTGTGCCTGATAATAGCTTCATGAATTATTCATTCATGGATTACAATATTGATTATTGTTTTATCGCTGATTTCACTTATAGTTGTTTCTTTTCTTGTTTCTATTCACTATTAGAAACTTGGATAATTCTCAAATATCAATGTTTTGTATGTAATGATGAAGATTTTACCTCCTAGACGATCATCGTAGATGATAGAAAATTATATTGTTTAAACTACTATAATTCCCTATATGATATTCAAAATCTACACAGTACTTTCATTGCCTTTATACTTTTACTACTTCCCTATGATTAATAGGTGAACGGAGATGATTTGTATATCATACGTCTTAACAAGTAAAATCGTTTCTTAATAATATTCTCTATATTCTCAAGAGCCAAATTTTTCTTGATAAAAATATGATTCATTCATATTTACCTTTTCAATTCTATGCATTATAAATGTTTCTTGATTTGTATTCTTTACAAAGTTATTTCTAATGTAAAGTACCCAAAGAATAAGAGTATTCTCGAAGGAAATAGTTATGGTTTTTGCTATAGGCTACCATCAAGTTTTCATGACGTCATGACCTCTCTAACCTTAAATTTTATCTGTAAAACTTACTTTCTCGTTGATTATAATGAAAAATCCAATGCAAGGAAAATGAAACTTTAGTATTGAAATTGAAAAGTTCAATGGAAGGAATGTGGAACTTTAATAAAATTGTTAGAAATGATGATTATTGGAGTTGATATTAAGCATAGTTCACAAATTACTTTCACTCTCATCCAGCTCAGGTTTTGAGGCATGTTTCTTCAACTAGCATTTTTTATCAATTGAATTTTTTATTCAATATGAAAATACCCGCTATAAGAGCATTCCTCAACCAATGAAATGTCAATTGAGATTGACTACTATCCCATCAAAAGCATGAAAGTAGAAGGTGCTTGAATTTTTTGAACTTGAAATTAAGTGACTTTTCAATTATAGTTCAACATGAAATCCAATTCTTATGATTTGTCTTTTTATCTACCTACACAAACTGAGCTTGTATAATTCTGTAAATATCGAGGACCGAGCTTCGCTCTGGAGTACAAAAGCATAAAAAATTTATTACGAAAGAAGAAATTAATTATAATAACATTCATACATAAATGTTCTATCTAATCACAGTAAATTTAGATTAATTCCCAGAGGAATGCAAAAATTTCCCTCACAAAGACCCAGTTGCACAAAAGCCGGTTAAATTTTAATCCTGATTAACTTCACATGAACCAAATCAGAGAAGACCATTTCAAAAAGATGGATCTACTGGAATTAATCAGGATTGAAAATAACCCGGCTTTTTTGAATCCGGGCACTGAGTACCTGATTGAATGATTACAAAAGTTCAACAGCTGAGTCATAATTTCGACACAGTCCCACACACATGAACTCGCTTACTCACTTCCATCACCAACAGACGACGAAATAATTATTTTCAGCTGTTTTTCCAATAATTACTAATAATTATCCTTTTAATGTCCTTCAGCGAGTTTTCCCAGGGATGAGACCTAGTGCAATCGAATCTTTATAATTATTATAAACCTACTATGTTCTGAATTTCGTGAGAATCGTTAGAGCCGTTTTCGAGATCCGGTGAAATACAAACATATAAACATCTAAACAGCTAAACATCTAAACATCTAAACATCCAAACATCTAAACATCCAAACATCTAAACATCTAAACATCCAAACATCTAAACATATAAACAGGAGTTGCTCGTTCAATAGTATAGTATAAGGGCCGGTTTCCGAGCTCGGGATTTGGATAAGTTCTATACTTTAAACAGCTGGAGTCAGAAAATTGGCTTTCCAAAACGGAGCGTAGTCGTAGTCATTGTCATAGTCACATTTGAATTGAATTTCTAAAAACTAGAAAATTGAAAACAAAATAAAATAAAGAGAAAATAGTGTGAAGTTTCAGTTATTTTGAGTCATTTAGGAATGTTTAATTTCGTCAAGAAAAAACGTCCTCAATTATAGAAATGAGAAAATGAAAACTGCGACTACTGTCATAAAAACTGCGACTACACCCACTACCTCCGTAAACATAGCCACAGTGCATTCGTTTGACGTCAGCACAGGTCTCCAAAACGCGTAGTCGGGGCGTAGCACTACCTCCGTAAACAAAGCCGTAGTATATCCGTGTGACGTCAGCACAGGTAGGGCTCCTACACCAATAAAAATTCGTTGATTTCAGCTGATACACTAGCTGATATAGATCAGCTGAAATCAACCAATTTTTATTGGCTTAGGAGCCCTACCTGTGCTGACGTCACACGAATGCACTACGGCTTTGTTTACGGTGGTAGTGCTACGCCACGACTACGGGGTTTGGAAAGCCAATTTTCTGACTCCAGCTGTTTGTTGTCTAGAACTCAGCTAAATCCCGAGCTCGGAAACCGGCCCCAAATATTGCCCGATCTAGGAGCCTGATGAACTTTCGAATCAGTAACTCTCTTCAATGAATCTTGTTATAGGTAGTAAAGTATTACAAAAAAATCAATTTTAACTGACTTTCACAGATCCAAATATTCAACATTCTTGTATAATAAAAATAGTCTATAATATTTGTTATGATACACTCTACATACAATCCTATTAATTAAATCAGATTTCTCTGAAAATTGTCCCAAACTTGAATAGTTTCATCCATTTTTTCCATTGAGTTCAACACTATCTTAATGGCCAAGTTTGGAAATTCATGGTCCACTTCGGTCCTCAGCTTCCCGGTTCAGGAAACTTTTTTCTCTGCTGAGAACTGGTTCATAACGTTCCAGCTTTAATCATTCTTTCTCTCTGTTCATTCTAGAATTTTACCGATCAACAAAGATTGTAGCCCCAGATGTATGACCTACAAATTATTGCGCACAATACAAATCGCGAAAACAAAGTAGTTCCTACACCAATAACAAGCATTACTCGTACATATAGGGTTTATAATATTCAACATAAATATGTCTCGTCGAGCTTTCTTCATTTTTGGTAGGTCAAATGCCAAGCTCTCCCACAGTTCGCTCCAGCCATGACATGGCACGCTCATCCGCCAGGTGAATACCCCTGAGTCCCCCTTCATAGGAATACAGTGGGCAGTCTTCCACCAAGTGCTGCATCGTCTGCACATCTCCACAGGTGCAGTGGGGGTCAGTGGCTATGCCCCAAGTAGTCTCACAGCAAGTAGTAGTAGTAGTAATCACAGCATGTTGCAGTAAAATTGACACCAGAGTTTTCTGAACGTACTCTGGTCCAACTGGAGTGAACTGGATTGGAGTTCAACTGGGATGAACTAGAATAATATTATATTGAGGTAAAGATTGTTTCATCTGAATTTTTATATTTCCAATTCAACCCCATATTTTGAAAATATAGTTTTCAACACATATTCTTACTGTGAGTTACACTCAAAACTATTTGACTCAATATTTTAAGATTCAATAATTTCGATGTACCACAGTTTTGAAGTATCTTTCAATATTTGCAATCGACTGTAATCGATGTTTCTTGAAAACTGTTTCTTTTAAATTTCTTATGGTAGATTACAATGAGAATCGATGGTTATTACTGGAGTACGTTTGAGTTTCTTTTCGCGTTTTAAAATTTTCAATTATTAATACAGTATGTTCAGTTATTAGTGATGATTTAGTGAAGTATTATTATTTAATTTGGTTTTCAACTTTCCTAAATTCTAATTCCTAGTTTATAAATATTTTGGACTCAAAATTGACAAAAAACGTGTAGTGTAGCCTAAACATAACCTATTTTTGGACAATTTTTATCTAAATTTGGTAAAGGAACAGTTTTGGCCTTTAAGCCTGTTGTTCCTTTCCCAATCATTTATAGTTGAGAATGATTGTATCTATTAATGTATAAATAAATAAATAAGTATACGTAATTTAAACTGATTGAACTAAGGATAAACCCGGTAGAATATGTATTTCTCATTCGTAATTCAAATAACAGGGATTTAAAGTATGTTGCCGTACAAGTATCTGTTTGACATATTCAAGATTTCATAACTTGAACTTGAAGTAATCGAATTATACGTTTTAGAGTTGATCCTATCCTATCGTAACAGTTAAGAAGAAATTTTAGAATTGATCCTAACCTATCTTACAGTTAGGTATTCATATTGTAGATTTTTGAGATCAAAGTCCACTTGTCGACGAGCTGAAATACTGAAATTGTTAATTTTCTGGTTGAACGGCTATCAATCTCAATCTCAATATCACCTCATTTGTAGAAGTAATTGAACAGGTTCAGCTGCCAACCAAGCATGAAATAATAGTGATCATCCAGACAACATTCTACCGGTCTTGATCACTTGGTATACTTTTTAATTCGTAATTAGTATTTCAAGATATTATTACTGTTACGAATATCTATGCAATGATTATATTTATTTATTTTCAAAGTGCATGTGTAACTTCGAGCTGAGTAACTTGGCGTAATTTTATGCAGCTATTTGTTGTTCAGTTGAGGCAGGTTTTTCAAATTGCAACTTTCCTGAATTATCTTGGCTTTTACAGTTAGCTCGCGAGATTACTCAACCAATCGATACAATAAAACTTGGATGAGAATTTCTACAACCGGATTCAAGTTGTTGCTCCACTTTTTCCTTTTCCTTCTTTTCTGTAATCTTCTACTCCTTCCTCTTCTTCTTTTTCTCCTTCTCTCTCCTCTTCTTCTCCTTTCTTCCTTCGTTTGTCTGTTTGTCTTTTCAATTCTTTATCTTTTCTCCTCATTCCTATACTCTCAGAGTCAAGATGCTAATCTTTCTCTACTTAAGGTTGGTCATTGTTTGTATAATTTAAGTCTATATAAATTTGAGCTTTTCAATTCCCAACAACAAACTCTCAGAACCCAACAAATCTCTTCTACAGGGTTATGTGGCATAGATGACCTAGCTCCAACCTCCAACCATACAATGTGGTCTTTCCTCCTATTAAAATCCTCTTTTCGACGTGTTATTGATATGAATTATTAGAAACTGAAATTTTTCAAAATTCAACCAAAACGTCAAAAAACTCTTCCAATATCGCGATAAACCGTAAGATTCAACTCACACTTAGGTCAAGAAGTCTCAACTCAGGTCGAGAAGAGACTCGACTCTAGTCAAGAGCATGTGTTTCCAAATGGTGACACTCAGACCAGTCGACTCTAGTCTCCGCGACGTCACCATTTAAATACACATGCTCTCGACTAGAGTCGAGTCTCTTCTCGACCTGAGTCGCGTAAATATGACTTTTTGTGTAGGTGAGAAGCTGATATTGTGGTAATTATTCAAATTAAATAAAATACTAAGAAATTGTCGAAACCATAGATTTATTGATAATTAGAAAGACCGGTTTCGGTGTTACACCATTGCCACTCTCTGATAAACGATCAATCTCTGATCAATCTCTAAATTGTGAGTTTATCAGAGATTAACTGTGAGAAAACTCACAATTGGAGATTGATCGTTCATCAGAGATTGTCAATGGTGTAACAACCGAAACCAGTCCTTCTAAGTATCAATAAATCTGTGGTTTTGACAATTTCTTAGTATTTTTATTTATCGTAAATATGAGTTGAGCCTCAGTGCTACATCAATGCTCTCTCCTCTTATCTCCTGACGTTTATTTTGTTTATCCTACAATAATTTTTTTTTGCAATATTTTTAATATTATTCTAGTAATCTAAGGATTACGAGGGAATAAGAATTGGAAAATTGAGACCACAAAAAAAAGATGAACAAAGCATCAAAAAATGACGTGTGCCACCATGCCCTAGGAAGTATGCCCACTCTAGTTTTGATGGAAGTGATATTATTATGAGTAGGTTTCATTCTAAGAAGGCTCAATAATTACATAATTCTTTGGCTCCTGCGGATTAGTTTCTCTCTTAAGACAGAAAGGTTCAACAGGAAGATTCAATAATGCATACAGTATTATTTCAATAACTGCATTAGACTATGATTTCCCAACTCAGATTGAATTAGAAATTCGTGTATTGAATAAATTATAAGAAGCGAACACTGGAAAATGTTTTGAAACAACATTAACGTTGTTTCAAAACATATTCAATAATGCATACAGTATTATTTTAATAACTGCATTAGACTATGATTACCCAACTCAGATTGAATTAGAAATTCGTGTATTGAGTGAAGCGAACACTGGAAAATGTTTTGAAACAACATTAACCTAATTTCACTTTCATCCAGCAGGTGGAAAGTTGAAAAAAGTGAATTAGTGTAACTTGAGTCTACGGAAATAATCAGAAGAAAGTAGCGTAAGTGATACATTGAGAAAACGGGACTGATTTCCGTCGGTAATTCTTGAATGGCAGAACTATTAGTGAACGGAAGCCCAACTCAACCAAGATTCTGTTTTTCGTCTACAAATTACTGGCTCAAAAAGCCGGTGGATGTGTCTTCTGGTCCCAATTCATCCTAATAGCAGACTGTCAATTATTTAGGCCGGTTTGAAAATCTCCGAAGTCATCAAACTCTCAATAAACAACATGGTCTATGAGGCTTTTCTACCTTTGACTTCACCGATCGTTAGATTCTCGGGTATCCATGGATATGAATAGGATAATAGGATAGAATATTCATATTTTCTTCGATATCACTTTCAACAATACCGGTCGTTAAGACGGTTATACTTCCAGGTCTTCGTTCCAGATAGTAGACTTTTTATCCAATTATTTTACTACAAATCAGTTGTCTGCAGAGTAGTGTATCTCATTTGTAAAGCGAATTAGTCCAGAATTATTCAATGACTGTCAAGCATAATTTATTATCAACATGCCTAAGCAATAGAGCATTATTGTTGGCATTCATGGTAGATGTACGGTATGGTAAAAGCCGAGCCATCCAATAACACTATTTACATTATTGGTATTCATAGAATACTATGTCAATAGTATTCTACAAACTATAGAATGTATCGATTTATTGGATAAACATGATATCTGATATAATTGTCCCCATTAAAATTACAAAATTTTGAAGGAATTTGAATATTTTTTAAACACTGTGAATATGCTATTGTACGTGAATTCTATACAAAAATTTAAGCAGGGTAGGAAATTGCTCTAACAGCACATCATCATTATCATATCCATAAGATATTGCAGTATTAAAGGAAAGAAAATACAGGCGAACACCTTATTATAATGATGAACTAAACAGAGATATGAATGTTACTTGATGAATACTATTTATTGTATAAATGAATAAAGAATAAAATGAACTACACTCATTATATCATACATCACATGATCATGATGACCCTCTGTAATAACTGAGTAATATTGTAATAACTTTAATTATTTTTGCAGAGTTTGTGTTGACTGTAATAGAATTTATATCAAGAAAAATGATAATCCACCATGAACTCCCAGATTTGATTTATCGTGTTCGATTACTGTTTTCAAGTAACGAAATTTACAAATCTGTCACTGACAACTGACACTGTCAAGAATAAAGCCAAATCAGTATGGAAAATAATCAAAATGGAAACGGTTGTCAATACTGTGAAAAGGTCGTACCCAACAGCTGTAAATGAAATAAATTTGAGTTCTATTCATATAACCGAAAGATGTAATGAGTACTCAATAAATGCCACCCATTATTGTGTAAATAAAGCAATCTGTTACCAGTCAATGATGATAAAAATATAGTCTAACTAGATTTACAAAGAAAATGTACAGACAATACAGTTAGTTGTATAGACAATAAATCTCGACTCACTTTACAAATATTTTCTGTTACAATAACTAGTGTAAATACAACAACACATTATCATTCAATGATAATAGGAATGAATAGAAATTCATTTTTTGTGACAATAGAAAATGTAAATACAACAATCTATTATCAGTCAATGAAATGTATAGAAAATCAAAGAAAATGTACAGACAACACACCACTATTTGTTGTTAATTTTATTTATTTTTAAAATGTTTTTCTGTGAAAATAGCCAGGTGGTTTCCAATACCCTGAAAACGAAGTGATCGACGTGAAGCCACCTCCTCCTCCCCCCGGCGCGTACCCCCCGCACAAGAGTGGATTTGGTGGACCTCCGTCAGGACCGGACTCTTTCGGACCCGACTCGTTCGGACCGAGCGGACTCGGCGGACCGCCAACGGGACCTGGACGAACCGGACAAGCTCCGCCTCCATCCGCACCGGCTGCCTCAAGCATCAAATCACCCGTCGGTCAGTGTCAAACTGTCTATGTTTCAAATCCACTCTCATTGTTAATTGTCTTGGAAGTGTTTTTTGGAGCAGACTATAATAGAGGGGGTCAGAATACAAGGGGTCCAAGTGACATTTTTCATTTTTCTGAGTTAGCTACAGTAATCCATAGCTGAAAGTGGTAAAAATCTAGTATACAAGAAGAATAAGCGTAAGTCTAATCAGTGCTGACATATGGTGTAGAATTTTCTAACTACATTTTCAAGCAGCTGTTTATTTGATTAAACAAGGGGTCCAAGTGACTTGGATCCAGATGCTGTTGTTTATACAGCGCGAGGTCTATTGTTCACAGAACTAAAAGTTATTGAAAACCAAATTTTTCACATAGAATTTATTCAAAAGGATGAACAATTGAATACAGTACTTGATATTCTTTGTAAACTATACTTTTACTTCCGGTTGCTCGAATCCATCAATCAAATTTAACCTTGATTAAGCTATGTCACCCAGAAAAAGATACTTCAAGAACCAATTAGCAAATCGGATAATATTGCAATGAGGTCATTAAATATTTTAATTGCTGGTAAATTTGATAGATGTATGTGTAGTTAGACAGCAATAGAGTTTTGTTTGGTAAACAAGGGGTACAAGTGATACTTCTTATCACTATTTAGCTGATAACTGAGGAAGGAAAACAATTTGAGACATGGAACTGTACGTTTGATTTGGTAAAAAAATACTGAATAGGTGAATATCATTTCTATATTCATTTGATGTATGAGAAATAATTAATTCGAGTGAACTTTGAATTCAATTTTCTCGAAACTAACAATATGTCACTTGGATCCCTTGTATTCTAACCCCTTCTATTATCATAAAGAAACGATTAACGTCTCTTCTATTATCAAGTTGGGAATATACAAAGCTTGATCAAACATCCAAGTGTTTGGTTCAACCACAGTAGAGGCATAAGGTGAGGCATTCTTACCTTAATCTTCTGCGATTTAACAGTAAGGTGAACAGCTGTCTCTCTCTCATTAGTGGAGGCTTTCCACCAATAAAGCCATACAATTTAGAATCTTATAATTTACGTAGAAGGTACTTAAGGCTTATGAATTGTATTCTATGCTTGAATGAATATGCATGTATGAAATTATCATGCTTCAAAAGAGTTTTTTTGTGGATGATTTCCAAATATAAGCGCTGATATTATAGAGGTTATATTCGATCAGACTCAGAGCAAATTGCATCTTTCAAGCACCAAAGTGTTTTTAAAGGTGATATTCAATCAGATTCAGAGCAAATTGCTTCTTTCAAGCTATGAACCTGCAAGTTCCTGGATTGATGTTGAGATTCTAGACACAACGAGACTGTTTCAAGAATCCTCTCTTGAGGATCCCACAAGAACTCTTGCCAAATTGAGCTCAACTTCAGAACAAAACACGACTACAATAATTATTGACAAGTTAAGAGCATGTGTGTTGGTGCGTACAGACATAAAGGTGCGTACAGATATACGCGCCGCGAACAAGAGCAATTCACTTTTAATCAGCTGATGCCAAGCTTTTCATATCTATATCTTATACTGTTTCTGTAAAAATACAGATATAGTCAGCTGATTAAAAGTGAATTGCTCATGTTCGCGGCGCGTATCTCTATATCTGTACGCACCTTTAGGAACATCACTTGCACAATGTGCTGTTGTTATACAGTACTACAGTTGTCTATCAATGAATTGCTATAACAGAGAATTCCAATCAATGTAATCAATCTTCTATTTGTGAGGTTTTCTATCCCATTGCCAACTATATAGTTTTGTTCCAATACTCTTTACAACCTTTTAATATTCTCAGGGGTGGTCTCCTGCACCACTCTATAGACTATTAGCATTCTGATTCTCGAATATTGTTTCGCATATTATTGGAATTGTGTACATTATGACCCCGGTGATGTTTCAAAGACCTCAAAAAGTGGCTACATTAAAATGCGTCCATTCTATTTTCCATTGTAGGTGCATACAGTCAAGCAGTCCACACGAGGCTACAGGCTCTGACGCCGCGACCCCCGACCTCGTCGGCGACAAATAGCGGTGGCGGAGGTGGAGGCAGCAACTTGGATCCGTTCTACTCGCCGATGCTGCGCAAGATCGACGCCGTCTTCATCGACATGGGCGTCATGGAGGAGGGGTGTCGCGAGCGTCTCGTCTGCAGCATGTACAAGAACCCATCCAAGTTCAGTCCGCACAGCAATCTCATGTCGGCGCAGCTCAGCAAGTAAGTGGACTTGATATTTTTCTAGAACAAATAAAGTAGACAACTAGTTGACTATAGTAGTCTAGTTGACTAGTTGACTAGTAGACAACAGTAGTTGTTGTAGACAATTACTATATGAAAAACAACATTTTATCGTAGTATATTGTCAATTATACTTCTAAAAGTGCGAATAAATTTATGCATCACGAACACGCACATTCCACTTTTCATAAGCTGATACTATCCTTATATCTGTGCTTGTACAGAAACAGTTAGGTACAGATATGGTGAGCAAAGCATCAGGGTGATGAAACGTGAAATCTGCGAGTTAGTGGTGCATAAGTGTGAACGCACCTTCAAGAAATGAAAATATCAAGAGAATTACTTCCCAATATTCGAATTGAAACAAACGGGAGAATAGCTCAAGATCGTCTCGTCTTCCTACAAGGATTAGGCAAATTGCCTGTTCCGACTTCAAACTCACCATCACATCCATCTTTTACGGATGCTCAAGATTTGAATTGAAACAATAAGAAAAATAGCTCTAATTTCAAATTTGAACAATCAAGAGAATTAAAACAACTACTAACTAAACTAATGTAAGAGTAGGAATTTCTTTGTCATGTCAATGGATATTGAATAGAAGAGAATTTGAAAATTACTCTCTAACCAATGAAAGAGTAGGAATTTTTCGCCACCCCAATTAACCAATGGAAGTTATACAGAAGACAATTTAAAAATTACAGCTCAATCAATGAGAGGGAGGAAATTTCTTTATAATGACAGCATCCAATGGAAGTTGAGTAATTGATTAAATTTGAGAGTGGATTAAAAGGAAATTTGAACAATCTTGAGCGAACCAATGAGTGAGCATTAGGCCTTCGTTATCAGAGCAACAGTCAATGAGTTGAGTATGGGGGAATCTCAAGCTTATAATGATGGAAGAACTTTTATTCTGTTTTCATATTTTGATTTTTCACTCACTTTTTACTATCCACAGCTGCTTCAGCCAAGGATGAATTATCCTTTTAATATCGTTCAGCGAGTTTTCTCAAGGATGAGACCTAGTGCAATCGAATCTTTATATCATAAACCTACTATGTTCCAAATTTCGTGAAAATCGTTAGAGCCGTTTTCGAGATCCGTTAAACATAAATAACCAGTTATAAAAATAGCCAGATATAAAAATAACCAGATATAAAAGATTATAAAAGAGTAGAAATGTTTTTCAAATGTCAGCAACCAATTAGCGTTTAGTAAGACAGAATTTGAACATCATTTGCCAACCAATGAGAGAGCAATGATACCGTTGTCATGTCATTAATCAATGTGAACTAGAGAATTCAACCAATCACAACCCAACCAATGATGCCAATCTGAAATTATTATGACATTGCGACAGCTAATGGGAATTGTATAGAAGAAAACTTTGCCAATCACAAACTATCCAATGAGAGAGAAGATGTTCGATCGATCTCCTTTTATCGAGTAGCCTATAGGAAGGTTATCGTGTAACCTATCAGGATTTGAAGTTGGCAACTTTTGAAGGGATGATAAGTACTTACTATTCCCTATAAACCAGATCATTTGGCAAAAGTAGGAAGGTTATCGTGTAACCTATCAGGATTTGAAGTTGGCAACTTTTGAAGGGATGATAAGTTCTTACTATTCCCTATAAACCAGATCATTTGGCAAAAGTAGGAAGTAGGAAGGTTATCGTGTAACCTATCAGGATTTGAAGTTTAAAGCTTTTGAAGGGGTGATAAATACTTACTATTTCCTATAAACCAGATCATTTGGCGAAAGTAAACTGTAACTAGCAGATCAAAACACCATTAAACTACTCGTGCGATGTTGATTTGATAAGTAGTGTACAGAATATCTTACTTTTTACTGTTCAGACGTTTTCAGGTGTTCTCTAGACCGGAACAAGCTGGTTGAGATCCATTCCAAATAACGTAAAGATCAACGCTATAAACTAGTTTGCTCATCATACCAGCACTTAATGCCTCTATTTCTTCTAGAAGTGAACGTGACAACGTTGGAAGCCATTTGATATATTGAATAGGCTTCAAAATGAGTATCTCTGATTCGAAGATCATATCATGATCCCGTATTTTTCAGCATGTCAGATTTTGTATAGAACTTTAGTTAAAGTATAGAATTTGTAAATATAAAGAGAAATAAAAATCTCAGTACCTTTTTACAAATATTTTATCACAACATGTTTCGGACATTTATGCCATTTTCAAGTGATAAAATATTATACTGACATTATGCCATTTTATTTACTGCATATCACTTGAAAATGGCATAAATGTCCGAAACATGTTGTGATAAAATATTTCTAAAAGGGTACTGAGATTTTTATTTATATTACAAGTAGCCCTATACAGAAAAGAGATATATAGAATTTGTATTTGTAATTCTTTTGTATAGAATTTTAGTTATAAGAACTAGTCAATTATTGGAAACACAATAAATTGGCAGTTGTTTTTTAATGTTGTGAAGGAGGTTTACCAGAATAAAATGATAGTATATCCTAACAGAGCCCCAATTCATCGGTTAATGGGTGTTTTAAATCACTATTCATCGATACAGGGGTAGTTCTAAACCCCGAAACAGGTGGTTTTAAACCAGCGTTGAAAGAACAGTATGTATACGTTTAGTTTGTACTGACTTATCCTCTAGCTGAAGCAAACTGTTTCAAGTTTGTTCAATTAAGTCCTCAGCGATCAAATTAAGATCAAGTCATACATCAAATCCAGGCCATATCATTTGTATCAATGAGAAGACAACAACTGAAAAGGATGACTGAGTACTATGCAAGTAGTCCATTGCTCTATAGTTAGAGAGATGCAGTGTTTGTTAGCAGTTGGGAGTCATTTGTTAAGTTGCTTGTGATTCGAGCTTAAATTGCCGTTCACCAATGCTTGATTGCAACGTCTGGCACCTCGGATCTGATTGCACTGCAGCTAATTATCCGTTTATGGTTTAGGTAGGGCAATTATATTTGGCATGAGAGATTCATCATCACATATTGGTCAATGAGTTTAGGTTGTTATTTGTCGATAACGGGCTGTTTCCAATTTGAAGATTTGATGGGAAGTGATTTGCCTTGTCACTTCAGAAGCTCTTTCGCTCTCTATAATCAGCATCAAACTAAATTTTCAACTAGCATTAGTCTCTCTGATAACGTGTATACTTCGAGAGTCATTCATTATTGTAGATGATTTACAACACATTTATGTAGGCCTGTGATTGAACAAAATATATTAGGATACCTTATGTTAAATGATGAGCATTATGATTCACAAATTATGACTATGTGATTTGAGCAGACTTACGAGAATTAAAAAAATGATTGAACCCAAAAACCTTAGTAGACCTAACTTTATAAAACTCAGCATCATCTTTACCAAAGTTAGATAATCGAAATCAGTACAAATTAATCAAAATTGTTTATGTATGAGAGCGTTCCAAAGAATATAGGCTATATGATTCTATTTAGTATTCGAATTAATATGATATAAGAATTTTTTCCATAGCTCTACAGCTCATTGTGGGCTTTGGCCTCCTCACAACATTCCTCCGAACGTTTCTATCCATTATAAATCCTCTCCATCCTCTAAAACCCATCCTTATCAAATCATCCCTTATCTCATCTTCCCATCGTATTCTTGGTCTGCCTTGTTTTCTTCTCGAGAGGAGAACATGATATAAGAATATAACATAAATAAAAAATAATCTCATAGTACCCTTTCGTATTAGAAACTTTTTTATAAGGAAAGTATTTTTTTTAACCATTTGACGCAAATCAAGTAGCTCCATTGAAATACTTTATTAGAGAATATGAAATTATGAAGACGGTTCAAATAATTTCCAATAATTAAACTTTCAAGTAAATGAATAAAAAAGTAGCCCTATTTTATTATTTATTAGTATTCGAAAATTAAGAATTGAAGAGCAAACTAATTGTGAACAAAATGATTGAAATTACATGTCAGGAACTATCTGAATCTACCAATTATACAAAATTATGATATTCAGTGGGCAATTCGAAATTCAATCACGGAGAGTAAACTAACCGTGAACAAAATTATTGAAAGCACATCTTAGAAACCATCCCATCCAACGCAGAACATAAATGATGGCCAATTAGTAGTCATTGTTTATGTTTGCACTAATTCACAACAAAATGTGCGACTAGTATGTCAGGCGAGAAACCGACAAACCCTTTCACTTCCTCTACGTGTTAATTCGTCGAGCGACTCGTGTGTGTGTGTGTGTGGTGTGTGGTGTGTGTGTGTGTGTGTGTGTGTGTGTGTGTGTGTGTGGTGTGTGTGTGTGTGTTGTGTGTGTGTGTGTGTGGTGTGTGTGTGTGTGTGTGTGTGTGGTGTGTGTGTGTGTGTGTGTGTTGTGTGTGTGTGTGTGTGTGTGTGTGTGTGTGTGTGTGTGTGTGTGTGTGTGTGTGTGTGTGTGTGTGCGAGCAAACAGTCCAATCAGAAAGCGCGAGCCAGGATTGTCAGGCGAAGTAAGGACATCCGGCAAATACCGTTGTATTGACATCACAAAGTATTCAGTCACAACCTCATTTAATAGTAGAGAAGTTTCTGTTTGTCTTGCATCAATTATTTAAATGTCTCTCCGGGTGTACAGTACTTCAATAAGTGCAGGTGACTCTTTGCACAACGATAATGAATTTGTATAGGCCTACTCACTCTCTAGAACTATTTCATTACGATTCACCAGTTGCAAACATATTCATGGATATAAAAACAAAGTGTTTTGTTTTCAAGTTACAGTATTAATTTATATTTCCCGCCTTGAGCTCCATTTCAATCTATGAACTAGCGATGAGCAATTAGTTTTTATTTCAATATACAATAATGATTGTAGGATTGTCTTTTTTCTTGTACACAATTGTCTTTTTATTGTAAACAATATACAATAATGATTGTAGGATTGTCTTTTTTCTTTAGGGCTACTTTTGAATATTTTTAATTTATTCATTTATTGTATAAAATACTATAATCATAATACAATTATGACATTGGAGGAAAAACTAGGCTGATCCAGTACTATTTCTCTCCAAAACTTTTGATAAAATGTTAATGTTGTCCAAAAGATAAGGTTATGTAATCACACACTGCTTCGTTACTTGATTTTCGGTCCAGGAATGATGATTTAAAATTTTGAATTTTGAAGGTTGATTTTATACTCTAAATGAATCACAGAATGTATCACAATAAATAAAAAACTTAAGAAATATTGCACTTATTTAAAAAATTCTAATACAAAATCAAAAACCACTCACTATTTGTTATTCACAGCTGATTTTTGTAAAATATATATATATAAATGAATATAAATAAAAATTGAAGCTCAAGTACCCTTTTAAAATTATTTAGTCACGACATGCTTCAGCTATATAATGCCATTATCAAGTCATAATGACTTGCATCATATAGCCGAAAAATGTCGTGACTAGAAATAATTTAAAAAGGGTACTTAGATTTAAAATGTTATTTATAATTATTGTAGAATGTACAGTGTCAACCTGAAATTTGTCTTTCCTGTATCAGTTGCTTCACTTTGGAAGAAATAAGTTTCGTCTTCCAAAAATCCGTCAATTTTCTCATACGTTCTGCTTTCTCTTCCTTATTTCCAATCACCATAAATCTTTCATATACAAATACTTCCATCCTTAAACAATATTCTATTAAAACTTTGAAATACTTGAGTTATTCTTCACCGGTACTGTTAACGTCATTTTGTAAGCGTAACTTTGGCTAAACCTGTATTTATAGCTCCAACTCCTATCGCGTTATCTGTCAGTACTGTATTCTATAGCACGATTCATAATAATTATGAATAATAATCATGATAATTATTATCTCACAAGTAGTACTTTAACTCTTAATTCATTCACAAGATCACTATCACTGTGATTGAGATCACAAAAACAATGAATACCAACTATAATTATAAGTCATTATAATTAGTATTCATTGTTTTTCAATACATCTGACTACATTGATCACTAGAGCAAAGTTTTTTCAGAATAGGATCAAACTCTTAATTGCTATAAATACTGAACTTCCTAACGGGAAGTTAGGGTACTCTCTACCCTTGAAAAATTCAATGTCCAAGAACAGTCACATTGGAAGTTATGATCTTCATAATCATTAACTGATGGTTCGGAACTCACCTGAGACTGTAGTTGCTTACTTAACCTGTATCATGATGAAAATCAGAACCTTTAGCTCACAGATAATATTGAGTACAACACAGTTTTTTATCCAATTAACCTATGCACGATATTATTATTATAATGAAAATAGCAAGAATGTATACAATATAATCTCATATTGTGTCTCATTTGCCAGTCGAATTCACCTTCATCAGTGAAATGTTTCTGTTACTCATTTTCCAATGATCATCCTCTATCGGTTTATACACATTCATGTGGATAATATGAAATATATCTTCTATATATTAAGTTATAGAAATATTGTTGGATAGAAAGAATTCAGCAAGTTGAAATTATATGCATTAACACCAGTAAAATGTAAAGTTTTTGCAATCTGTAGCTTACAGCGTCTGCCGTGAAAAAAAATGGCCAATGCGATAAATTGATCAAGATTATCGATTCTCATAATCGTAATTCTCATATCATAAACTGGAGACGATGCAGTAGATTGCATCCTCTTCCTTATTCTCCAATCTCCGTCTCTTATTCATCTTTTTCAATAATTGATCTATTCCTTTTTTTTTGGGAACTTGAAGGTATGTAACAATTAGCCTCTTTAATTCATCTGTTTCATGATGAATACAATTCGAAGTTATTTGTGGCTTTGTAGCTCATAGCTTCCGTTGAAATCAATTTGCCAAAGCAATAAGATGAGAGGGACTCTCTATCTTCTCCTGGTCAACCTCTTTCTTATCTCCAATCTCCATCTCCTCTCAATAATCCACATTCATGTCATCTATTTTTTAATTTCGAAGTGACGAAACAATCAATGTTTTCGAGAACAATTATGAAACATTTTATTTGGAAGATACGAAAGAATTAGCCCGCTCAATATTCATCTGATCAATTATTTGATCATGTCAACTTTCATCTGATACAGGATTCAATGAAACAAAGATTTCATGATCACAAATGATCAATCATTTTAAGGCTCTTGTAGCATCGCAATCTGCAATCTGTAGCTCGCAGTTTCTTCCTGGAAACAATTTGCCACTGCGATCAAATGAGAGGGATTCTCGGTCTTTTCCTGGTGACGTTCCCAAGCAAAAAGCTTCCCTTTCAACCAACACTGCCAGTTCAAAGTGGATCTATAGGTGGACACCGGTGGCCTTGGTCCTGGTGACCCAGAGCAAGTGACCGTTTTACCTCTTTGCGATCTGGCAGCAGCAGCAGCAGCAGCTGAGTTAGTTCTACGGCCTACAAACTTGTTCTCCAGCAGCATTTCCAAAATGTGGGTCCGTCCCGTCCCTTCCCGTCACTCCCCACGACGAACTTGAACCGGTGCAAACCCGGAAACTTCATCTGTCTTGCAGCACAACAACAGCTACTCTCCTTCCAGCCAATTATGCGCGCGAACAGTTCAGAAAAATATTAACGAGATCAACTTTGCTGGCAAGTTTTTTCACCTAGCCACCGACGTGTTCATTCTCTTTCAAAGATGGACACTTTTACTAGAGCTACTTCTATCACAGAATTACAAGATAATTGTTACAAGATAATAATTCTATCACAGAATTATTATAGGAGTTTTCTCTGCTTCTATGTATCTATCAATTCATAGAGTTTGCTCCAGACTGCCCTACCTTCTGTGATAATAGTCACCATTCCATTCAACTATAATAGTATCACCACGACATGCCGGGAATATTGGTGAAGACCCACTGCAAAACTCACAAAAGTTGAAGATTCCTAGCGATGAACAAAACTTGACAGAAAAGCTGTTTGAACTATGGAAAGTCCGTGATATTTCTGGGATAGACTACTATGATATTTTTTAAAATGTGAATGCTTCTGAGAATAATATTGAAAACAAGACCTCAGACTCGCTTTGCTCGCCATATCCGTCTGACGACGACCCCTGGACCCCCGACAAGATCGCCAAAAATGAGATCAGCGGGGTCACTTCTCTCGCCTGCATTTTTCATTTGAGCATGCTTCATTCCATCAGAAAGTCGAAGTACTTCCTCGCTCCATTCAAAGCGCAAAAAACCGCTGGAAAAACGCAGATTTTGGGCTTATCTTTGGCGTTATTTCAAATTCCTTCTAACACAACATTATTACACCCTAGCTCAGCTTCTGTACCAAATTTGAACAATTTCTGTTCATTTGATCTCGATAAATCTGAGAAAAGGAAAAAAAAACGCTGGAAAAACGCTAATTTTGGGCGTATCTTTGACGTTATTGCAAATTCCTTCTAACACAACATTATTACACTCTATTTTAAATACTGTTTGAAGGAAAGGCCGTGATATTTCTGGGAGAGACTAAGATGATATTTTTGAAAATGAGAATGCTTCTAAGAATAATATTGAAAATACCAGTGATCAAGGAAATTCAAGCAGAAAAATGGAGAACTTCTGATAAAACAAAGGAAGGAGATTGTTTGTAAGCGAAAGATATTGTAAATGTTTTGGAGAATCACAGAAAAAGCATATCAAGAGATAAAGACAAAACGTTTACACTCGAAATGGAATGTAGTACAATGGATTAATTTAGGAAGATTTTTACTAGATTTACTCTATGAGCTGTAGTATTTATGAATTCATAAAGGTTCCTTCAGACTAACCCTATCTTCCTTGATATTAATAATTACACTCTATTTTAGTCATCAATTTAGAAATCAACGAGAAATATCAACGAGATCAACGGATATTATAACCAACAGTTTAACACAGCATGTGAACAAAGCTCGCTATCAATGTCTTAATTATTCATCATAAATATGATTTTACGAGTTATTCATTTATCAGTCAGCTTTAATTTATCTATCTATTCAATTATTCAGCTTCATTCGTACTTCTGTATCCCAATTTCATAATGGAAACTGAACTTATAATTTATATGCCAGCTGGGTTGGTCTAGTCTTTAGTTTCAGTTTGCTAGCACCGCCTGGTACGTGGATTAAGCTCCCGGCATACGCCGATGCCATGGACGTTTGATCATCTCATTAAATCACCATCTTAATTACTCTAAAGCTCTTGTCGGCATCATCCACAATAAAATAACTCAACTAAGAAGATCTTCTCTTTATAACTTCATTATCATACATCCTTATCCTATACTTTCATAATTGACACTTCTACCTCTTCTATCTATTTTTTCTCCGAAAAGTTCATTAAAAGTAGTCTTTCCTATCTGAATTATCAATGTATCCGATTTTTTTATTCAACTAGTTTGTTATCGAAACACCCCTTTTCCATTGAACATTTTACCCAAGTCATCCATTCATGTACAGTCGACTCTCGATAATACAAACACTCAATAATATGAAACTCTCTATAATAGGGATTGTATCTCTGATATAAATCTGAGATTATCTTCTTTTCATAACTTCATTATCAGACATCCTTATCCTACTTTGATAATTGACACTTCTACTAGAGTTCATTCATCCCCGTATCAACTTCATGTACCTATTTATCTATTTTTTCTCCAACAACATCACTAAAAGTAGTCTTTCCTATCTGGATCATTAATGAATTAGATTATCTTATTCGGTTAGTTTGTTAACTAGTTTGTTCGGCTAAGTCATCCATTCATGTGCAGTCGACTCTCGATAATTCAAACACTCAATAATATGAAACTCTCTATAATACGAATTGTATCTCTGATATAAAATCTTGATATGACGAACTTTAATTTGCTACTAAGGAGATGTACCACCTTATTTGTCTGTTTATTGAACTATCGACATACTCTTCATTGATAATAGCCACTTCTTTCATAAATGAACCAGAGTCATATATGAACTGACACATTTAGTTCAATTGAAAATTGATCCATTCATGCCTTCATACATTCATTCATTCATCTATTTTTTCATCAAATAGGTATACAACAAATCATATACATATATTATACAGGGTGTTTAGGAACTCCCTACCAATACTCTAGGGCATTGTTCCTGGGTAAAAAACATGACTAAATATCATATTTAAATTGTCCGCAAGTCTTCAGTTACTCACACAGCGGCCATTTTACTTTTTTCACTTATTTTTTTTCTAGTTAATGGTTGAACATACGGAATTGGAACTTTGCACAATAATTTATGACAACTAGACAAAGCTACAAAAAAATTATGATTTTTCATTTTTATGATTTATCAAATTCATAAAACAAAATGGCGCCCATTTAAAATCCTGTTCCTTAAATAACTCAGAAACCGTTGGTTTTACAAAATCTTTACTGAAATAACTTGTTTTAGTAAATTCAATTACCTATCGATTGGTACATTTTTCAAGATTGGACCAATATTAACTGAGACATGTCAGTTTTTGTGGTAAATGACCACTGAATTTTTGTTGCAATGCAAACCAAGGCATGCTGATAGAGTCGCCTCAATAATACACCAATTTCTATTTGCATTGAAGTTAATAGTAAGCGATTTTAGGTCATTTCAAGCAATAAAATAACGTTACATAACCCTCCAAAGGTGGGTCATCAACCACTAAAGCTGTCGTATCTCAGTTAATATTAGTCCAATCTTGAACAATCTGGTATCAGTCGATAGACAATTAAATTTACTGAAACAAGTTATCCCAGTAAAGGTTTTGTAAAAGCAACGGTTTTTGAGTTATTCAAGAAACAAAATTTTAAATGGCCGCTATTCTGTTTTATGAATTTTAAAAATTATCATAATTGTTTTCTAGCTTTGTCTAGTTGTTGTAGATGATCGTGCAAAGTTTCAATTTTGTATGTTCAACCATTATCTAGAAAAAAAATAAGTGAAAAAAGGAAAATGGCCGCTGTGTGAGTAACTGAAGACTTCCGGACAATTTAAATATGATATTTAGATATGTTTTTCACCCAGGAACAATGCCCTAGATTATTGTTGGGGAGTTCTTAAACACTTTGTATATAATTATATGATTTGGCGAACTGTGCCAAAATGTTCTATAAATGTGATCTCTTAAGTGGATTGCACAGATAGGAAACTAAAACAGGAAATTGAGATTTGCTAAGATTTGCTAAAAGGAAACACACTTTTAACAAACAAGCCGACTACCGTGCGAATGTTTCTGTTTTGCTACTCTGTGATTCACATGACAACAAGCATCACATCACTTGAAAGATTCAGGAGGAAAATCAACAGCTATTAGCTGATATTTGTGGCTCAAGTGGATAATAATACGCTATCACAGAACCGATAACTTTCGCACGCCAGCTATAGGAACTTGTTCTCTCTTCCAATAACCATCTCAAAAGCTTCACATATGGGGCGTCCACCGTATTAGCTGAGCAGTTATGGACAGAACAGGCAGGAAAAGTAGATTAATAATAATTGCTATGAATGTTAAACGAATAACGGAGCTTCAAGTAGGAAGCCTTTGGGTGTAGAACGTCACTCCTGAAAATCCATCTATTCGTAATAAGATCTTGTCAAAAGACCCGCGAAGCCCACATCCTGTCTAGACACTCTTTCCTTGATAGTATAGAATACTTTGATATAGTAGTCTATACTTTGGTATAGTATATTTGGTATAGAATACTTTGATCCAGATTCTACCATACGGAATAGCCGGTACTCTTCTGAAACCTGTATATACGCCCAGGCTATTTTTATTCGTGGCTCGCTATGCCCTACTAAATAGTTTTTTGCATTCATGAAGTGGATCTCCTCCGTGCTTTGACCCTATTATTATGATTGTTGACTGAAATTATAAGCCGGCTGGCCGAAAGCGGCTTGCTGACTTGATCAAAACAATGGCTTGCTCTTGTTGGATCTCCCTGTATAATCTGGTTGTATCTATATGTGCTAGCAGAGAAAACTCCTATAATTATTAATTCTGTGGTGCTAGTTATGAGAAAGGTACATAGCTTTTCTATATTTGACTCATAAATCGTATATTTGTTAGATCTCCCTGCATAATCTGGTTTTATCTATATGTGATAATTATAGGGAAAGGGGCATACATTTTTATATCAGACTCATAAATCTCCAAAATATAGCTTATTAGATATAACATGAACAATCAAGAGATACAGTAATTTTTAGAGTTCCACAAATGAAGCAGTATTTACAATTTATTTTATTTATTTACAATGCAAATGACCCTAATGTAATAACATTGAAAGATGAAATAATAAGGTAGACCTTGTGCTATTTTTCTTCCAAATTTATAGGTGACAAAGTCCAAGATAAGGTTAGAATTTCACGTGTACAATTTTTATAAAATTTTAGTCCAAAATAAACATTAAAACTATAAATTTTGAATTTAGATGGCTTGAATTAATAAATTAATTGGAAATATTCCACTCAATTGCGACTTGTAACGAATAATATTGTGTTATTTAAGGTAAATTTGGAACCATTCAAGAAACAGAAACTTGTAAACACTCTTTAAACAATCTTTTCATTGGAGCTCAAGATGTTCAAAACTTGAGGCTTTTTCCACTGTTGAGTGTAAATGTCTCATGTATTTATTCAGCCTTTATTTCTCCAATGACCTATTTCTCGTATGTTAATCCTCAGAAAATAAACAATAAACAACAAATAAATAAAAAATGATAAATTAACTTGCCGGCCGGGTTGGTCTAGTGTAGTGGTGAGGAGCGTCACAATCTTTGATCTGCTAGCACCGCCTGGTTCGTGGGTTCAAATCCCGCCGATGGCATGGACGTTTGATCTCATCAATTTCTCACTCACTTTCCATTACCCACGCACAAGTAAAGAAGCTCATGTTGACATCACCAATAGAAGAAAAGTGAATGAAAAATCGTTTTATGTGTTGGAGCCTTCTGAGATGGCCGGAACATTATGCTCAAATGTATAAGTAGCCTATATGACAAAATATTGCAATATTGGAATGAGAAATATTCAGTTCCAGTTTCACTCTATCTGTCATGGGTAAAACCGTAATCCATCCACGAAAACTGTCAACTTGTCAACTATTTTATCACTGATATGAAGAACGAATATATTATCAAATAATTGATAATATCTTCACGGAAATGCAGCCTTTGTGAAAACCAATAACGTGTGAGAGCTGCAGACCAAAAGAAAAAAACACGAGCTCTTCAACCAATGATAAAGTGGCAATGCTGACGTAACACGTCTACAAAGTAATGGAACTGTCTGATTGGCCAATGGGCTGAGCAGTCTCCATCCTACTATTTCAACCAATCAGAGAGTGGCTAAAAGTGTACGTCACAGGAAGCTAGAGTTGACCAATACAACTGTCTCTTGAATTTGAAGGATTTTCGAAATCAAATGTCAGAATCTCTTTTCGGTTGTTGGTATATTTTGTTCAAGAAGCTGACTTGAATCTATCTCATTGATTTTGTATTCATTCTTAATAATTTCGTGAATGCTCTACATTGCTAATTTCTCAAGAATGTTCATGACAGAATTATTCAAAGCGTATCTAATTTAAAGAGATTTTGAATCACAAGCTACCAGAGCAGAGAATTGCCAAGCCAACTGATATACCCTGTCGAAGTATAACTTACCGGTACTTAAAGGTAATTTACCGGAGTATAAGCTTTTACAACTCATTCTTTTTGAAGGCTATAGGTAAAGTATAAAAAAGATAAGGATAAGATAAATTGAAAAAGAAATTCCCAATTCGATATTAATATTGTTCATTCGATCAGATCTTTTGAATGATAGATTATAAAAGAAATATTTTCAGGGTTACAAAATCCTAAACCCAAAGAATTGCACATGATTACGGATCATAGTATTGAAGTTGGAATATTAAATGCACTGACTATCGATATGATACAAATAAATGCTGGAGTTATGCACGAAATCATGAAAAGAAGACAAAAGTTCTGTCGTCAGTAACTATATTCCAATCAAAGTTATGTGGCACGAATATGTTCAATACATATTGTCACGTGGTAATTTGAAACCACCAAATATTTTTAAATGAGCCAATGAAATGTAATAGAACTATAAAATTGGAAAGAAGGTTAGACCTATCCAAAGAGTAAATCAACTCGAATCAAGTATTATTAGCGAGTAGGAGTAATAGCATTATCAACAACGATAAGAAAACATGTATTATTGTGATTTAATAATTATGAGAACCCATTGGTAAGATCAAAAAATTATAAAGCGGCATAATTATTATTGGCGGATTATAAAAAAAAAAAAAAAAAAAAAAAAAAATAAAATGCATGAACATTGAGGTTAGAGTTACTTGTTTACGTTTTGAAAAGAATTAGTCGATCTTGGATAAATCGATAATTATTAGAACCAATACTGAACGAATCAGCTGATTATTCGATCAACCCATATGACCGGTTGAATCATATAAAATTCACTCATAAAGGATATATTATGTATACTAAAGGAAGTCGATGTGTAGAAATACAAATAACTATTATTTCTGTATAAATATTTATTATAATCCAAATATAATCAGTGTAATATCATTAGTACTGTGCTCCCATATGCGGACAAGCTCCTTGAGCTTTGCATATGTGTATTATTTTTCAGTTAAAAACTTGTTTTTATTTGTATGAAAATGTTTTATGTTATGTATTTTCTTTGACTGAGAATAAACATTTTTATATTTATATTTATTATTATTTATATATGTTCAATACATATTCACATACGTCAGATCTCGTGAGCTAATAGCTTTTATAGTAACATTTTATATCATCAGCAATCCTATTATATTAAGCGAGCAATTTCCGTAAATATTTTTATATTTGGTTATTTATATTTATGGTTATTTATGTTCAACGGATCTCGAAAACGGCTCTAACGATTCTCACGAAATTTGGAACATAGTAGGTTTATGATATGAAAATTCGATTGCACTAGGTCTCATCCTTGGGAAAAATCGCTGAACGACATTAAAAGGATAATTTATCCTTGGCTGAAACAGCTGAGACTTTCATCGTCTGTGGATAGTAAAAAAGTGAGTGATCGAGTCTGTGGAAAATCAAAATATCGCATCCCCGAAATTCATAAACTGACGAATAGCCAGCTGTAAAATATAAACTCGATCATTTTAGAGAATTGTGTTCTGTTCATCAATAAATAAAAATAACGAGCGAAGCTCAGTGCCCCGATATTAGTCATAAAGCGGATGCTCTGCCTACGGCTCCAAGTATAAGAGATGTAGAACTTGAATTCTGAATTTTGAACAAGATAAAGTTGATAAATAGCAGATTCATTCACTAGGCAATCAATCCATTCCACTCTTCCAATTCAGTTTCATCAATTATTTTCATCATTCCCTAAAGATAAATTCTCACCAATCCATTTCAATTGACTCTTCTCCGCCCCTAAACGGAATGCAGAATCTGTCTCGGTATCAGCTCGGTATCAACTTATGGGATGGATATAAAGTTGTCGCAGCTTTCTAGATGACACCATCCATTCACGGCTCGAAGCATAGCCTAATTACCTGCTTTCAACTAGCAAGTACAGCCTATAGTTGGGATGTAAGCTACAGGTTGCACCGGTAGTAATGACAGGTCGCATGTCATCTCACTGTCACACAGAGAACTCTCTCTTCCGTGTGAGTTGCTGCCATATTGGAATGAGAGAGAGAGAGAGAGAGAGAGAGAGAGAGAGGGAGAGAGAGAGAGGGAGAGAGAGAGAGGGAGAGAGAGAGAGAGAGAGAGAGAGAGAGAGAGAGAGAGAGAGTGAAAAAGAGCAGCTTCCAACTGATGCATTGCATCGATCCATCATTTTTTCTTCCACCCTGCAACTGACGTATTGAGAGTCAATTAAGTTCCAACTATTACCGGTTAACTGACGCCTGGCTATTTATATATAGATTCTGAGTTCTCACAAAGAGCAGCTTCCAACTGATGCATTACATCGATCCATCATTTTTTCTTCCACCCTGCAACTGACGTATTGAGAGTCAATTAAGTTCCAACTATTACCGGTTAACTGACGCCTGGCTATTTATATATAGATTCTGAGTTCTCAAGTTCTCACAAAAGAGGTTGTTCATTCGTATAGTGCGTAGTGATAACCACTTTGAACTGTCAGGATTCCTTATAAATAATGTAACATCAATCATCAATAATTGATTCAATCAATGCTGACAGTATAAAGATAGAGGGATTTTTTACATTTTATAGAGTGATGGGTGACATGAATTTTCTTACTGGGACCCATAAGGTCGTGTGATTACCATTTCTGACAAATAAATGACAGTGATGTCCATATTATAATGACAGTGGAGAAAGATGGGAGAACAGTATTGTATTGTTTGCTCTATTCAATTTATAAATAAATAAGCAGCGTTGCCGATTCTCTGCTTTGCTTCTGCCTCCTATAGAGGATAGCTGATAACGGTTTTGATGCCATATCAATTGTTCATCCTAGTTTAAAATTATCAATCAGATTTTATTAGTCAAGAGAATATATTTTCAATATTATTTAATAATAAATTCGCAAAATTGGGATTGGATATTTTGTTAAAAATTCGATAAAATTCGTTAATTCATTATAATTACGCATTGTTGAAAAATTATTTGGCAACTTGAAGTTGCTTTCCATGACGAAACACTATATAATAACTTTGTTGTAGTTCAGACAATGTGTTACTGGTAAATATTTGAAAAAATCTGGTGTGGTACACTCACACAACTTTCCTTGCTCATTGAACTATTTAAAATTTTACATCAATTTTCGCTTAAAAACCTTTCCCCTTATTTTGATCAAATATTTCTCTTGTAAAAATACATCCACGGAACAAAGTGCCCTTTTTATAACCCTACCTTAAAATTTCCAATATAGTTCGCTAAATAAACCTAAGCCTCAATATCAAACGAGAATAATTTAGGAGAAAAACAAAATGACGATTGACGGCAACATATTTGCAACTACGATCAGACTACTGTATATGTGTATATACAATTGTTTTCAGAGTACTTTTTCCTTTATGTAAATATTGTGAAATTCGATGTTTTTTTTTTAAATTCGTCAAAACAGCTGTTCTACAGATGAAATATCTTGACTATGACTGTGTTCTTTTTATAAACTGCTCTACCTACCCACGGTATATGGAAGAAGAAAAAGTAAAAACAGTGTTCCTACCTACCTCATGCACGAGAAGGAGGTTACAAAGTCCATTTCTCAAGGATTGGGTGGACCCCCCATTAGTACCCCAGGAAAAAGACTCATGTCAGTTGATAGAGCTAATAAATAACTATACAGGGTATGGATTTGAAAAAAATTGTTAGAGCCGTTTTTGAGAAAATCGTGAAAAACATGGTTTTTTAGTAACTGTCATTTTTCTCAAGAATATTACGGAGCTCCTGCAATTTTCACAGAAATGAGACTCATGTCGGTTGATAGGGCTTATAAATAGCTATCCATGGTATAAATTTGAAGAAAATCGTTAAAGCCGTTTTCGAGAAAACCGTGAAAAACATGGCTTTTTAGTCATTATCCGCCATTTTTCTCAAGAATATTACGGAGCTCCTGAAATTTTTCCAGAAATGAGACTCATGCCAGCTGATAGGGCTTATGAATAGTTATCTATGGTATAAATTTGAAGAAAATCGTTGGAGCCGTTTTCGAGAAAACCGTGAAAAACATGGTTTTTTAGTCATTATCCGCCATTTTTCTCAATAATATTACGGAGCTCCTGAAATTTTCCCTGAAATGAGACTCATTTTAGTTGATAGGGCTTATAAATAGCTATCCATGGTATAAATTTGAAGAAAATCGTTAGAGCCATTTTCGAGAAAAACGTGAAAAACATGGTTTTTTAGTAATTATCCGCCATTTTTTCCGCCATCTTGAATTGAATTTTATTGAATTTCTTATTGTCGGGTCCTCATGGTATAAGGACCTTAAGTTTAAAATTTCAAGTCAATCGGTTAATTGGGAATGGAGTTATCGTGTCACAGACATACACACATACACACACACACACACACATACACACACAAACACATACACACACAAACACATACACACACACAGACCAATACCCAAAATCATGTTTTTGGACTCAGGTGACCTTGAAACGTATAGAAAACTTGAAATTGGGGTACCTTAATTTTTTTTGGAAAGCAATACTTTCCTTACCTATGGTAGTAGGGCAAGGAAAGTAAAAAATCTGGTGTGGTACACTCACACAACTTTCCTTGCTCATTGAACTATTTAAAATTTTACATATATTTTCGTTTAAAAACCTTTCCCCTTATTTTGATCAAATATTTCTCTTGTAAGAAAACATCCACGGAACAAAGTGCCCTTTTTATAACCCTACCTTAAAATTTCCAATATAGTTCGCTAAATAAACCTAAGCCTCAATATCAAACGAGAATAATTTAGGAGAAATACATAATGAAGATTGACGGCAACATATTTGCAACTACGATCAGACTACTGTATATGTGTATATACAATTGTTTTCAGAGTACCTACTTTTTCCTTTATGTAAATATTGTGAAATTCGATGTTTTTTTTAAATTCGTCAAAACAGCTGTTCTACAGATGAAATATCTTGACTATGACTGTGTTCTTTTTATAAACTGCTCTACCTACCCACGGTATATGGAAGAAGAAAAAGTAAAAACCGTGTTCCTACCTACCTCATGCACGAGAAGGAGGTTACAAAGTCCATTTCTCAAGGATTGGGTGGACCCCCCATTAGTACCCCAGGAAAAAGACTCATGTCAGTTGATAGAGCTAATAAATAACTATACAGGGTATGGATTTGAAAAAAATTGTTAGAGCCGTTTTTGAGAAAATCGTGAAAAACATGGTTTTTTAGTAACTGTCATTTTTCTCAAGAATATTACGGAGCTCCTGCAATTTTCACAGAAATGAGACTCATGTCAGTTGATAGGGCTTATAAATAGCTATCCATGGTATAAATTTGAAGAAAATCGTTAAAGCCGTTTTCGAGAAAACCGTGAAAAACATGGCTTTTTAGTCATTATCCGCCATTTTTCTCAAGAATATTACGGAGCTCCTGAAATTTTCCCAGAAATGAGACTCATGCCAGTTGATAGGGCTTATGAATAGTTATCTATGGTATAAATTTGAAGAAAATCGTTGGAGCCATTTTCGAGAAAACCGTGAAAAACATGGTTTTTTAGTCATTATCCGCCATTTTTCTCAATAATATTACGGAGCTCCTGAAATGAGACTCATTTCAGTTGATAGGGCTTATAAATAGCTATCCATGGTATAAATTTGAAGAAAATCGTTAGAGCCATTTTCGAGAAAAACGTGAAAAACATGGTTTTTTAGTAATTATCCGCCATTTTTTCCGCCATCTTGAATTGAATTCTATTGAATTTCTTATTGTCGGGTCCTCATGGTATAAGGACCTTAAGTTTAAAATTTCAAGTCAATCGGTTAATTAGGAATGGAGTTATCGTGTTCACAGACATACACACATACACACACACACACACACATACACACACACACACACACACATACACACACACAGACCAATACCCAAAAATCATGTTTTTGGACTCAGGGGACCTTGAAACGTATAGAAAACTTGAAATTGGGGTACCTTAATTTTTTTTGGAAAGCAATACTTTCCTTACCTATGGTAGTAGGGCAAGGAAAGTAAAACACTCACTTTTATTGTAGTATTGAGGAATGCATTTCACTCCTGAAGAGGAGCTTCATCAGCCTGACACCAGAGGCGTTTGCTCTTATGGGTTGGACTGTGTGGCCAAAATGTGGGAAAATATTAGGATTCGATTTGAAGTTTATTTTATCTCATAAATGATCAATTTAAATTAAATTGGACTTCAGGAGTGAAATGCAATTTCCTCAATACTCCAACAAAAGTGAGTGTTTTTTCCAAATATTTACAAGTAACACAGTGTCTGAACTACAACAAAGTTATTTGGCAACGTTGCGGAGCTAGAGAAGGATAGCGCTATCTGTTTTTTGAATGGCAGACAAGGATAGCAACACCATCAAATACTGCCATTAAAACATGAATCTCACTATGAGTCCAGGATGAGAAAAGCAATGTTCGGAGCAGGGAACTGTTGAGTGGTAGAAAGGGTATCATAGCCTAAATCTACGCAATTTGATATTTTCAAGAGTCCAGAAATGTATAACTTAGTTCTCACAAAACCTTTATATGTCCGAATTTTTTGCCATCGGTAATCCTGTAAAAAATACATTTGTATGGGTTTTTGTTGGTGGGGAGCCCTTTGCAGGAAGATTCCACCTCGCCTCAATATTCAGTTATTAGTGAATTCAATCCATTCAGTATTTATTTCCTCCCAAACCGAGATTTTGATAAGCCTGTTAACCTGGACTACTGCCGAGTTATATGACCTATTCGGGTTGAAGGTAACACCCGTAATTGACCGAGCGAAGTGAGGTCTAAGATTCAAGTCGACATGTTTAAATGTTTGAATGTTTATATGTTTCTATGTTGCGCATTTACGGCGAAACGCGGTAATAGATTTTCATGAAATTTGACAGGTATGTTCCTTTTTAAATTGCGCGTCGACGTATATACAAGGTTTTTGGAAATTTTGCATTTCAAGGATAATATAAAAGGAAAAAGGAGCCTCCTTCATACGCCAATATTAGAGTAAAAATCAGACTATGGAATTATTTATCATAAATCAGCTGTCTAGTGGACTATAATACTACCCGTTCAAAAACATCGAACATCTTGAAAATTTATCTTTCCATCAACATTAGTTGGCAGTTGACTATAATACTACCCGTTCTAAAACATCGGAAATCTTGAAAATGTATCTTTCCATCAACGTTTTAATGAGCTCGTATCTAACTGGTTTATGAACAGTTCAATTCTAGCTCAAATTAATACGTAAAAGTTTGACATTAAAGGGGTAAAAAACATCGAACATCTTGAAAATGTATCTTTCCATCAATGTTGTAGACAGTTGCAGTCAGACCTGATAACAGCGCTCACACTCACATTCCGGGCGACACGTCACGGTACGATAGGACAGAAAGCTCTATATTTATTTAGGATTTCTTCTAGACATTTTAAATTGATGAATTATTTATTAATTTTTGAGAAAACATAACAACAGGTCAATGTAACTTACTGAGCACGAGGTCTACTGCTCACAGAACTACTAGTATAACATAAGAGTATTGATGTCATTTGAATTCCACCAAACACGTTATAAGAACTTTTGGGTTATGCTCATGGCTAATCTATACTATTCGGTCTTCAGCATATAACACATATCAATATTACTACTTCACATAACAGAAGCGTTGACGTCACATTCAATCTCACGAAACTCGTTATTTCTGGGTTATTCTAATCTCCACTATTTGGGTTACCAAATGATCACGTAGTCACACATCGTAATAGGTATAACACTAACACGACTGTTATATTGATATCACTTCAGATTCCACTAAACGTGTTATGAAAATTATCGCATAGCTTGGGAAGATCTCGACTAGAATGAATTACAAATTCGGCAACTGATAGGAGGATCCAGCATATGTTTCATCGTAAACTTGAATTGGGAGGAAGTCGACTTATAGAATGAAATTCAAATCTGTTTGATAACTGATTACAAGTTTATGTATTTTCTCAACTGGAATTTGGCTTGTAAGGAGTCGACTCTGAATGAAAGACTCCAAATTTGTTCGGTAACCGATTAGTTGTCTGCATATTTTTGACCGAAAACTTGTTCCCCGAAAAGGATGTGTTGAATGCACCGTTAGATATGCTGGTTTTTCGGTCATGCTGTTATGTTTTTCCGCAATCTGGGCTCGACAGAGAATTGTGGTATTGGCAGTGACACGGCAAATAAGTGATCGTTGGGTCATTGAGACCGGGAAGGTCTCGGAGACCTTGTGACCTGGAGATGAGTGGGTCGGGGAGACACAACCGGTTGGTTGCAGTGTGCAAACATAATCTACGTGTAAACAGAGGCGTAGCAAGACGCACCTTATCTGAACTGTGATTGTATTTATGTATTGCCACGTGATACATATCGTTCAGTTTCGCGCAATTAGGCCATCAATCAAAAGTAGCCAACAGACTAAAACGATATCCAATTCATTCTATTTTGTTTCTTGAAGAAATCCCCAATAGTGCACTAATGCTGTCTAAAAACTAACACCGGGTTTCACAAGTCTGTTAACTTTTAGCCCCGATTAAATGCCACGAGAACCAATCAGAGCAGCGTTTTCAGAAAAACCTTCTCTGATTGGTTCTTGTTGAATTTAATCATGATTAAAATTCAATAGAATCTTGTGCAACCGGGCCTCAAGATACACATCGATTTTTGGACGTACCATTTTTGCTGTCCCTATAAATCTATTAGATTAAACTGATTATGTTAAACTCAACATAAACATTTGTCAAGTTACGTTCAAGTTTGTAGATTTCACAAGGACGGCAAAAAATCGTACGTCCAAAAATCGATGTGTGTGTGTAACTGGATTTATAGTATAGATTTCTATGAAGACTATTGTGCACTATTTGTATTCCTATGAAGTTTTCAAGACTATCGATGAAATAAGGTGACTTCTTGCAGTAGGCTAATTGAAGTTCCAATTGATTTTTGTGTACCCTACTCCAAAAGACTAGAATAGTGCATGTTGTACGTTTCTGATATCTGAACAATCCACATGAAAAGGTTCAAAGAATTTGTCAACATTTCTTACTAATTTAGGAAATTGTAGCTTACTGATTTTTCGAGGAATTCTCTTTTGCTAAGTCTCAAACGAACATATCTGAATGCCTAGGCCTACTTATAGGTAAATGAATTTATGTTGAATGGAAACAGGAAAGATATGGAATCAAGTAGAGTAAATTATTTTAATATGCAAGGAAGATTATTCTCGCATTGCGGATAATCAATTAAGTAGAGAATGAACAAGTAGAGGAATAAAGACAATCCATCTAACTAGAGTGGAGCAAGTAAAGAGACAATTATTATTATTATTCATATAGAGTGACATTCATAGGAATTTCTTAGATTGCTTCTATTCATTAATAGGATTTGACGTCTATCTTTAACACTCAGCTTCAACCCTCTGGCTTTGGTTGCGCAAAATTTTGATTAATTTCAACAGCGATTGGATTTGATGTTTGAATGCCAAGAGAATCCATCAGAGAAGAGGAAAACGTCCTTGAATAGAGTCATAGAATAAAACAATCGTATAAAGCGTTTCATCTGTTAGACTTAATCACAGTTGAAACTCAACAGAAATTTATGCAACCGGGCATAAAAGTGTATTGTTATTCAGGGGTGCCCACCCCTGTCTGCGTTCTGCCCCCCCCCCCCTGTGAGTACCCCTGCGATATTCACTGAAATTTAGACGTGTATGTCGTAAAAGTGTTCCAAGTGTAAATCACTTTGAATAAGTGAATATTTTATTGAAATATAACCTGAATAAAATAATTATTGAATGATTGATTGATTGAGATAATTTGGATGTTTTTCAGGGAGCCGTCAGAGCTGAAGAAGCCGACAAGTATGAACCCCTCAGTGGTGCGATACTTCAAGTACATGCAAGCCGCGCGAGATGGTCAGGAATTCAAGGACTGCCTCAGGTCCTACTCATCATGCAACATCAACACTGAGCGATGATCGCCGTCAAATTTAACCACGATCAACTATCACACTTGCCAATATTCATCCATTCAATAATCGACAAATACACTCCAACATTATTAATTGAATGAAGGTTAATTCTCACATTTGTTGATTATTGAATGAAGGTTCTCACATTTATTGAAAAAATTATTGTGAAGTTGATTGACGGACATTTTGAAGTTGGTTGAGATGTACACCAAAGGAACTATGTGTTACATGATATTTTTGTGTTGTGTTTATAATTCGCCAGCCCGGTGAGAAAAGTGGCCACACTTTGTAACAGTATGTCTCGTTTTAGGACATAAAATGAACTTTCATGAACGAATGAAAACAAAGTCAATATATTTAGTATTATTCAGTATTTATGTGTGAGTCTGTTTGTATGTGTGAGTCTATGTGTTGGTGTGTAAGGTCTAGTAATTAAGGTCATGAAAAAATTGTGCCTCTGATTGTTTATCAAACATGACATTATTTAACAAAACAGAGTATTTCAACAGGGCTACTTGAATGCTCAATATTATAGAAAATAACTTTCTAGTACTTTTGTAATATTTTAAACATTTACAAGGGTAGTCTATTAGTTATTTCCTATGATCTAATAAACTACGTTTTGAAGAACAAGAAACTAACTGTATGATGCACCTGAAATTAAGTATGACAAAATTCCAAAGAGAAACAGTAGGTACTGTATCTACTTCTTATAGAAGGCATAGACCTATCGTGTATTGTTATTATGAAGATTATTTCGTGTCATATATTATTATGAAGACATTTTGGTTATTATTTTTTACTGAACCTGAACTCATAAAAATCCTGGAGAAATACAGTAGGTCTAGTATTATTCATAGCATAATTCCATTTCATGTGAAACATTTAGAAATTGTGCTTCCAATTTATGTAATTAAATATTATGAATCGCTGTTATACAATAGGTACTATTCATATCTTGGAGATCAAGTCATGCCATGTAGATATGATTATATATTGAGCCTCTTAAATATTCAAACATATCAATACTTCCCGTCAATACAGGTAAAATATATAACTTAGTTACTATTTTTGGAAACTGGAAAGGGGATACAACTTCATATTCCAACATTCAATTCACGGATATCTCTATTGCCAGATTAATACTTCATGTACAGATTTCCAGTAATTAAATTGGTTGAATTCACAATATATGAGCTGAAATTTTTATTAATTGCTGAGTCGATTTTTGTAAACTCTACTATCATAGTGGAATATTCTTAAAAATATTGCTGACAATTTGTATGATTTCAAATTAAACTGGATTCCATCGAAAGCTCTCAGACTTTATGCTCAAAGTCTACGTGATACAAATTACATAAAAAATAACACTATATGAAAATACATTATAAAAGTATATTATAGATTCTGAATATAAGAATTATTAATCCTCTACAAATTTCAGCGTTTCCAATTCCCTCAATATCATGTTGCTGAATAATTTTAAGTTTTGTAGTTTTTGAGAGAGCTTCAATTTTCATAGGGTACATTGAGCCTTAACAGTTCTTGTATTTAATGGGAGAGTATGATTGTGTACAATGATTGCTGACAATAAGAAGAGTATGATTGATTAGTTAGTTTTTTATTGAATGAGCTTGTATATAATATGAAAGATGTTTGTACATAAAATAAAGCATAAAAATGCATTACGATGACATTATTTATTCCGTTGAAAACGGGCTGTAAAATTATTTATGGACAAATAAATCTATTTATTGAAATATTTGTTGTGTAATATTTTTTTTATAAATTTTCATAATACTCCTCACTTATAGCAATAGGCGGTAACTATTTACAATTTATTCACAGTATATAATGAATCCTTCAGTATAGGAAAATACAGCTTCACAACAAATATTATTGTATTTATGTTTATGTCCCTGCAAAGTGAATGTATCACCATCAAAGTACTGTATTCTTCAGTTCCACCCAAATGTTGAATTGTAACTCAAATATAAGAAGGAATATAAGAAACTTCCAAGCATAGAGGTTAACTGATTGTCTTTTCTTCTTTAGGGCCACTTTTAAAAATAAATAAAAATATAAAACCTGAGTACCCTCTTTAAATTATTTCGTCACGACATGTTTCGGCTACTAATGCCATTTTCAAGTCCTTGAATTTAAAAATAAGGGTACTCTCAGATTTATATTTTTATTTTTTGGGTTCACTGATTTTGCAAGGAAACATTTTTCAGATTTGAATCATGAATATTAATAGAACATATTCAGACGAATGAATTGCTTCTGAAATAATGATGGGATATTTGGAAAATGATTGGATATTTCACTTGTATGTGCTACTTTATTAAAATTAATAAAAAAAAAATATTAATAGGAAAACAAGAAGTACACTTTTTAAAATGTTTCAAATAAAAAGGGTAGCCTACTTCATGTTTTTATTGATTTTGATGGAATATTGTATTTCCATCAAGTGTTACACACTTTTTGTAATACAAAAATTAACGGATTCCCATATTTTTAATCTATATCTATCTATATATATAAAAGCGAAATGGCACTCACTCACTGACTGACTGACTCACTCACTCACTCACTCACTCACTCACTCACTCACTCGCATAACTAAAAATCTACCGGACCAAAAACGTTCAAATTTGGTAGGTATGTTCAGTTGGCCCTTTAGAGGCGCACTAAGAAATCTTTTGGAAATATTTTAACTCTAAGGGTTGTTTTTAAGGGTTTGAAGTTCGTCTTTTAGCATGTATATTCTTCTTCTCCCAATCTCTTAATAATAATATTATAATTGAAATTTCCATATCATATGTTACTATAGAACTATAATCTAGATAGAGTACCTCTTCGAAACAGTTGTTAACTGGCAACTAAATTAATAAGTTTGTCAGGTTGGCATTAAGTTGAGTTGACTTTGTCCATACCATATGTTAATATAGACAAGAACTTTATTCTATAGAGAGTACCTCTTCGAAACAGTTGTTAAATGGTAACTAAATTAATAATTTTGTTAGATTGGCACCAAGTTGAAGATTTAAATGCATTTATCGCGGAAAAATTGATTGGGCACTGTTACTTCAATCCTGGGGATATTATATTACTAGCCGTCAGGCTCGCTTCGCTCGCCATATCCGTTTGGCCAGACGTTTAGTCTGGACCACCGACTGGATTGTCCTAACATATGATAAAAATGCCCAAATGAAAAATGCAGGCGAGCGAAGCGAGCCTGCTGATCTCATTCTTGGACGATCCAGTCGGGGGTCCAGGGGGCGGAGCCCCCTGGCTAGACGGATATGGCGAGCGAAGCGAGCCTGACGGCTAGTATTATATAAAAGCGAAATGGCACTCACTCACTGACTGACTGACTGACTCACTCACTCACTCACTCACTCACTCACTCACTCGCATAACTAAAAATCTACCGGACCAAAAACGTTCAAATTTGGTAGGTATGTTCAGTTGGCCCTTTAGAGGCGCACTAAGAAATCTTTTGACAATATTTTAACTCTAAGGGTTGTTTTTAAGGGGTTAAAGTTCGTCTTTTAGCATGTATATTCTTCTTCTCCCAATCTCTTAATTTCCATATCATATGTTACTATACAACTATAATCTAGATAGAGTACCACTTCGAAACAGTTGTTAACTGGCAACTAAATTAATAATTTTGCCAGGTTGGCATTAAGTTGAGTTGACTTTGTTAGGTTGGCACCAAGTTGAAGATTTAAATGCATTTATCGCGGAAAAATTGATTGGGCACTGCTACTTCAATCCTGGGAATATTATATTACTAGCCGTCAGGCTCGCTTAGCTCGCCATATCCGTTTAGACAGACGTTTAGTCTGGACCCCCGACTGGATTGTCCTAACATATGATAAAAATGCTCAAATAAAAAATGCAGGCGAGCGTAGCGAGCCTGCTGATCTCATTCTTGGACGATCCAGTCGGGGGTCCAGAGGGCGGAGCCCCCTGGCTAGACGGATATGGCGAGCGAAGCGAGCCTGACGGCTAGTGCTTAGAATAATGGAAGCCTATTCTTTCTTTCATGTTTTGTAACTTTTTTTACTAATATCACCTGAGTTGAAGAGTTTACCTTGTTTAGCCTTGCGGCTACTTGTCACTACTTTAAACTTTCTGTAAATTTTTCTGGCACTTGACAAAATTTGAGTTTTCCTCGTCCAATAATAGGATTTTCCGCATCTTACATCTGTGAAGCTTTATCTCGAAAAGCTGTTACAGTACTGCAGTTATCACTGCACTTTAAGAGTGCTCCATATTATTGATTTCTATACGGCCTACTATCAAAATAAACTCTGTAATTTTTCACCGATTGTTATATCTGAATGATATAATTTTCCTCAATACATGAGTACCTACATGATTGAATGTTATCTTAAATAATTTCCAATCGATATCTTGTTTTAAGAATAATATAAATTCAGAAAATGATCTGATAAATTCAACAGTTGACTTCAATTTTCTTTCTCGAGAGTATCATAGTTTATATTATTACTTGAGTGGTTGTTCTCAGTTCGAATAATTATTTGCATCATTGTCGGCTGTAGCAATGGAGGTTCACTATTTCATAGTTGTGAGTAATTCAAACTAGTTATTATTGTAACCAAGTAGTTTATATAAAGAATCAATACAACTGATTTGTGTATTAACACAAGAGAATAGTAGATATACAGGGTGTTTACGGACTCCCCACTTCCACTATAATACTCTAGGGCATTGTTCCTGGGTGAAAAACATATCTAAATATCATATTTTAATTGTCCGAAAGTCTTGAGTTACTCACACAGCGGCCATTTTGCTTTTTTCACTAAATAACAGTTCAACATACGAAATTGAAACTTCGCATGATCATTTATAACAACTAGACAAAGATACAAAAAATAATGATAATTTTTTCAATTCATAAAACAAAATAGCGACCATTTCTAATTTTGTTTCTTAAATAACTCAAAAACCGACAGTTTTACAAAAACTTCACTGTAACAACTTTTTTTAGTAAATTTGATTGCCTATCGATTGGTACCAGATGTTTCAAAAGTGAACCAATATTAACTGAGATGTGGCAGCTTTAGCGGTTGCTGACCCACCTTTAGAGGGTTATGTAACGTTATTTCATTGTTTGAAATTACTTAGAATCGCCAACAATTAACATGCAATTTATTCAAATAGAGATTGTTGCATTATTGAGGCGACTCTATCAGCATGCCTTGGCATGCACTGCAACTAGCCGCTGTATGAGTAAACTGAAGACTTCCGGGCAATTTAAATATGATATTTGGATATGTTTTTCACCCAGGAACAATGCTCTTTAGTATTGGTAGATAGTTCGTAAACACTCTGTATAATTTTTTTTTTTTTGAAATTGCGGTTGATAATAATATCACTGACAAGTTGTATTCCATCATTGAACTGAAATTTTTAGAAGAGTTATTAATGAGCGTTATTTTTTCAATGAATACCTATATTTAATAATGTAAAAAGAATAATAATACAATAGCAATATTATCACAAAAAATGAAGATATTTTTTTTTTTTACTGTATATGTGATAAATATTTCTTTAAGAAAAAAAACAGTTAGGCCTATCTGCTTGTTGTGATTATATGATAGAATGTTCCATTAGTGCTTAGTTTTAGATTGTGCTCCATTAATACCTTAGATTATGCTTCAAAAGACTCAAAATTACAGCAGAATCAAGGCATTCAATATTATATTTCTAGACTGTGTAGGTACTTGAAAAACTGTACTTGAAGGAATGGAAAAGTCAAAATATTCGGGAGAAAGAGATCAGGATATTCTCCAATTATGCGTGTAGCCTACATGCTTGGAAAAACATTACATACTGTAGCCTGATTATTTTAAAATTCAACTGGAATTTCTTTCCAATTTAATTGTTATATTCATCATCCCCACCATCCCATGTCTACTATAATAGACTGCTATGTTCCATTTAGCTATATGGTTTACTGGATGAGTGGATATGCCTGAGTCCTTTTATTAAAAGATGTTACTTATCCTGAACTTCAATCAAAACCTGTAACATAAAAAAGTTTACAAATTTGATAAGGTGTAAAGGTGTTAAATAGATCTATTCGTAATTGGAATTCTATTCTAATTTTAAGTTGATTGGAGAGTTTCATATACACGTAGGCCTGTATATATTAAATTTATCAAATAAAAAATACTAAATCAATGTTATGATAATTTGATTGTATGGTGAGGGTGAGGGGTTTATCTCTAAACATAATATATAGTGGCATTGACAACATTGACGTCTTATTCTTTCAATAATCGTAGGTTCTCAAAAGAGAAAATCTGAATGTAACCAAAGAAAATCTCAGTCAATGAAGTAGGCCTACTATATCTTATGTGTTGGAGTAATGTGTTATGGAGCACAAAATATAAATTCAATCAATACTCAAAGAACGATCAAATACAAGGCTGATTAGTTACTACCGTTTGATGAATAAAAAATCAAGTTGATGAATATAATTTATTATAGAATTCATGAGAAAATTGAGATCATGGATGTGAAGAATCAAAACTGCAGTTTCTTATACCTATCTATTTATTTATTCATTCTTTATCGCTGTCTTACATTCATTCACTAGTTGAAAATAGACAGCAACCAATACAAAAACAAGATGAAAATAAGAAAATTTCAATAGGTTATATCATAGAGAAACAATAGCGTAAGTAGATATCCCATGGTATAGGGCGTTTATGTTACTGTTATCTCAAACCGATTACTGTCGATTATTGTCGAATTTACTGTTTTGTTGGGGTGAGAGTGTATGAACGGCACAGTATGAGAGACCACGAGCGTCACACAGCTTCACGGGAAAGAACTACGTGGACTATCGGCTTGAGATAACAGTAAACGTTGCGTCGTAAACGTCCTATACCATAATTATGGTATATCTACTTACGCTATTGTTTCTCTATGGTTATATATACTTATAACTACATAGCTATAATACATATCATCTACTTATATTAACAATCAATACATTTGATATTTATCTTCTCTTAGCTCCTAGGATTGACTAAGTTAAGTTTTAAATGTGTGATCAATATATCCTGTAATTATTAGATTATAATGAGTCATTACAGTGGCTCACTAATAGGCTAATGCAGTAAAGCAGAAAAGTATTCCATAAGATGATTATTTTACAAATATTATGCACTTTTGAAATTTAGAAATTCTCTATGTGGCTTATATAAGTTAATTTTGTGAAATCTCTATAATAAAGAATGTATTTCTCCACTATAGGTACTCACAATTTCACTCACATGCAAAGCACTTGCTCAGACAACAGAAGATCCATTGCAATCATGCTACAAACCTTACAGTTGCCTGAATTGCACCGCAGCAAGGATTTGCAGGCCGAACCCGAATGGTGACGGCACATTCATCGATTACAAGGACTTCAACTGCACAGGCTCCACACCTTTCTGCAATGAAGATACTGGCACCTGCTCGGCCAAAGCAACGTCCGACGAATGTGAAGTCGCTTCAGCAGCTTTAGGAGAACATGTCTGCATGAAAGACGGCGTTTTCCCACATCCAACCTTATGCAAGAGATACTTCCGATGCAAGAACCTCACCTCGATCTCTTTCAACTGTTCGAGAAGCTATGATGACTACGATGCCATCAAAGGCGAGTGCACTTACTCTGCAACTTGTACTCTCGTTTCATGTTCCGGCTACAACGGATACAAGAGAGTCTACAGAATGAATAATCGAAACACACAGTTTTTCGCGTATTGCGTCGATGGAGTAGCAGCTGTAATGGACAAGTGTGATGGAAAATATGCATTGAATGAGACTACGCAGGTGTGTGAGCCTGTCTGCTCCTATCCCGGGCTGATTGAAGATATTTCTGACTGCAGGAGGTATTACCAGTGTGATCCCACATCATCGCCAGATGTGTTCGAGAGAACTTCCCATATTTGTCCACAGGGCTTTGGATTTAGTCAGAAGAATTATCAATGTGTGACTCTAGACAAGATACCATCGTGCAGACAAACATTCGTCGCTACACATATTAAAAATCATGATGTGTAGCTATAAACAGAGAACAATTTCAAAAGTGTTACCCTTCCAAGATATTCATAAATTTTATATTTTCATCTGTATAAAATAAATAATTGTTCACTCCAACTCATATTGTTTATCTCTTTATCAGGTACTCTCCATTTTGGTTTCAATCACAACCGCATCCATGATCGTTGATCCAGAGGTATCAGCAGTAGATTCGTCTAGAGCAGTGTGTGACAAAACTTACAGCTGTGCCAACTGCACGGCAACAAGGATTTGCCGGCCTGACCCGAATGTGACAGGAGCTTTCATCACTTACGATGTTGCCTGCTCCTCGTATATACCTTACTGCGATGAAAATTCAGGAACATGTACCAGCAAAATACCTTTTGCATGTCTCAATGACACTTCCTACATCGAAGGAGAATTCATGTGCTTGAAGAATGGCATGTTCCCACATCCTCTCTCCAATAGGAAATATTTTGAATGCAGAAATTACATATCTTACACGTATAACTGTACTGGTCCCTACTACTATAGATACAACCCTGTGGATGAGGAATGTAACAACCGGGGCGATTATTATTATTTTGGGTCCTGTATAGGATACAATGGACTGAAGAAAGCTTATACTCCGTCTCAATTTTACGCCTACTGTATCGATTCCGAAATAGCTTTTATGGATAAATGTGATGGTGAATATAAGTTGAACGCAACTTCTCAAATGTGTGAGCCAGTTTGCGAATATCCTGGACTGCTTGAAGATTCTACCAACTGTAGAAAATATTATAAATGTCGCACTAAACCCGAATACTCCTATCAAAGTAAATATGAGAGAACATCTCATACTTGTCCTGATGGCTTTGGGTTCAGCCAGGAAGACTTCCAATGCGTGCCATTAGAAAGTATTCCTTGGTGCAAACAGTCGACTACTAAAGATATACTAGGCCTGCAAGTGGATACTGAACAAGATAATGATGTTATTCATGACATTTCAAACCTCTCACAACAAGTCGATGACCATCAACTTCAGTAATTCATTCAAATAAGCTACCCACAACTTGCCAGTTACTAATAAAATTTAGTGCCTGAAAACAATAATTATTGCTCTGTTCACTCACTGATATGAGTATAGCTCAAGCATATAACTGCAGGGCCGCCATACTCCTATCTTTATATCCACATTCTTGTTTAGGGCTAATTTTATTTACAAAAATTAAAGTATCTTTATCCTCTTTAAGACTTAAAAATAACTTTAACATTGAAAGATATTGTGAAAAATACAAAAAGAAATGTTAAAAAGGGTATTATTCTGTTATTTCACCTTCAATCGCAATAATTTTTATTTATAACAACGTTTATAAAAATCCAACATTGATTTTTCAACAAACAACTCTACATACAAATATTATGGGTACCGGTACAGACGTTCATAGAAAAAAGTCAGATCATGTTGCAAAGAAGTATTCTACACTGATATATTATCCGCATGAAACATGATCACCAGTTTCAATGAGAAAATATTAAGTGTGATGTTTCCTAGATGATGAGGAGAAGCCAACTGAACGACTTCACTGTTGGTAGGATAAATACTTCTGTGGAATTAGGAAAAGTACGTTTTCCAAAATAAGAGATAATATTATACAAAAATAACACAATCACAGTAGAAATCCAGCTGAAATATCCAGCAAAAAGTCTCAGTCCAGATAACAACCCACTTATTGCAATAATATTATCACGCAATCAATGCAGCACTATCATTATTGGCGAACAAATAATAATACCCTTCCTGAACTCTATCATTTCAACTTTTTGGCAATAATATCTCAGTTTTTGAGTTCGAAAAATAGCTAGCAATTGCTGCTGGAGACCAGAATAAGTATTAGATGATTCCAATCATTTTCTTTGTAGGCTAATTGGATGTACCTTGTCTTTAAACAGTTACTATTTATTGTTGGATCTGTTCAGAAGTCAGTCATTTCTCTGCTGTTGAGATTGCAGGTGGGCAGTAATAAATTTATTGATACAAGATAAAATAGAATTACCTGAATAGGAAACTTCTCACCATAAAGCCAGTCAAAGTCAACATGGATGTCAATAAGTAGAGTGTATCTCTTGCAGAATTTGCAGAAAGTTTATCTGCAGGCAGCCACTGTTAATTCAATTAACATAGGCCTATATGGAGGTGAGTATTGAATAATATATGGAGCATCATCGAAGTACGGTACATCATCCTGATAATAATTTTCGTCGAAAAACCTTTCTCGACCGTTTTTCTCTGGTTTCTGATTTTTATAAGATTACATTGTTGACAATAATTTGATGAAATGGAATATGCCTATAGTAAGGTCGACCTTATAATGGCAGTGGAGAAAGATAGGGAAACAACGTTGCCGAACCTCTGTCTTATCAATGCCTTCTATATAGGTACGGTAGCTGATACAGGTTTATTGATGTAATATTGACTGTTCATTCTTGTTTAAAAAAATCAAATCAAATCAAAATTTTTTATTCACAATACAAACAGTTGAGGGTCCTGCCAAACCCAAAGGTTTTTCGGCGAGTGCCCAGTTACAGGAAAAAATGAGTTACAAAAGATAAATAAACTTAGACAAAATAAATATTACACTTCAAAGATTTTAAGTGAAAAATTAAAGAAAACTAATACAAAATGCAAAAATAAAATAAGAAATATACATCAGATTTTGATACACAATTAATAGAAAAGGGAAAAAATTAAAATTTTATTAGAGAGGAATGAAATAATAAGGAAAAGGGAAAAATTGTTTTTTGCCCCACTTGGATGTAATAAGCTGGTTTTCGTGCGTCATATGGAGGCCGAAAATGATTGTTTTCTGACCAGGCCGGTAAAAGTTTTATGGCCCTAGGGCTGTAAAATAACCTTGAAGTCAGCTGATTCTGATTTGATGTGAAGGTGTTTACAAAATGGTTTATGAAAAGGAATCAGTTTATGCTTCTAGAATTGAATAAGTATTCTGCAATAAGATACTATTATTTTATTTGGATGAATAAAATACAGATAAGATATATATTATAAACTATTCAAATTCGATTTTCAGAGTAGGATAGAACTTCTAACCTAAACTTCCGAAGTCAACGACAACAATCATTGTTGACGTTGACATTCAGATTGGCCAAATTTCAAGTGTGCTAAAACAGCTGACCAAAAAACTTTTCATCATTTGTGTTTATTATTCAAAAATCAAATCATTTATAATTATATCATCTTTATTGTCATTTGGAAGAATAAAAAGTATAAACTCAACCTCTTACATAATTGAGCATAATCTTCTAGGTTATTTAGACAAATCAGAATAAAAAATAAAAGTTCTTGGACAATTTCCTGATATTCAGATTACCTCAGATTTACTAGAGCTATGACCTTCCTGTTTTGCTCTCGGAAGTGCCCAATAAACAATTATTCTCATATTTATATTGTTTATTTTTCTGTGTGGCGAAAAATAACGTTCTCACCATGGGCAAAAAAGTCTCATGTTTGGCCCTAGGTGCGAAATATACTATTACACAAGTAATAGTACATTTTTATCGTTGAAACAGGCGGCAGTGACAATAAAAGTAAAATTTTCAAACTTCAGCCAGCAAATATTGAAAAATTCTAATAATGTAAGCATATGCTGTCATTTTTTTAACTTGACGTTTCATAAATTATGTGTACATTTGTAATATTATTAGTTTTATAAATCGATTGTGCTGTTATTGAGATATAACATTACATCCTTTTCAGAGTAATCTTAATAGAGTAAGAGAATATTTGGAGGTAGTATGTTGAATAAGTAGGGAATTACATAATGCAGGGATCTTCTACCATAAATATTATTGAATAATCAATTAAATTTTATTAAGCGATAAATTATATTTTCCAATAATTTCATAATGCATTTTCATAATCGGGATTGAATATTTTGTTAATTTATATTATGAATTCTACATTGTTAAAAGACGATCTAGCAACAGAACAAAGCGTGAAAGAGTTAGAGCTATCCGATTTGTTGAATGATAGACAAGGATAAACCATTGCTAAACAAACCATTGATACCATTGCTAAACAAACACTGCATTATAAACATTACAAAATAATACTCCACATTATAAAGTAGACCTCATTATAGACAAGATGATGCTTCTAATAATGCATTATGGGCTGATTGGAATGGGTTGAAATCAATTCATGGTAGGTAAAATATATATTGATTTTTATTTTGAGTATATAGGCCTACAACTTTGTATACCGTTGTATTTGCAAAATTCAAGCGAAATATTCAGTAGTAAAATTTTATGGATAGTTGATTCATCATTTACAAAATAAGCTGTACTAGTTGATTTATCTATATTTTATTATTTATACTCTCATTAATATATTTCAATACGGTAATTGCATAAGAGTGAATAATAGAATCCATACCAAAATTCATACCATACAGTGCAGGCCTATAAACAATTGAATCAATATGGATTAAGTTTAATGCTATATTCAAGAGGAAAACAGAACTTTAGAAAATAGCTGAGTAAGATAAGTTAGGCCTAACTAATTCTGTTCTCATAAAAAATATACGAACAGAGAAAAAGTAGTAAATATCCTATTTGTAAAGTCCTATTGGGATATTGAATAATAAACTGATAGAATAAAGAAATGCATCGTACTTGGGCTATAACGAATTAAAAGAAACCCAGTAAATTCATGTGTTAAGAATGGAAGAGTTATAATCACTGATGGATGGAAATATTGGATAATAAATAAATCGACCAAATAAATAGCTGCGTTTAAACCAAAGTTATTAACAAAATATGTTAATAACTTGATCCATATAGATTCCATTGGATTGAATATAACTTATTATACTCATGTTAAACATTTATATGTGTTTGTCAAGTATCAAGTTCCATTCAATCTAATAGAATCTATGAGGATTAAGTTATTAACATATTTTGTTAATAACTTTGGTGTAAATGCAGCTTGATATAATCAATTGAAGCCTTGAATGTGTTCAACCATAATCAAAAATATCGTCAATTTGTTGTAATTAAATAGGCTGATAATATTCTATTTAAGCCTTGAACTCTTTTCAAACAAGGTCTAAAATATTGTCAATTGAAGTAATAACTAATATAGCCTAGAACTTTATTATCAAATAGGTTCCAGCAATAAAACTTTAATAATTTTGAATTACAAAAAAGTGTGGTCACATGAGAAAAATTATAACAAAAATACAGAAAACTTACTTTTAATCAACACTTGATATACAATACGGTACGGTATTTTAAATTATTACCGTATGTTAAAACTTTTTATCTACTATTAAGTCCTCTTGATTGTGAAATTTTTCTCTCAGGACGTTTTTAATTAATTGATGTGCAATTTTCCTTGGAATGGCTGCCTCTAGTTTTTTGAAGATTTGAGGTAGTAGGTACAGTCTTTAAGTTGACAAAAAAATCACAATCTAAAAAATGAACTATTTTTTTTTTAATTGAAAAAAAAATTGAAATTGAACTGTCAAACGTCCTGGTACGACTACGTAAAAGCGGAATAAATGAACACTATTGTTTATCTCTTTTCTGTATAGGGCTACTTTTATAGAAATGGAAAAGAAAAATAAAAATCTTACCCAGGTAGCACAGAAACGTTGAAATAACGTTAGAAACACGTAATACCTTAACGTTGAAAAGACGTTTAAATTCAACGTTGAAAACACGAGAAAATGTCCGCCGTTTCCACATTATTTTCAACGTTGAATAATAGTTGAAACAACATTGTAACAACCATTATTTTCAACTATAAATAGACGTTGAAAGCACGTCGTGACAACCATTATTTTCAACCATAAATAGACGTTGAAAGCACGTTGTGACAACCATTATTTTCAACTATAAATAGACATTGAATTAGCCATACTTTTGAACCGGTACCTTATCAATTACATGGTAATATTTCTAAAATCATTTGAAAAGAGATGAAAATACGAAATCATATTTCCATTTATTTACATATGATTTCATGTAACAGAAATATTACCCTGCAATGCGGTACATTGGTAAGTTGACATTAAAACACACAATAAAAACCATATTCATCTCTTTTCTGTATAGGGCTACTTTTTATAGAAATAGAAAGGAAAATAAAAATCTCAGTATCCTTTTTGAATTATTTAATCACTATTATTAATCATTATTTAAATGATTCAAAAAGGATACTGAGATTTTTATTTTTCTTTCTATTTCCATATTACTTCAATTTTGATCCACAAAAATAGTATGATGAAAGGTTGTTTAAAGAACTAAGATGGTTACAACCAAATTACCATGGTAATTTAATATACTCTGCCAAGCTCAAAAACATTTTATGTCTGTAAGAAACATAAATTAAAACTATTATTTCAAGAATTCAGCAGTTGTTTAAAAATCTCGAATTTTTAGTATGATAATTTTATCTGTGGTGAGCAAAAATAGCTCAATTCTTTCTAGCAAATAATATAGATCATCTAAATTTTTACTTGACATTTATGCCAGGTTTAAACTATGCCAATTGGCAAAACAATAATAATTGTCAATTAGTTTTTTTTTAGTTATGCCTATATGATGGTTCTAGAATTAAAAGATTCAATTGATACTTTACACCAGCTATAAATTTCAGAAGACAATATTATTGTCTTGTCAATTGGCATCGTATAAACCCGCCTACATTTTAGTTTTCAGGTATGATGATAGTTTGTGATTTATGCAATAGAGAAACAAATATTTTATTACAGTGTTTCAATAGAAAGGGACTTTCAAAATAACTTTCCACTTTCATTTCATAATACTTTTTAATTACCGACGAAATTAGATTGTTTTTTTCTCCACTGAAAATACTCTGACTGTCACATATTTTAGCCAATCCTTAATAGCGTCTCCAATTTGGGTCTCAATGCCCACAGTCGACCCACAAGATGTTTTGATAGAATCTGAAACATAAGGTAATATAAATTTTAATAAGAAATTCTATAATATGAAGGCAGATGAAATTTTGCCACCACATATGAGTTATTATTTGATACAGATGTTGCATGGTTGAAAGGGAATTGCTTTTAACAACAAGTACAGAAATTTTTCTCAAGTGCACATCTAATAATGTTATACATTTGATATTTTGTTATACACATTGATATTTTGAATCACAAGGCGAGATGATGACTGTTTTTTAGATAAAAATAGTCCATTACTATACAATAGTCAGACGAGAAAGTCACGCCAGCTGTTCGTTCAAACATTCAAAAGAACTAAGAATAAAGTAAGAATATTGGGTTTCCAAATTTTGTACCATAGACGAATTTTAACTTGAAATACTCCTCTTTCATTAGGCCTATAGAAGTAAACAAATAAGGCTCTATATAAAAACGGTAGAAAATTTATTTTTTAGATTTATGAGTAAAATTTAATAGTTACTGTAGGTACATACTTAGTTTTATGAAAAAAACAGTTGTATCCCAATATTTCAACCATTTTTTATTGGCCTACTAAATTTTGTAAACCTAGACCAAAAGTTTAAAATCACAATGAAATTAATCAAAAATATCCTTGACATATATGGGTTGTAAACATGCATAAATTAATTGAAAATTTAATTTTAAAATGAACAAGTTTAAGCTAAATTCGTCACCATGGAATGACGATATTTGGAAAATGTTAATATTTATGAGCTGAACTCCGGACACCCGTTTTCAATTTCTTGGATCACCGAGTTAATTACTGAACTTGTTAAAAGCAATCACTTTGATGTTAAGTGATTTATATTTTATTAAGTTCAGTGTTATTATATTAAGTTCGATGGAATTTCTCAACACAAGCAGTCCTGTGACAAAAACAATACATAGATAGCATAATGAAAATATTTGTGCAGGAATCAAAGTAATAGTAATTTATTTGGAAGTTAAGTAGTAGGCTACATGTAAAATACTTAAAACCAAGCTTATTGTATTATATTAATTTTTAATAATTATATTAAATTAGAGCCCTCTAATTTAAAACATAATATAACTTACCTAACCCTAACCTCAAATGTAAACATAATTATGTTCAACACACAATATTTGTTTTGAAGTTTTGACAATAAATCACCAAACAATCTCATCTTTTAAATAAGAATAATAAATTAAATAAACTTACCAAGTCAAAATGGAATAGGTAGACTCTTCTAAAAGAGTTCACAGCTTTCATCAACATGATGAGAATTCAAACATGAAATGGCGTTGATCAGTCGATCGTCGTTGATAGATCCGTTTTTGTGTAAGGACTACTGTAGCGCTGTGAGTGGTGGAATTGGAAGCTCGTTTTCAACGTGTTTTCAACGATAGATCAACCGTTGAAAACAACGTTGCATTTAAAACGTTGAAAAATTCAACCGCTAACGGTTATTCAACCTCAACAACCAAATTTCAACGTTGGAAACACGTAGGTGTGCTACCTGGGTAGTACCCTTTTTGAAATATTTAATCACAACATGTTTCGGACATTGATGCCAATTTCAAGTATTTATTTATTTATTTATTTACTCCATATCACTTGAAAATGGCATCAATGTCCGAAACATGTTGTGATTAAATATTTCAAAAAGGGTACGAAGACTATTGTTTATACAAATTTTTAAAACAATATATAAAATGTCACTGTATTATGTGTTCATCAAAGAAGTATGTTGTCTATACAACAATAAGTATGTTTTTTTTTGTATCCATATTCTAGGACTGAAATTGGGGAGGTTCTATTGCCGGACTCTCTACTTCTTAATAGGCCAGTGAATTATTTTGAATGATTTTTTTTAAACTTTCAAATAATTATTTTGAATGAATTTTTTGACTCTAGGGACAAGGAAAAATTGAGGAAAGCAGACAAAAACTGATAAAATACTTGAAACGAACCAATTTGTACCCCAAGGAGCATGCCACATTTTTCGGAAAGTTCATCTATGCATTTGTCAACTACATGTTCCTCCAAACCGTGTATGCAATCATCCATAAATGGAGTGTTTGGAGCTTCAGCTCCAAGGTTTCAGCCATTGAAAGCCTCAACAATAACATGGGTACTCTGGGATTGGTCAATGATATATTTCCATTCCTCACCCATGTCCCGGTTGCAATATCAATCATAGATGACAAATATTTCTTGAATGATATTACTACCAGCAGTTACAAGAAGAAGAAACAATACATTGCAAAATTGGATAGGATCAACGAGATGGAACAGAAAACCGTTCTATTAGTTGACCGTCTTGAAATCATCTTGATTTGTTTCTACACTGGATACATGCTGGCTCCAGCATTCGGCATAATTCTTCATATCATGAAATCGCAAAGTTTGAGTCGAGTTATTTTGCCATTCATGTTTTTCATATCTCATGAGAGTGCAGCAAGAAGCCCTCCAGTATTTTCCAGCCTTCAAACACTCTTACAAGTGTTCCTGGTGGAATCATTCTACATCTACATACAGTTGATTTGCACTGTGATTCTGCACACACGTTTCATCCTCACCGTCAGTCATGTGTCGTTGGAAATTGATTTATTCTGTATGAGACTTGAGGAGCTGTGTTTGGAAAATATCGAACACAATGAAGACGACTACTACAATGCAGGAAATTTTTATGATCAAGAGAGGAAATTGAAATTGGTTGTCAGAGATTTGGTCATACATCATCAACTGATATTCAAGTGAGCCATTTTACAAGTAATCTTTCGAATAAAGAGTAGAGTAAAAATAATGAGAGAAAAGTTGAGAAATGAAATTTGAAAATGTTTGGATATGGGAGAGTAGGGTAAAACCGAGTAGTTGGGTCAAACCGGGTAGTTTTGAGTATCAATAACCTGCATAGTAGTCTGATTATGATCCAATTGGTACTGCTACCTAGCAGTGGATAGTTTACTAACAAGTAGGAAGGAAAAAGTTCAGTTAATCACGCCATATAAGCCTCATAACATTCAATTCACCCTGAAGTGACGTGGCGGGGACGTGGCATGGACGTGGCGGTGGCGTGGCACTGACTTTCATAACTTGTTCCATATAAAATAATATGATTCAATGCAAACAGAAGTGACGTGGCGAAACGCCACTCCATTTCCATTTGACTATATATTATGTTTATATAGGAGTGACGTAGAAGTGGCAAAAAGTTAGTGCCACGCCATCTTCACGTCACCACCACGTCACTACAGTTTGAAAAGTTGTAAGTCATACCGTATATGTTTTGACTGTGAAAAGCATTTTGTCTCGCCGAAATTCCTTACAATGTTAAGGATACTCTGATCCAACATTGTCATTGTCAATATTGTAGAACCGTTCCATTGTAGATCAGAGTATCTGAATTGAATAAAAACACACATAGTCAAAGTCAAGTCAAAATACTTTATTGCAGCAGCTAATTGAGAACATCAATTGCATTACAAATGTCAATGATAGATTGAAACAATTACAAGCAAGAAGTCATTACAATAGATTATAAAAATATACTTATTTTCATAACAATATAAGTAAAACACACTCATAAGACATGATCATATGACTAGTTCACCCATGAGAGTACCTATAGTTGCTAATCAAGCATATTGTCAACTACGTCATAGAACTCTCCTATTTCATAAATTGGATTCGTCAACAGAAATCGTTTAACTCTATTTGTGGATATTTTTAATGGTAATTTTTTAATATTCTCAGGCAAGGCATTAAAAAGTTTCAGAGAAACGTAATAGAAAGTTTTCTGGGTATTTGCATAGTGGCAAAACTTCAAGACTAGTTTATTCCTACCTCTAGTATTATAGTTGTGACACATACCCTGCTGAACATAGGAGTTATAATTCACCTTGACATGATTGAGACATTGATAAACAAACACATATGCTGTCAAATTCTACACAGTTCAACTGTTCAACAGTTCAACAGTTGAACTGTGTGGAATTTGACAACATATGTTGTGTGTTTTTATTCAATTCAGAATAATTTTATTCATCCACTAAGTATGAACCACACATGACCTTCGTGAAAGATGAGTCATAGACACATAGTGTCATGATTTATGTCAGATTCATAGTCACACACCTGTGTGTGCTGTGTAGCCTATAATAATCATAAGGTGAAAACTACCTACTTTTGAAATGACACTTGATAGGCCTAATGAAACTATCAATGGAACTACCTACAGTAGTGTTGTTTTTGATACCTACAAAATATAATAATGTTAGGATACAATATAGCGATCTTCTATAATTACGCTATATTTAATTTATTCCAAGCACTTTATTATAGGTCTCCAATTTCTATTGTCCCTGGGGTGAAACAAGGTATAACACATGGGGTGGAACCATATGATTGTTGCACTATTTTCACTAAATAGCTTACCAGTAAAAAACTATGAGGCTGATATAATTGTCATTAGTGGCAATTTAAAACTGAATTACTACAAAGTAGACTGTGTAATTATTACAAGTTTCTGTATGAGAGCCTGGTACCTAAGCTATACCTGGTTTTATCCTACTCTCCCTCACAAACAATTCTTGAATCGATATGGCCCACCTTAAATTTTTCTGTGGAAATAGTTGGATAATTTTTCAAAACTCAAAATTTGAGCTTGCTGATAGCCTAGATACAATAATAAAAATTTTGCATAAGTTTGCTTTGGTATTTAATACCAAATTTTAGTATTTAGTACAAATTAATTTTTATTATTTAGTACCTAATTTATAGTATTAAATAGGTAAAGCAAACTTATTCAAAATTTCTATTATTCTATCTAAGCTATCAAAACCTATGAACTTTATATCAAGTTCATAAAGCTATCACAAGTTATCTAAAGCTGTGTTTACACAAAAGTTATTAACAAAATGTTAATAACTTAATCCTTATAGATTCTATTAGATTGAACATTACTTATCATACACATGATGATCATTTATGTGCTTGGCAAGTTCCGTTCAATCCAATAGAATCTATAAGGATTTAAGTTTTTAAAATTTTGTTAATAACTTTGGTGTAAACACAGCTTAAGTATCACTATTTATGATGATATTATAATATGTTTTATCTCTTTTCTGTATAGGGCTACTTGTAATATAAATAAAAAAAAATCTCAGTACCCTTTTTGAATTATTTCATCACTATATTATTCTTATAATTATATTATTTTTTTAATAATTCAAAAGGATACTGAGATTTTTATTTTTTTTCTATTTATATTATATATGTTTTGTTTTGGGATAATTCAACTAAAAATAATCTCTTCAATGTTTGATTCCATTACTAACTGCTTGTTAATGAACACTTTTGAACAATGCTATGACTGACTGCTATGTCGTAATTAATTGTTCAAAAGTGATTAAAATAATTAATTACTCAACTCCTTGATTGAATTTCTTTATCAAGCTGTTCATTTGATCGTGTCAGGTGATTCATATGCCAATATTGAAGTAGTATTCAACTGTTTTAACAGCTTTGTCATTAAATAATATAAAAAGATAATGTATTGTGCATTGTGGAGCAAGACGACATTTTAACAGGTGGTCAGCTGACTGGATATCACCGCAGTCGCAGTGCAAATAGTTAATTATAGTAATTGGTTTGATAATGCAGATCTATGGAATGATTAAAAATATATTGCAGTAAGTATTAACAAATGAAAGGGTAAATAAAAATACGACTAATTTTAAATTCTGGATACAATGACATTTTATCGTATAGGCCTATGATTTGAGAATATGAGTGAGGAAATTTGTGTAGCTTACAGCTCAGATAATAAGTCATTTCCCCGGTTGCACAAATGTTTATTAGATTCTAACCGTGCTTAAAGCTGTTAAATGCCATGAAAACCAATCGTGGGCGTACAAGAAAAATGAACTAAGTCCAATTTTTCCAAACTTTGATTTCTTATTAGTTTTTAATTAATTCTATAAACTATGAATGTTAAATAATTAATTATCAAAAAAATAGTGAAGAATATTTAATTTCTTTCAGTATGAAATTATTTTGTGAAAAATCACTATAAGGAAATTATGATTGATGTTAGAAATTAGAAATTGATTTCCTGAAAAATGTACTTTTATGGACTTGGTGGATTTTCTATGAATGCCCACGCAATGAGAAAATCGGATGACGTCTTCAATCAGCACTGTATCTCAGTTAAATTTCATATAAAATGTTTTTGTGCGACCGGGTCTTTTTAGCTTTAATTCTTCAAATTCCATTATATTGTACATATTGAATTTTTATGACAAGATAATTAATCTCTTCTATATAGGAAGGTGCATAAGCTGAATAGCTCCTTAGTGAGTTCTCTGATTTATGGAAATTCATTTCTCACAATTCAACTGGCTATATTGATATTCTGCTTACAGGTCTGTATAATAAGTAAATTTCATAAATTTAGTGTAAAATTTACACATCAAGTTAGTGTTTCACATTATTTTTTCAAGTGTTTCACACAACATCAAGTGTGACAAATCTATTCCAAGCTATGTAATATTTGCATGAATTTGTAACATATTATTTTAATTTACAAGAATTAAAAAAAGTGAGATACAATAGTTTACTTAAATACCGTATAGTAGGCTAAGTACACAAAGAACACTAAATTACACTTGTATGATTTGCTCTATTCAATAACGTTGAGTTAACGCTTACGGTATCAAAACAAGAAAAACCTTGGAACATAATAAAAGTTATCAACAATAATATAAAATAGCAACAATTCCATACGCTGTTCATCTCATTTCATTCACACTTAGAATTGCTATAATGAGTTAAAACTAGTTGCTGATATTATCCCAAGAATGAAGATATCTCATTGGAAATAATATAATTATTATATATGCATGCCTACCACTATAATCTTAACAATATAAATGAGAGACCTGAAGTAGGAAAACTCCAAAATAATAGGCCTACCATATCACAGAATATACAGAATGGAAACTTGTAATCAATCGCCTATCTAACCAATGCTTTTTACATGACGCCAATACTAAACACGTCACTTGACCTTGGGAAGTTCCAATCCTGGTCTTCTGATTGGCTCGTAGCAGTGAACGAGATCAATTGATCCGGATCATTGAAGTGATCCGAACCTACCATCAATACTATTACAATGCGGCGCTTCCTAACAAGATGGCGAATTTTAGCGTCAGGGTACTAGCCAAGTTTCCGTACTGTATGTATACTGTGACCATATTCTATTTTTTCATATAACATTTTTTTCATATAACATATTTCATATAATATATACAACTATTTTTTCTCATAACAATTCGAATACCGCGCATTTGAGTAGAGAATAAAAATGCACTGTAGCAACGAACCAATAGAAATATTATTATTAATGATATATCAACCGTATTTTTTCGATTATTCTGCATAGAAACAGTTTGTTAAATGTGTGCCAATTTTCTTGAGTCTGGAACATTATTTTCAGATGGGTAGTTTATAATGTATTTATATTATATTATATTCGTATTTTACATTATAGTACATTATAACTTTACATTATAACTTAATGGGTAGTTTTCTTTGTATATTTTTTTGTTGTTCAATTGCTAAATCATCCTCATTCATTGAATTGATATTAAGTTTAATATGCCTCTCAATATGATAAGTTATGCTATAGATGATAGCTATGATAGTAACTCTGATGTAATCACATGAATTTTAATACTGTACTTATAATAGTAATTTTGGTGTGATCACCAGAACTAGTAGTTACGTTACAATTTGTATTCTTGTTTTATCAATTTTAAAGGGTACTATAATTCTATTCTATAAATTTAATACTTATAGTTCAATCCTTGTATAAGACATAAGTAATTAGAATAATAAGTTAATTCCAATGTGTTTTTGTCATTCAATAAACAAATAACTTGAAGTGCCCTGTATTTCAATTCATGGGCCCTGATAATACAGAATCTGATAAAACATCACGTATTATTCTACCAAATAAAGCGCATGCAAGCTCAAGCTTGCTGAGCGACAAAATAAATATAAGATACGCAGCCATAGTTCACCCACCTAATTATTCATCTCTTATCACCAAATAATTATCACCTATTTCCACTAATTCCTATTGAATTTATTTGCAGCAACATCCGGATTTCCTCCAACGCATAAGATATGCAATCATGATGATACCGTTGCTTTTCATGCTCATTGCCTACTCTGAATATGGACAGAGAATAGAAAACCAGGTAAAAAAAAACTTTTGGTGGATAATATTTCTCATTGAGGTGAAGTTTATTTAGTTTGTAGGAAACTCTTATAATTCACTAGGACGTAGAATTTGTATTCTTGAGTGTTCATGCTAGATGCTTTTTACAGTAAACTGATATTTTCCTATAGGTTTTGGAATGTTACATTTTTTGGTGGTACAACAAAAAGCTTTTTCACTCAATCTCTGGGACAAGACGGCCATTTCCCTATAAACGGCCCAATTCATAATATGAAAAACATATAAATTGAAAAGCAAAGTACATTTTTTATCAGTACGGTATTCAGTTTATATTTTACTCCAAATCCAATTTGTAACATGTTTTTACAAGTGTAAAAGTAGGAAAAATGTTAAAAGGGTAGTTTATTTTTAATTTTTATGTATATATACAAATACGGTAGCACTAAACAAGAAATTGTAAAAGAGAATCATATTTTTGAGAATTAAAATCTACAATAATTCCACGATTATCACTGCAACAGTTATATTATTTTTTGCACTGTCTATTATGAATCTTTCCCCTCAAAATACATTTCACAAATAAATCAGATTTATCACTAGTATGATGTAGCCTACCCGTGCTAAAAGAGCCATAGTCGAAATAAATTATAGTAATCTACATCATAAATAAATCTCACTAAGTATTATTATTTTTTCGTTTGTCAAAACATCATTTCCAAACAAGCAATCCTCAATAAATACCTATACATACGGTAGCCTTTTTGATAATCAATATTTTGGATCAAAGATAATAATGTGCATGTTATTGCAATAATATATAATGTGTGCTCTAAAAGTAAACTCTCTATTCAAGATATCTGCAAAATGTACTAATGCTGATATGTCAATAGTAATTCAGTGGAGCCCCGAGATATGGTAGCCTATACACCATATTCTAGGTACATTTTAAGTTTTTTTAAAAAGTAAAAGGGTGCTTCAAAATTTTTATATTGTTTTATTAACCATATTCTAGTATTCTAGAGCAGTCCACGTTATGGCATATTTTTTTGCAGTCCCTTGAAAAGTTCATTTAGCTCTCAACCGTATAAAAGCACATTTTTTCAGCAGTTCCTTGAAATGTATTTTGTTGAGGTTCCACTCTATGCTGACGAAAGAATGATACATATAATCGTTTCAATGATAAATATCATTGTTTATTATGATGATTAACCATGAAATTGTGCTAACATTAACTTATGCTGAAAGTAAAAATGTTTTGGAGCAGGGAAATAAAATGAGACTCGCGCTCCACAATTTTCCATGGCAAGGAAAACCAAAATGGGTGCAAAGTACACTGAGAATCCTCATGATCCGTTCAAATATGCCTCCTCAAGTCAGCAGCGCCTACAACTTCTTCAAGCAGAATCGGGAAAATATGAGTAAAGTATGTGTTTGATTTAATTAAGATTTTTCAAATTTACTCATTTTATTCTTGAAATATTGTTTTTTCCCTCATAATTCATGAGGAAAATCATATAATATGATGAAGGATGTTTGATTGAGTCATGATAAAATATAATAAAGTGAAGTATTATTCATTCGTTCATTAATTTATTCATTTATTTGTGGACAGAATAACAAATCATATAAATATGATTAGGAAGGAACAACAGGCTTGGCCCAAATCTATTCCATTCCCACGATTTTGATAAATTGATAAAATGTCCCCAAAAAGAATTATGAGTTTTTTATTCAATAATTGTAGTTTTAATAAGTAGCCTATTTTTCCCTTCATATTGTTCATATTTTATTACGTTTGAGTTATGATAAACGATATCTCAGCGATGGGGATCCGGGAATAATTTCCAGAAAAATGTTGAAAACATAATATGCTGCCTATCTGCTTGAAAATAGCAATCAATATAGATAAAAATGGAAATACAAATCTAAGTACCCTTTTAAAAATTATTCAATCACTACATGTTTCTGCTATCCTATTATATTAAGCGAGCAATTTCTGTATTTATATATCTGGTTATTTTTATATCTGGTTATTCATGTTTAACGGATCTCGAAAACGGCTCTAACGATTTTCACAAAATTTGGAACATAGTAGGTTCATGATATAAAGACTCGATTGCACTAGGTCTCATCCTTGAAAAAACTCGCTGAACGACATGAAAAGGATAAATCATCCTTGGCTGAAACAGCTGTGGATAGTAAAAAAGTGAGTATGTGAAAAATCAAAATATCGCATCCCCAAAATTCATAAGATGACGTATAGCCAGCTGTGATATATAAACACGATCATTTTAGAGAATTGTGTTCTGTTTATCAATAAATAAAAATAACGAGCGAAGCTCGGTGCCCCGATATTTGTCATTAGCAAGCCTTGATAATGACTTTATATAGCCGAAACATGTCGTGATTGGAAAATTTTAAAAAGGGTACCTGTTCCCAGATTTATATTTTTATTTTTATCACCCTTTTTAAAATTATTCAATCACCACATGTTTCAGTTAATGTCATTATCAAGCCTTGATAATCTATATTATATAAAAGCGAAATGGCACTCACTGACTGACTGACTGACTGACTGACTCACTCACTCACTCACTCACTCACTCGCAGAACTAAAAATCTACCGGGCCAAAAACGTTCAAATTTGGTAGGTATGTTCAGTTGGCCATTTAGAGGCGCACTAAGAAATCTTTTGGCAATATTTTAGCTCTAAGGGTGGTTTTTAAGGGTTTAAAGTTCGTCTTTTAGCATGAATGTTCTTCTTATTCTCTTAATTATAATTGAAAGATGTCTATACCATATGTTAATATAGAACTATAATCTAGAGAGATTACCTAGAATACCTCTTCGAAACAGTTGTTAACTGGTAACTAAATTAATAATTTTGTCAGGTTGGCATTAAGTTGAGTTGACTTTGTTAGGTTGGCACCAAGTTGAAGATTGAAATGCATTTATCGCGGAAAAATTGATTAGGCACTGCTACTTTAATCAGAGCTATTCCTGGGAATATTATATTACTAGCCGTCAGGCTCGCTTTGCTCGCCATATTCGTTTAGCCAGACATTTAGTCTGGACCCCCGACTGGATCGTCCTAACATAATTATGATAAAAATGCTCGAATGAAAAATGCAGGCGAGCGAAGCGAGCCTGCTGATCTCATTCTTGGACAATCCAGTTGGGGATCCAGGGGGCGGAGCCCCCTGGCTAGGCGGATATGGCGAGCGAAGCGAGCCTGACGGCTAGTGGCATTATATAGCCGAAACATGACATGTGATTGAATAATTTTGAAAAGGGTACGGTACTCAGATTTATATTTCTATTTCTATTTATATTCAAAAGAAGCCCTAAAGAAATAAGACGTACATTCAATATAAATATTCTCAATCGAGAATATTTCCAGTCTCAGTAAATTCATAAATTTATTCTACAAGAAGAATTCCACCATTTGATTGTCTTGTACCCCTTTTTATAACTATATTTCTACTTGAATTTGTTAATGTAAGTTACACATGGAATTGTGTAGAGTTTATTTCCTCTACAACCGCCCTCTACATTGGAGCATTTCTGAGTGAGATTCACTGTCGAAATTGGTTGAATGGAGAGCAGATAATATGATTCATGAAGAACTCTGACAGATCAATACTATGACCAGAACTTTCTATATACCGGATCTTTTGAATAGGCTACGTTACTCTTAAATCAAATCCTGATAATAAGATTTATTAATTACAGGAGAGCCTACATAACATTAATTTTATAGTATATAGGTACTCGTATCTATACGAGTACTCGTACTCGTATCTATAGTATATATAGATACATCACATCATGGCCATTCTATAGTTCTCTCCTAGAATATTTTAGAGAACACTATTGATTGGCCATGATTACATAATATGCAACTCAGAAAGATGACAAATTTCATAAAAGTTAGATTTCATAATAAATATTTATGACTGAAATTTGACTCCTGACTTGTATTTTAAATACCGTTCTATGAATCTTGATTTCAGCTGATGAAATTGGCCTACTCCTATTTCAATCTGCTGGAAAGGGTTTCTACTTAGATCAGCACTGCATTTTTTGGAATATGAATAGAGGAATTCTTCATTCAAAAAGAGGATGATAATACAAAATTTGAAACTTATATTGATTTATGTACTTTATCATAGAAATGTATATGTTTATTGCTTTCACAAAAATGAGAAATGATTAATTTGTTGTATCAGAGGAAATAAATTATGAGCAAAGAGTCTTCAGAGGAATTACTGACCTGATCCTTATATTTTACATTAATTATAACTCTAGACGTTGACTGATTACTTTATTCAAGAAGATTCTTCATTTTTAACTATTTATTCGACAATGAATAATGAATTTATTGCCAAATACAAGAAATATTTTTACAAATAGAATAATCATTAAATTACAATAGTTTTTGGCGTGACTGGAGAAAGAAGCCTTGAGCTCCAACCACGAAAAATTAGTAGTGTTGATAATAATAAATGAGAATTTTCGACAAAATCAATACTGTCATGTACAACTTTGAAACTTTGAAGTAGAAAGTGTTTGATCACTGATTACTGATGGGTGTGAAAGATCGTTTCATTATATTCTCCAGGCGTCTGGCATCTTCAGAGCTGAGAAGTAATATATTATGATGATCCCAGTACAACATGACAAAACGGTTGTCTCTCCTATGTAGTAATAATATAAGTGAGAAATTTCGAAAATTGTGTATAATAGTCCACAGTAGGAAAAATATATCAACCATCAAAAACAAAATTGTTACTGTACTGTAGCCTATATATTATTCATACTAGATAATAAATTATAATCATGATTATATTATTTTAATAAATTATAATAGAAGCCTACCGTATTTTATTTCGCATCTGGATAGAATTGATGAGGAGGAAGATTTTATTATTTCTTCCAGCTTATCTTATTATTTGTAGTTTGAAGCTCACATACAAATCTCAAATTCTATTAAGAGCCCTCTTATCATTATTGATAGGATTTGAAAAATAAATATCAAAGGGAAGAACATAATTTCAATAGATAAAATATCATGCATCTTAATCTATAATAAAGTGAAGAGCTTTATAACTTATACATGTATATAGGATATAAATTATACACGGGATAGGAAACGGGATAGGAAAATATGTTTGAGGCATCATCACGTCTGAACAACTACTGGACTGATAATAACTTGAAATATTGCATATAGGTTTTTCATTATCTAAGGATGGTTATAGGCCTATTTTCAATTCTTCAAAACTTCAAGTTTCCAGTTTGTCAAGCTTTAAAATAGACCCTTGCGGAGCACGGGTTACCTGCTAGTAATTAATAAGATATGAGATTGGGGTATAAATGGGAGGTGTAGGAAATGAAGGTATGAGAGTAAGTTTAGTAGAACTCAAAAAGTAAATAAGAAGGAATGAAACAGGGGAATAAAAATTGATAACTTCCATTGATATTGGATACAAATATGATGATTTTCAATCATCCAATAAGTTGAAAATAATAGTAGCATGTTCACTTATTTAATACTGTTTCTGAGTGATTATATGGGTGAATATAATTTTCTCGATTTTTCTTTTTTTGAGAAATTCCCAATTTAATATTAATGAAGAGAAAAAAGCAAGAAATTACAATTAAAAAAATGTATGATCATTATTATCCAATATTGTAGAAAAAAATCAATAATCAGAAATGCGTTTTCATTATTCCTAGAATCAAATCTTATTCAATCTATAGCCTATTCATCCATTTATTGAAAAAGGCATATTGATTGAACAAATTCAATATTATTTGAGGAAAAATAAAACACAAAACTATATATATCCTACTAGAGAAGGAAAATTAATACGGTACGGTAGAGAATTCAAACAACGGGTGAAAATTCAATTTACTCCAGATTCCTCAAGGATAGATCTCTCAGAGAATCGAGACTATTCTCAGACTCAGGCCCATATAAAATCTAAACATCCATTTCTATTGTTCAATCTACAATAGAAAATCGTTGGAATAATAAATTAAATAGGTACTCATTTTTTTTAAAGCTGCGTTTACACCGGAGTTGATAATGAGTTATTAACAAAACGTTATTAACTTGACTGAATCGTCAAAAATTTATCTCAACAAAAGTTAATGACTCATGTTCTTAACAGAAAATTCTTTGTTATTAAAGAAAATGTCATTAACATATTATATGTTATGATCATGATTAATATGCTTAGATCATGACTTTTGTTAATAGCATCAATTAATAGCAAAAAAAAATTAAACTTTTGTTATTAACTCCGGTGTAAACGCAGTTTAAGATGAAATCAATCTTCTTCTGATAAGATATATATTATATATTACATTACTGTGTAGTTAATCATAGTAGTACTCTCTTTTTCAGGGCTATTCAAATTATTGGAACACAATAAAATGTATATCAAATACCCTGCTATTTTTTCACTACACGACTAGTTTCAGCTCTTCAAGAGCTATTTACACTTGATTTACATTTGAAAATTGCTCTAGAAAAGTTTTGTGAAAATGGCTTTGGGACTAATTGTGTTGTGATAAAATACTGTAGAAGAGGGTACTTGATATATCTTCTTACTTACCGGTACTTACTCCATGGCGTTACAGCCCATCCAGGGCCTTGGCCTCCTCTAGAATGCCTCTCCACTCCTCTCAGTCGGCAGCCTTGCGTCTCCATCCCCTAACGCCTATTTTCCGAAGATCATATTCTACATCCTCAAGCCAGCGCTTGCGTAGACGTCCTTTCAGCCTTCTTCCACCTGGGTTTTCTCTGAAGACTTTTTTAACGGCTCTTGAATCGCTCATTCGTTCTACATGACCTAACCAGCTCAAGCGTCTAACTTTTATCTCATGTAAAATCGGTGGTTTTCTGTACAGGTCACGCAGCCCTTGATTCGAACGAAGTCTCCATTCTCTATCAATACATACTGGATCATCTATTCTTCTCAGAATCTTTCGTTCCCATAAACTCAGTAGGCTAGGTCTTCATCTTCCTTTTTCAAAACCTAAGTTTTTCCCCATACAACACAACCGGCTTTGAATAAAAACACATATAGGTTGAAAATGTGACCGGTGTGGGGAATCGACCATGGTCGTGTACCGAATACTGTGTAGAATTTGACAACATATGTGTGTTTTTATTCAATTATGGAACGGTTCTACAATATTGACAATGACTCAGACAACTGGATTTATAACATGTCCATAGATTTGTAGTTTTATTTTTCTTCACAGTGTTCTGGATATATCTTCAGAGTTGATATATCTTCTATTGTGTTTTAATTAGTCATAGTAGGCTTTATTGAACTCATCGAGTGATGATAATTAATTGATTAATCGAATGTTTGAATGATGCAGCACTTCATCTAAAAAACTTGAAGAAGATATAAATATGAGATATATTATACCAGATAAAGGCCTCCCGAAACCTAACAAATAAAATAATATCATGAATAGTTGAGGAGGCCGGAGCTCGATTTGGGCTGTAGGACCATCGAAGAAGAAGAAGAAGTATCATAAATAGTATCAGAGTGCCTATAGCGTGGTCCTCGTTATAATGGCAGTGGTATAAAGATAGAAGAATAGTGATGCCGATTCTCTGCATTGATTAATTATTATATTTCTACACTGTCAAAAACATAATTGTCATCGTTGTGGACCTAGAAAAGGATAGTACCACGAGCTTTGTCGAATGATAGACAAGGATAGCAAAACCAAAGTTGATCAAATTGAATTGAATTGAATTTATTGCCAAAATCACATACAAATATTTGTATAATACAATCACTAAAGTATGCAATATACAATACTGTCATTATAACGTGGACCTCACTATATAGAATTGTAGAATCAGAGGAGCTGACCATATTCCTCCAACTTTACTGTGTAGAATCAGTGTTGAGACTGAGACCTAAGACTCAACCGTGATGTAGCCTACATCACAATAATATCAAAATCACAAACTATTATCATAATTGTTACGGAGAGACAAAGAAAACTACTTTGAAGGTTTCCTGGTGTAATTTGCTAGCAAAATATAGTCATTTTCCCTGAAAACTATCATCATCTTCCCTTTCTGACTGCCAAATCGCAGCTTAAATCTAGAATAGACATAATTGTGGCTTCGGTTGTAATATTATTAGGGGTTCTTTGCAATCTGAATCACCGCTTGATTTGATTGACAAGCCTCATCAACCAGAAATATGAGGTATATAGTTTGGTGGAGATTAAAAATGGTATCACAACAGGGGTTGCACTTCAGATATCCTCTAACATTTGAGTTCCAACATCAGTGCTATGCAGCTTAGTCAACTATAGCCTCTATATTATGTTGGGGCACCGACTATGAATATCCGTTTATAATTTATAAAATATCAGTTTCATCACAGAGTTTTCAATCAGAATTTTGTAAAGAATTCATAAAAAAGGATTTTTATAATATAGGCTACTCTGTTTCTCAACTCAGTAGAAAAAACTGTTGTAGAACGAATAAATAATAAAATCATGGAGGTGAGTACCGTACTATTGCTTCTCTTATCTAAGTTACTGTACATCCAGATCTCTAGAGCCCCTGACTTAAAACGTTTTTCATTACATGTTTATAAATTTAACAATGGTATGGGAAAATAAAGAGAATAATCAATAAACATTTTATTTCGAAATTGTAGGCCTTTTACAGCATGTGACGTTGTTTTGAAATTGTACTATGTTACAGTGAGGAGTAAATTGAAAAGGCTGCTTTAGTTTGGCTCCATTTCACAGCAGCGCTATTCTTGATTTAGAAAAAATTCAGAATACATTTTTAAGGTATCTTTATTTTAAAAATTCACGCATTCTGTCCGATAGCTTTTCAACAGACAATCTAAGGTGATATTAATGTTCAAAGATTGGAAGAAAGGAGATCTGTCGGTTCCCTCTTGCTATTATATAATATCATAAACAATCAGGTATTCATGCCAGAATTATAAGTATGTTGCAACTTCATGTCCCGTTTAATAGACCAAGACCAAATATTCTGTTTCACATGCCATTTATCAGAACGACTCATCATTGCAATTCTTACATATACAGAACTTTACGTTTGTACAATAGAATAATAAGCCACTGCATTGATCCGTTTGCTGACCGTTTCCAAACCTTTAAGAAATCCTGTGAACTAGCATATCGCTCTATAGCTGACTCATGATTGATAAATAATTATACTGAACTCCCTCATTTCTTTTTTCTCTCTTCTAAAGCCCTATTTTCCTCTATTCTCTATCTTATTCTTCTTATTATTTTATTTCATTCTTCTGCATTTCTATTATCATTGGTTATTTTATTTTTTCATTTCGCCTCTTCTTACTTTATTAGTATTCAAAAATTGTGTTTACAATTTATTTTATTTTTCATTCTTATTTTGCATCTAATATTATGTATCTAAACTAGTTGATGTCCATAAGGCATCAATATTGATATTGGAAGATTGATATTGACATGGATCTATTCTGTGAGCTTATGTATGTAAATAAATAAATAAATGAATAAAATCAGTATCTGATTTGAAATTCACTACTATGAATTGAAATTTACTCTATGAACAGAAATATTGTGAAGTTTCTTCATATAATAATTATTAAGGTGGAATCGAAGCGATATATTGTCAGTTCGACATAATTTATTTGAGCCAAACCTAGAAGTTTCAACGTATACCTAGGCTCTTCACGTTATTAGTATCTGATTTCACAAACTTGGACAATATAGACTAGAATAGAATGACTTTTTATTTATGTTGACGTGGCGAAGTTTGGACAATATTGTCCATTCTACCACTTAACCACGTCGTTAGCAAACAATACAATACAAAATATGCAGAGATAACAAAAAATTGAAGCAAGAAATGACAATGAAATGTAATAAATATGAGAGATCAATATTGAATAATAAAAGTCTTTTAAAAAATAAGTGTTTTTCAATAAACTCAATCACTTAACTGCTGGAAGAGAAAGCAAAAAATAAATTAAAACAAAATAATAGACAAGCTACTGAAGAGAATTAATACAGTAAGAATTGGAATCAAAGATGAAATTTGTTTATTTTATGTATAGTGGATATGGATATGACGAAAAAGAACCTGTGTAGGCCTGACAGTATACGTGGGAAAGAGAATGAAGAAAAGTGGGGAAAATCATATAGCAAATAAGAAGATTTTAAATAGGAAAATTCTGAAAAGGAAGAGGATAAGATGTAGTTACCTAATCGATACATATTTTTGAGAATTGTAATAGATACAGAATTGAAATGCAATACGTTTTGCAGAATAAAATATACAGAGCTATCTGAAAATGGAGCTCTGTTGAAGTGAATTTAATCCCATTTTTCCTTCTGATTTGATTAGTTTAATGAACAAGATTATATTATTGAGATTTTCAAGAACTTCTTTTCTGAGTCAACGTTTACAGCTTGAAATATTATTTTATTAAGCTCTTTATTCCATCTTTTGCAAGCGAATTGAGAATATTCTATTTCAATACAGAATATTACCATCCAAAATTATACCAATCGATCCCAAAAATAATCTACTAATACCAGTAATGTATGATAATATACATTCATGGTAGGATTGTGTGGAGAAATTATAATAAATATGCTTTATGGATAGGCAATTTGAAGATATTTTATTACAAACCTTCATTTCATTATAGAAAATTGAATTGAAAAAAATAGTATGTAAGAATTAAAAAAGATGAAAATCAATAAATTTTACTAGGTATCAATCATGTGCGAGATTCTCCAACTAGGCTATTGATCATTGTAATTTCGAAATAAAACCGTAAATTCATAGAGTACCGTATTTGGTGTACGGTATTGAAAATGAATTATTCCTCAATATTGGAAAATGTGAGGCTATGTCAATTTTAAGAAGTGATAACAAAAATGATTTTCCTTATAAATTAGGTCAGCAAACATTAAAATATTTTAACATCAAAAAGGATTTAGGAGTCATTTCTAACTGTGAATGGAGTTTCGTAATCATATTGGAAAAATTATCAATAGTAGGTTCTAAGATAGTTCTAAGTTTCTAGATTAGAAAGTTTCTAGATTAAGTTTCTAGATAGTTAAGATAGTTCTAGATTCCTAGTTCTAAGATAATTGGTTTTTTGGAAAGGTCATCCGCCAAGTCATTTGAAAGTGTTAAAGAAAATAAAGTATTGTATAACAGTATAATTAGAAGTAAACTTGAATATTGTAGTAGTCGCTATTTGGCTTCCTACAACTAAAAAATAGGTATCCAAGATTGAGAAAGTTCAAATCTATTCTTTTTAAATAAGTTTATTATAAAGTCAATGGGGAGTTGTGCTAGAGATTATCCAACAATGTTATTGAGAGAAATTTGTAAATTTGATAGTTTAGAGCTAAGAAGAAAGATTGCTTTGCTATGTATACTACATAGTTGTGTAATAATCTACCGTATTGGATTGTCCGGATTTGCTTTAAGAATTATTTTTCGTTGTACCAAGTTCTACAGCATTCAGAGAGTTAATAGAACATTCATTATATGAAAACCAAAAATACCACTTGCTCCCAAATTCTTCATTTTAAATTATGCTTCAGCTATTTAATGATAAAATGTTTGAAAATTGTGTTATAAATGGAGATTCTTTACCTGAATTTAAAAAGAAATGTATCCTAAAATTGAGATAGTGTAGGTAATTTGATTTTTGTTAGCTAGCTTGAAATGTTTTTCGTTAGTTATATATTTTAATGTAAGCCGCTTGGGTGTATCCCGTGGCTTATTTTGTATAAACATGTATTGTGAATATCTTTGGTGAATAAATAAATATAATATTATTTAGCCAAGATCGAGATAAAAAAATTGTAGCTAAAATTTTAGCTCTTTTATTTAATAAAAAAATGTTTTGAACCAATCTTAGAAAATTATCGGCTCTTCACATAATTGTATTATTTTTCCAAGACTCGTCAAACTGAGAAATCACAAAACATTAATTTAACAGAATAACACAGAACTGTTCTTCTATAGCTCAGGTATTTTCTATAAATAATAGCCTAATGTGAAAATTTTATTCAAATATATGAATATTGATTCAGGATCTTATTTGCACAACATTGAAGGATACAGATACACCATCAATGTTTATGTAGAAACTTTCAGTCATTTCCACTGTGTTTACTATCCTTGAATATTAACATTGAATGTAAGAAATAATCTTGATTTTTCAGAAGGACGGTGGAGAAATTAAGAAAATCAGAGATAAACTACTGCGTTACTTGAAGCAGACAAAACTATATCCAAGAGCAAAAATATTTGGCAAATTCCTCTATCTATTTGTGAACTACGTTGGTCTACAAACCTTTATGCAATCTCACAGAAATGGAGCTCATGGGACTTCAATTCCAAAGTTTCCGCCATTGAAAGCTTGAACAACAATCTTGGAACTCTTGGTCTGATCAATGACCTCCTGTTCCTTCCCCATCACATAATGATTGCTATTGAGATGGTGAATGGGAGATATTTTGTGACTGATAAGGATAGAAATTCAAAGGACAACAGATTTTACCAGGAGAAATCAAATTATATCTATAATTCCGAAAGAAAAACTGTCTCGCTGGTGGATAAACTGGAGAAAATAATGGCTTGCTTCTACACTGCCTACATGTTGGCTCCTACATTTGGGATTCTTCTCTGCATTTTGAACTTGCAAACTTTGAGTCAAGTGACATTACCGTTCATGTTCTATTTTTCTAGCGAAAGCGCTTCAAGAAGTCCACCTGTGTTTTCTAGCCTCCAGTCATTATTACCGGTGTTTTTTCTCGAATCATTCTATATTTATATGCAGTTTGTGGGTACATTCATTTGCCACACAGTCTGTATCATGATTGTTAGTAATGTATCTTTGGAAATAGATATATTTTGCATGAACATTCAGCAGCTATCATTGGAAGACAAGAGTATTGAGGAATATTATGTTGATAAAAATGTCGAACAAATGTCATCAGACCAAGAGGCGGAGCTGAAGTTGGCTATGAGAGATTTGGTTCTTCAACATAGATTGATATTCAGGTAAAGTATCTATTTAATAGGCACCTGTCCTCAGTCAGCCAGGTCACACGATATTATTATTATTAATTATTTAATAGGCTATGTTTACCATAATATCAATAAATTGTGCAATGTATTACATGAAAATGTATCTACAGCTATAGGGATAGAGTGTGTTTCTATAATAGCCTAATTGATTATGGAAGAGATAAAATGACAAGCTAATCAGGAAAATTATTCATTTTTACAATAACACCCCTTTAAAAGATGATTGGGAGAGAGGAAAAAAGGTTAACCTTGAGTTATTCCTCTTCCAAATTTAGATAAAATGCAAAGAAGTGCCTGAGATTTACACCTTGAGTTACACTTCTTTATCTTTTCTATATAAAATAGAATTATAGTACCCTTTTTTGAAATAATTATAATAATAGATTAAAAATACATTATATTATACATCATACATTTTTTATCCTTATTTATATTTATATTGAGAATAAAAGGGTACGGTACCTTATTAGTGATTCAATAAATAGAAATAAAAATCTCAGTACCCTTTTTTGAATTATTTATCACAATGTATGAGAAATATAATTATATATAATTACAATTATATATCACATTTATGTTGAAAATACATGCCATTTTCATTGACTTGAGATTCTTATTTCTATCTATATTACAAGAGTAGCCTTAAACAGAAAAGAGACAAAATAGTGATTCAATATATAGTATTTCATGTAAAGTCAAATGAATTACGGTTAAGTACTCGAAGATCTAGGAGTACCAACAATGATTCCACTTGATAATTACTAACTTAACATTTAAGGGTATTGACAATTCATTCACAAAAGAATACATCATGACCAAAATTTCTAAGTTTAAAAAAAACATTTTTTATCTCATCATAATAAGCAACTTAAAATTATTTCTGCTTTCAGAACTGATGTTTAAAAACAATTAAAAAATCTGATTAACAATAAGTTACATATTTTTCATCATAATATTTAGAAAGTAGAAATAATTCATAGTAAATGCAGGAAACCTATATAGCCTATAGTAGATTTTTATAGTTTTTTACTGGAATCGATTTGTTTTTATATTTTCATCTTATAAATATCTGATATGATAGAAAAAGCGCATAGGTAGGCCTACATAATTCCTGTATACTTATTCTATAATATTCATTGTGAAGAATATTGAAAAATTACTGTAAAAATTGAAAATAAATTGAGAAATTTAAATATATGTATGAATTATGCTATTGTGATTCACAGAAAACTTGAAGCAGTGAAAAAGATTTTCTTGTTCCGATTGATTTATGGAAACGTTTTCCTCACTATTGAACTGGCATTATTGATATTCTGTTTCCAGGTAAATCCAAGTATTCATCAATAATACTATGAAACGTTTTGAAATATTAATTTTATTTGAATATCATTTAAAATAATTATGATTCAGAGGTGAAAGATTATAATGACTTAGCTAATTATACAGTTAATAGAGGTAAATCCAAGTATTCATCCATAAGACTATGAACAATTTTGTAATATTAATTTTATTTGAATATCATTCAAAATATGATTCAGAGGTGAATTATTATAATGACTTAGTTACTCCAGCTTTCCAATTGTAAAATTTTGAAAAATTCACAAAATCAAAGAATGGCATGAAGATGTCAGTTTTTTATTATACTTCCATGTTATTTCAGAGTAAGAAATTTATTTAAGTATGGTAACACATAGGCCTATTCTATAATCATTGAACACTTGGAAGATTATTGTATAATCGGTTTTATTTGACAAACTGTTTCTATTTCAATTCATACATTCCAAATCTAGTAATGTGTGTCAGATTTCCATAGATTCATACTCCCAAAAAATGAAAGCAACAAATGAATAGGAATTCAAGAAATAATCACAATGAACCTCTATTAGAATAAAGAATGATAAAAAATGAACCATTAAGAATGTGATCACATTGAATTCAGAGATGCAACGTTAATATTATTATAAACAAGAATAGAGTAGCATACAGCGAAATTATTGTAGTTTTTCAGTTGAGCATTTAGGACTGGATTTTTTCTGAGACTGGTGCGGTAATATTACAACTATTCTAACCCAACAATTTTATGTTTAACTAGCCGTCAGGCTCGCTTCGCTTGCCATATGCGTCTAGCAAGGGGGCTCCGCCCCCTGGACCCCCGACTGAATCGTCCAAAAATGAGATCAGCGGGTTTGCTTCGCTCGCCTGCATTTCATGCTTCATTCCATCAGAAAGTCAAAGTACTGTGAAAACGCAGAAAATCTGAGAAAAACGCTGATTTTGGCCGTATGTTTTGACGTTATTGCAAATTCCAACTAACACAACATTATTACACCCTAGCTGAGCTTCTGTACTAAATTTGAACAATTTCTGTTCATTTGTTCTCGATAAATCTGAGAATAAGCAGAAAAAAAATCGCTGAAAAAACGCTAATTTTGGGCGTATCTTTGACGTTATAGATCATGAGGGAGGATGAATTTACAGTGAATAATAACGTTTCTATGTATAACCTGAGAGTTACATCTCATAACATTTATAGTATATTAACTATTCAGATTTGACAATAGTGCGAAGACAATTGGGGTATATTAGCTCAAAAATAATAAATATCATGCCAAATGCATTGTCTGAATCTCTTTCTAATAGGGGGTAGACAGAGGATGAAACAGATAAATAAGTGGGTGATACAAAAATTTTTCTCCGACATCAGTCAAATATTATAACTACTAGTAATTGTTGAACTTCGATTTTTTGTAGCTTTGATTATTAGTAAATAAATTTTTATATTCTCTAAACAGCTGATACTCTCACTCAGCGGTCAGGAATTTGCCCTTGCTGGATGGTGCCATATAATTTTAATTTATTTGTAAAATGGCATGATATTATAATCTAGAATATTTCTTTTGTAAGTTTTTATTTTGTATTTTGTTTTTATGGGCAATAAAGATGTTTAAAAGAAAAAAAATTCATCTAACACAACATTATTACACCCTAGCTGAGCTTCTGTACTAAATTTGAACATTTCCTGTTCATTGTTCTCGATAAAGCTGAGTAGCTGAGAAAACGCTAAAAAACGCTGGAAAAACACAGATTTTGGGCGTATCTTTGGAAATTTTTCCAAATCCGTTCTTAGTGCGCCTCTAAATAAAGGGCCTACTGAACATACCTACCAAATTTGAACGTTTTTGGTCCGGTAGATTTTTAGTTCTGCGAGTGAGTGAGTGCCATTTAGCTTTTAAATATATACGGTATAGATAAAAAATGTTTTGAACGGTTAATTTTCAAATCTTCCACTTAAGTTCTATTTTTGACTGCAAGACAACCTGATATCAAGTAATTCTGTTATTCTCTTATATGCAAGAATTTGTGTGATCTTTGAGATAGGTAGGCGACACATTAAAAATGATAAGATTGTGGTTTCTAGATTTGATTGATGAAATTATTCTATCATTTTTCGCAAATATAATCTAGTAGCCTACGGTCCTGGTTGAATGTGTTTTATCTATTGATAGTGTAGTTTATAAGGAGGACATAATGGTTTTCTGTGGTTTTTCAGAAACATCCTGATGTTATCCAAAGGACGAAATATGGAATTATGATGATCCCGCTCCTTTCCATGCTAGTTGCTTACTCTGAGTATGGACAAATTATTGAGATCCAGGTACCGTACACTAATTTACAGCAATTTTGCGCTCTTTTGATGATAAACATATCTTATTATCATCCAGTTATTGAATTAATTAATATTTATAGATAAACAGGTTCCGAACTCAGAATGTAAGATGTGCCTATGCGTTGCACAAATGGGGAAAGGCTCCAACACCTTTTTGTAAGTCTGTCGCTGTGCAAACCAAAAGACACATTGTGGAAGAGGGCACAAGAACAGCTTATGAGGGCAGGCTGGATGACTTCCTGGTAGCTACGCCAGATGTAATGGCATATTTAATGCAACTAGATAATTATAGGTTTATAACTTTTAAAAATTTCTCTTCATTTGTGTTCCACCTTTCTTTTATAACTTGTGACTATAAAGCTGCATTTACACCAAAGTTATAAACAAAATGTTAATAACTTGATCCTTATCGATTCTATTGGATTAAATGGAACTTGACAAACACATATGTTAATCATATGTATGATAAGTTATGTTCAAACTAATAGAATCTATAAGGATCAAGTTATTAACATTTTGTTTATAACTTTGGTGTAGGCTAAACGCAGCTTACGATGACTTCTTTGTTTATATGTGCGACTTGTGTTTGATAACATAAAGATTTGTGTACGATGAATAAATGAATAATATTTATAATGTAGTAAGTTTGAAATATTTTAAACAAATCAATTAGGTGTCAGATGCGCTTCTTTAACTTTCTACTGGTGATATTTTTCAAAGCTTTTCGATTATAGTCGAAATAAGCTATCAAAATGAAGAAGTTTTCTCAGGAAAACATTTTTTCTGATCATTACTTTTTGAAAGGTAGGCTATGTGTAATACGTGGTTACATTTTTCAGCAAAAGCAATATGGAGAGAAAAAATATAGTAGAACCGGAATGTGGAAAAAGTGACAGAATTGAAAATTAGCATAAAATTTGAAGATGTCTGACAGTTTTTCTACTACAGCATATCAAGTGACCTGTTCAGCACATGATAAAGGCTGTGCAAAGGTTAAAAATAAACTTTCTACTGGTGATATTTTTCAAAGCTTTTCGATTATAGTCGAAAGCTATCAAAATGAAGAAGTTTTATCATGAAAACATTTTTTTCTGATCATTACTTTTTGAGATATGAGCACCTAATGTTTCAATTTTTGGGACAGAACATTTCAAATTCGGTATACTATCAAGCTATTAAAATGAAGAAGTTTTCTCAGGGAAACATTTTTTTATGATCATTACTTTTTGAGATATGAGCACCTAATGTGTCAATTTTTGGGACAGAACATTTCAAATTCGGTAAGAGATAAATCCGTGAGATTTCGAGGATAGATTGATTCTTCATGGTATTGTTAATCTAGTAAAATAAAAATGTTCTGAAAATATCAATTTTTGAAAAAGTTATTCAATTTACTAAAAATGACCAAAAATAACTTTCAGTTATTCAATTTACTAAAAATGACCAAAAATAACTTTCAGTTAAGTTATTTTTGGTAAATTGAATAACTTCCTCAAAAATTGATATTTTTAGAAAATTTTTATTTTACTAGATTAACAATACCATGAAGAATCTATCCTCGGAATCTCATGGATTTATCTCTTACCGAATTTGAAATGTTCTGTCCCAAAAATTGAAACATCAGGTGCTCATATCTCAAAAAGTGATGATCATAAAAAATGTTTTATTTTTGTTATTGTTTTATTTTAAGTTATTTTTGGTAAATTGAATAACTTCCTCAAAAATTGATAGTTTCAGAAAATTTTTATTTTACTATATCAACAATACCATGAAGAATCTATCCTCTAAATCTCATGGATTTATCTCACGAATTTGAAATGTTCTGTCCCGAAAATTTGAACTTTAGGCGCTCATATCTCAAAAAGTAATAATCAAATAAAAAAAGGTTTTCCCGAGAAAACTTTTTCATTTTCATAGCTTGATAGTATACACATCGAAAAACTTTGAAAAATTTCACCAGTAAAAAGTTTATTCTTAGGCTTTGTACAGCCTTAATTGGAAAAAACTATTCAACTATTATTGACCGAGCGGAGTGAGGTCTAAGATTCAAGTCAACGGTTTGGCATTTCTCTTGATGTTTAAATGTTGTGCATTTCCGGCGAAACGCGATAATAGATTTTCATAAAACTTGACAGGTATGTTCCTTTTTTTTAATTGCGCGTCGACGTATATACAAGGTTCTTGGAAATTTTGCATTTCAAGGATAATATAAAAGGAAAAAGGAGCCTCCTTCATACGCAAATATTGGAGTAAAAATCAGACTATAGAATTATTCATCATAAATCAGCTGACAAGTGATTACACAGATGTGTGGAGAAGCCAGTCTATTGCTGTATTTCCATAAGGTCTACAGTTTCAATCAGGTACTTGTGGATGAGAATACCGCGTGATGTCTACTGTTCACAGAACTACTAGTATAGCATCAAGTGAAACGTCGATTCCATCGAACAACATATACATTGTTTTCAGCAATGTACATCTCATCCAAATCTTACTAGATTTCAACTATGCCAGTTCACATTAAAAATTGATGATCTTTCCAATGCAGGGTGATAAAATGAGAACGGCACTCCATGACTTTCCATGGCAATCAAAACCTGAGTGGGTTCACAGCACTTTGAGAATTCTCACAATCAGATCAAACGTACTGCCGCACATTCCAGTATTCAATATTTTCCATCAAAACCGTGAAAATTTGTCAAAGGTGAGAAATTACATTCAATTATAATAAAATTCTTTAGTACAAAGGCATCTATTATATTAAGCCAATAATGTTGTTATGAATTAATTCGTCATTATCGATTCATCTTCTCACGAAGAAAGAATTGGCTATCAGCCAGATACTTCTTTATTTTCTTTATTCATTTATACAATAAGTATTATCACAGAATTACAAGAGTTTATTTGTATCACAGAATTACAGAATTACAGAGTTTTCTCTGGTATTATCAAAATGATAGGGAGAGGAAAAATAAGGTAACCTTGTGCTATTCCTCTCTCAAATTCAGATAACACATATTCCGAAATAGGTTGAGTATTTCTGATTCAATTAAGTCATATTTTTGAATAGTAATCAATTTGCAGATACTGAATATACTGATGTAGGGATTTATTCTTATACCGTTCACATAATGGAGATATAATAGGCCGAAACTTCTGAGATTCAATAAGGTCATTTTGAATAGTAATCTAGCTGCAGATTACTGAATATACTGATTGATGTATGGATTTATTCTTATACCGTTCGCATAATAAGGATATAATAGGCCGAAACTTTTGAGTCAATTAAGAAAAATGTAGGCTATTCACTTCAAGTTGAGAAAAGTACTTCTTTGAATAGGAACAATTCTATAAAATTATAATTTTTATAGCCTTGATTGATTGTACTCTGTGTAAGTAGGCTATATTATATCAATTTTTTGAAATCGACTGCAACACTGTAAAAAATTAATCAATTTTGGAATTATAGATATAGAGAATTATGAGCATTATATGGAATAACATATTGGCTATATTAAAATTTGCTTTTTTACAGCTAATGAAGTTGGCCTATACTTATTTCAATCTGTTGGACAAAGTGTCAAGTTAAATAACTCTGATGAAGCTCGATAGGCTATACTGAAGAGAATATTGCTGGATTGTTCTATAGCCTACTATAGAAGCTTGGAAATAAAGATTGATTCATTTTAAAATTGCATTTGCATGATTGCAATCGATTCATTTATAAAATCACCTCGTTCGACGTTCCACTCTCAATTTCAATATTCTGGAGAGTGACAAAATTAAATAGAGAATTCAATTAAGTGAATTAACAAAAGTTTAGTATAATTATTTCGCCTGGTTGTACAAAAGCCTGTTGAATTTTAACCGTAATTAAATTTTATATGTCAAAGACTCTTCTTTTCAAAAGAGCCTTTTCTGATTAGTTCTATTGTCATTTAATCATTATTGAAAATTTGAAATTCAACTGATTTTTGTACAACTGGCTGTTTGAGTTGAAAAAGCTCATAAATATACGAGTACACTCCTACCTGATATTGTCTACTTTTGGAGTTATATTGTGTAATTTATTATAGAAGGCAGTTTTTAAAAAGTCAAACAGCAAAGGAAAAATTATAATAAGGAGACAGTGAGTCCTGCTTGGTAGGAACATTTATTATAAATATATTACAAATATTCAATAAATAATGGTATAACTTACAAGATGTTTAAAAGAGCTTTGGTAACAGCTTTCAAATAGCAAACCTGAAGTTGAGCTGGTAGATTTTTTGGATAATTCGAAGTTTTTGATTTCACACTGCGCTTAATTGGTGAGTATTACATTTTATCAGAAGAAATTTGAAAGTGATGTATTCTAAGTAGATGTATTTGAGAATTGGAATATTTTCGCTGCTTCTTTCAGGTGTAACATATTATAAACCCCTCGAATTAATTTTCAAATTTGGTTACTTCGATTTTCTGTGCCGGTATTCAATTTCCTTTCCAACGTACGCCTGAAAAATAAAAGAAGTAGGAATTATGGAAAAATCCAATAAAAATCAAAAACCTCAAAGCCTGCCTCAAATTCAAATCCAAAATCAAAATTTATTTGTCAAATTGGAAACAATACAATGTAGACTATGAATAAAAAATAATATACAAGCAAGAAATACAATAAAAATGCCTCAACGATAAAAAATGTATTATTACTTGTGTAAAACGAATTTTCCCTTTTCCTTTTTCTATTTCATTCCTTTCTAATAAATTTTCGTTATTTTCCCTTTTTTCTATTAATTCTCTATCAAAATCTGATGTATATTTCTTATTTTATTTTTGCAATTTGTATTTGTTTTCTTTCATCTTATACTTGAAATCTTTGAAGTGTAATATTTATTTTGTCTAAGTTTATTTATCTTTTGTAACTAGTTTTTTTTTTGTAACTGGGCACCCGCCGAAAAACCTTCGGGTCTGGCAGGACCCTCAATTGTTTGTATTGCGAAAAAAATTTGATTTGAACAAAATTGATATAATATTTATGAAAAAAGTAAATCATGAAAAGCTGTCTACAAAAACACAGTAATACCTAAATATGAAAATACTCAATCGGCTTTCCAACAAGAAATTGTTCAGGAAAAAACTTATATGAAAAGTATCTCAGGTGCTCTGAAGTTTGTAAAAAGTGTATCTATTACTGAATTTTTCAGTGATCCTAGTGAATGTTACCTATGATCTGATCTATTCGTTCTCATTTGATCATTCAAGCAATTTTTGGTGGAGGGGAGTTAAAAAAGGCCAAACAGAGTGTCTAAGATAGCAACTAACGATCGTTTTTTGCGTGAGGGTACCTTATTTGTGCGGAGAGGGGGCTGGTACTAAATTTGGATATTCAGGGGGCATCCTGGAGAGGGGGGCACTACTGTTGACCATGACATCTACAAAAATGTATAAAATTATATTTGTGAATGAAGAAAAATACAGTACTGTACCTACCATAAGTTGGTTTCGCATTGAAATCAACACAACATTCATAAATGGCAAGCCTTGTAATAATATTATTCTCAAGTTCTATCAATACAGAACACAAGTTTTAAAATTATCGAATCATTGTTGATAGATTCATGTTTTAATTTATAATTCCAGAATTAAAATATCCCTCACATTGCATGCCAGCATAGGCTGTTACTGGATGAGTGTGTGAGTTCACTATAAAATAACGGGGCACCGAGCTTCGCTCGTTATTTTTATTTATTGATAAACATAACTATAGCCTACTATAGATAGAGTAAGCCATGAAAGAACACAATATTCTCTCAAATGATCGTGTTTATATTTCACAGCTGGCTGTATGTCACCTTATGAATTTCGGGGATGCGATATTTCGATTTTTCACATACTCACTCGCTCACTCACTTTTTTACTATCCACAGCTGTTTCAGCCAAGGATGAATTATCCTTTTAATGTCGTTCAGCGAGTTTTCCCAAGGATGAGACCTAGTGCAATCGAATTTTTATATCATAAAACTACTATGTTCCAAATTCCGTGAAAGCCGTTTTTGAGATCCGTTGAACATAAATAACCAGATATAAAAATACAGAAATTGCTCGCTTAATATAATAGGATAACAGAATGAAATCTATGAAAGCTTCAGATAAGATCTATGATCTTATAATCTCTCTCCAATAATCACTAAGACAACCTGACTTATACTATGTAATCACTAAGTAATATTGAATTATTATTATAATGCACACTATCGCTCAGTCGCTGGCCAAGCTGTCAAGCTTGACCACATTGGTCTTACCACAGAATACAAATATAGCAGTTTATAGAAGTTTTCTCTGGTCTTACCATCCACACTGCAATGTGACCATTCTTAGATACTCGGCTGGCCACTCGCCTTCGCTCGACAAGAATCGGAGCGATGGCAAGCGAAGGCCAATGAAGGCGAGCGCTGGCAAACCATTCATCCACACTTTGGCGCTCGTCGTCATTTGTACGCAATGGGCGATAGTGTGGATGCCGCATAAGGAATACTGACACTTGGAAGGGAATGTGACTGTAGTTCCATGCTTCTACCACTCACTAATAAGATTTACACTATATGAACATTGCAATTTTTCCATATTAAGGTGGAATTAAAAACGAAATGAAATCAACCAGCAGTGGTCTTTTTTCACTTTTTGTGTAGTTGAGGAGTTGATATTGTGGTAATTATTCATATTAAATAAAAAGACTAAGAAATTGTCTTAGTGAAAAACAGTTAACAGTAAAAACAGTAAAAGCGTGCACAAGGGAAGATAGGCTTCATAATGTCGATATAAGAAGCGAGCTCAACATAATCTCCAAATGGCAGGATATTGAAGAAAATCGGCAAAACTGGAAAGATGATGTTGAAAGGATGGAGAGCGGCAGGATTCCCAGTTGTATAACCCGGTTGGGGTGGAGAAGTGTGGGCAGACCCCGTAAAAGATGGATGTGATGGTGAGTTTGAAGTCGGAACAGGCAAATTGCCTAATCCTTGTAGGAAGACGACGACGAAGAAATTGTCAAAAACCACAGATCTTTTTGATAGTTAGAAAGACCGGTTTCTGTTGTTACACCATTGTCAATCTCTGGAGAATTGACTTTCAGAGATTGACAATGTGTAACAACCGAAACCGGTCTTTCTAACTATCAATAAAATCTGTGGTTTTTGATAATTTCGTAGTCTTTTTATTTAATATGAATAATTACCACAAAATTTGTGGTTTTTGACAATTTCTTAGTCATTTTATTTAATATGAATAATTACCACAATATCAACTTCTCAACTAAACAAAAAGTGAAAAAAATACCACAAGATGATGCACCTTAGTGCATTGAAACTTAAGTTTGGCTCAAATAAATTATGTGGAGCTGACAATATCGTTTTTATTTCAACTCACCAATATTCCCTAGCTGGAAGACAGTTGCTGGCTGTTGGATTGAGAGTTGACATATCCGTTGTAGGCCATAGACTGCGCGTCCCAGCCCACCCTGGCGTACGGTCCCTGGGCGGGGGAGGGCTCCCAGGAGCTAGGCACATCGTAGATGGGTGCTTCGTAGGAGGATACGGTCGCTACGGTCGAGGGAGGACCGTAGCTGTTGGTGGGAGGACCGTAGGTGGGAGCTGGAGGTCCGTAGGCGCTGGCAGGGGAGGGGGTGGACTCCGCCATCATCATCTGCATCATCTGTTTTTTCTGGAGGATCTGGAAGGCGAGGAAGCCACCGACCAATAGGAGCGCCAGTTTGCTCATGATGAGTGCCTTGGTGGCCTTCACATGCACAACCGTCAGCAGGATCGGGATGATCGTCTTCAGTTTCAGCTTGATCAGCATCAACAGAGGCAGTAGCATATTTTTCTTCATGTCACGTGCTGGAAATGGAAATTAACGAAAAAATGAGCCAGTTAGCAGTTGCAGTATTCACAATTCAACATCAAGCCATCCTTTTTTTAAACATTATAATGAATGTGGACATAATATGTTAACATAACTAATAGGATCTTCTCTTGAGGGGAAAAATATATTCTTTTATTAGGGTTCATGCATTTTCGACTAGGTCAATATTGTTATAGTCAATAATCATCAATCAGTCAATACAGATTATGATTATGACATAATATGTGGACATAAGATATTATCTTGATTCAATCCTGGCTTACAAATATGAAATTGAGAAAATATCGTTATCTATATTGATTTAGTACAGAAGCTAAGCTAGGGTGTAATAATGTTGTTAGGAGGAATTTGCAATAACAAAGTTACGCCTGAAATTAGCGTTCTTCCAGCGTTTTTTAGCGTTTTCATCGAGAACAAATGAACAGAAATTGTTCAAATTTAATACAGAAGCTAAGCTAGGGTGTAATAATGTTGTGTTGGAAGGAATGTGGAATAACGCCAAAAATCTGCGTTTTCCATCGTTTTTTGCGCTTTCTCAGCTTCATCGAGAAAAAATGAACAGAAAATGTTCAAATTTACTACAGAAGCTCAGCTGGGGTGTAATAATGTTGTGTTGGAAGGAATTTGAAATAACGCCAAAGATACGCCCAAAATTTGCGTTTTCTCAGTTCTTTCATCAACTAATAGACAGAAAATGTTCAAATTTAGTACAGAAGTTTAGCTAGGGTCTAAAAATCTTGTGAAGAGGTGACTATATTTCATCAAAGATACGCCAAAAATCAGCGTTTTCTCAGCTTTTCTGCGTTTTGTCAGTACTTTGACTTTCTGATGGAATGGAACATGCAGAAATGAGAAATGTAGGCGAGCGAAGCGAACCCGCTGATCTAATTTTTGGACGATCCAGTCGGGGGTCCAGGAGGCGGAGCCCCCTTGCTAGACGGATATAGCGAGCGAAGCGAGAGTGAAGGCTAGTAAAAATAATATTTTAAGCTGTTGTGAGTCGGACTAGGAAACTGCCTGAATGCATGATCAATGCAAGAAGATCTTGGAATAAGTTTCGGTTGGAATGAGCTGCTATTGAGTATAAATATAATATTGAACAAGTAGAACGAAATGGATTGGAATTTTGATCTGTAAACTGTCATCACATAAATATTTAGATTTAGGTTTCTTGATAAACAGGTGGTTGTGACAATTTAATGTGAATATCTAGCACAGCATCACCTCCATTGAAACACAGAAAGTTTCTACAGAGAGTCTGACTATGTTCTTGATTCTCCGATTTCATAATGCACGCCAATAATCGCAAGTTGATAACTGAGACTAATAGTATCCAATCTGTATTGACTGATTGATGATTATTGATTATAACGGTATTGAACTAGTCAAAAATGCATGAGCCTAATAAAAGAATATATTTCTCCCCTCAAGAGAAGATCCTATGATTATAGTCTACTTATGACCACCTACTGTATTTCTTAGTTTGTTATTGATCAAAGTTAAGCCGTCGGTCCCGGCTGCCTAAAAAGCAGTCGTTAGGTCATGTCAGAGGCCCTGAAATTGATCAGTTGCGACCTGAAAACTCTGACACCAGACCTGAGCCAGCCAGGTCACATGATATTATTATTATTATTATTATTATTCTCTTTTTTCACGCAGTTGCGGATAGCTTATGCGAAGAGGGGCAAAATTTATGCAACCTCTTGGCATTATTTTCTATTATTGATGGAGTATTTTACCAAATATGTTGGAGCGTTTGGCGTACTATGCGAGCTGTATCAAGCAGAACAGACTTCTGCATTTTCCCTACCAGAGTTTCTGAGACATCAATAGCCTTACAGCTCTCCACTGTTGAATTAAGAACCAGACCATTCACAGATATTACAATTGGGATTATTCTAACATTATTGAGCCCATACATATCTTTGAGCTCAAATGCTAGCTCTTGATACTTCCTCAATTTCTCACCTCTTGTTCTTTGACAATTTTCATCTGCTGGTATGGCTACATCAATTATCAAGGCTTCTTTTTGATTCATGTTCAACATTAGGATATCAGGCTTGTTATGAATGACTTGCCTGTCAGTGATCATTTGAACATCCCAATAGATCTTAATCTGGTTTCTCTCAATAAATGCAGGAGGAGAGTAAGAATAGTTTTCTTTCAGGTGCACTATCTTTGCAACATTATTATGTCGCCTCAAATACTCTTTTGGTGCCAATATTGAGCAGCCTGAAACTATGTGCTGAATACTATCTACTATTATTATTATTATTATTATTATTATATTATTATTATTATTATTATTATTATATTGATCAACAAATTACAAATTTTTATTGGGAAAGTGATAAACAATATTATAATGACAGTGAGTTGATTGAGCCGGTCAAGATTAAATCAATTTATATCAAGGAATAATAATAAACTCATTCAAGGGAATACTGTTATAATTGTACGAGTATTTGTGTAATTTGGTCAACTTAGTGGCTGGTGTGAAGGCTTATATTGCCTCGCATTCGTTCACAACACTGTAATTTGTAGAATGTGTGGATGAAGAAAATCAATCATCATGTAATTAATCTATCATATTATCGCCTAGTATTATTGTTAGTTTGTTACTGATCACAATAATATCACAGGGAAAAGGATATACAATAACAATTTAGTATGAGTATTGAGCTCAGTGAAACTTTCAAGGCCTTTTGAAAAACCATAGAAATCAATTTGAAAATAGAAACGATTCATGAATATCATGGGAATATCTGTTAAAAGGTATAAACTCATTGAAAATTGGGTCTAATGTTATTTTCACCAACTTTAATATCTCATTACATGATACTTTATTTGGTATTGCAAAAATGAACGAATGAAATCTATAATCTTTGAAACAATTTGAAAATATATTACTTGTAAGCGCATAGTTGCTCTCAAGCAATACAAATACATAAAAGTGAATTGCAACTCTCGAAAAATGTATGAGAATTTGTTCGGAACGATAATCATAAGTAAATATCTCATACAAAACATGCATGTATTCAAAAGGACCCTTCATTGGTATGCGTCTTTATATTGTAAATTTATGTATTGAACTAATTCTGGCGAATTTTTGAGTTGCAAGCGATTGTATTGATAGAGAGAATAGAACAGATAAATACTTTCTATACTTTCTATTAACAAATAAATTTATTGGAATGTGAGTTGAAATATCTATTGACTGTACACACCTTGATCGACCGACCGTTGCTCGCCGGTTGTCTGAGGAAACTCCACATCGAAATCCAGCAGACTCTTAGCGGGCGTGAAGACCAAGGTGGCGCCCTGAAAGAAAAACTCAGGCAGCCGCAGCTTGAACTGGTGCGAGTCAACGAACCGCTGCACGCGTTCGCCGATACGCGCGTCCAGTTCGCCATCGTCGGTCACTTCGGCGGGAGGCGTTTTCAGGGCGCGTTTCGACGGCACCACGCTCTCCAGGTATTCGAGCGTCTTGACGCGGATACAGTGCATGGGAGACTGTTGGTTGTCCAAGCAGTCAAGGAAGACTGATGAGACTAGACCGTCAGCTGACGAGATGGATCTCCCGATCTGATTCGTCTCCAAGTCGCTGACATTATTCGTTTCGCCCGCGACAAGCACAAGACACGAGGCAAGGAGAATGATGCTCTTTGCTGCAGACATGACGGACAATAAAGCACTCACTCCGCCTACACACTGTTATATACCTACCTCCTCACCACCTCCTAGAAGTATATAGTCCCACATATGTACCACCACATGTTATACGTGCAAGAAGCTCTAAGCACCTCCTCCAAAAGTAGCATATACTTTCACACGTATAATACATATGTGTAATATATATGTATATCTATATGTGTATAGCTACACAGCTATATGTGTATAGCTAGCTACACATGTGTATAGCCCTACTGTCCACCTCCAAGTAGTATATACTTTCATCACATGCATATAGTTATAAGTGTAAGCAGTTCCCCATGTATATAAGCTATACGTGTATGTAGTCTCCCATGTATATAGCTATACGTGTATGCAGTTCCACACGTATATAGATCTACATGATTATATAGTGGGCTACAATCAGCATTCAGAAGTGATTCAAATTCCTTGGGCGCGTGTCACTCTTAAAATATATATATTTATTTATTCTTAACAATGACAAATCAACTAAATCATAAAATGATTGGAAACGAAAAAACAGGCTCAAAGCCCTTACTATTCCATTCCCGAATTTCAATTGCATATTAGTCCGAAAGAGGTTATGATTCTTCAGCAGTTTTAAACAAATACATTTTCATCCAAAAATAATCACATAAGATTTTGAATTTAGAATGGTAATATAGGAAATTAACTAGAACAATCCACTGTATATGAACAATCGCAATAACAAGGGATACACAAGTTTGTAATATAATTGAGGCAAAAAGCATATTCAGTCCAATTTATTTGCACATGAAATTACAAGTTTGCACAAAATACTTCAATTACAATAAAATTATAGATATAGTTATATCTATCATTCTATCTATAATAGATATAATTATATCTTCTATCATTGTATTGTAACTGAAGTATATTGTTCAAACTTGTAATTTCATGTGGAAATACATTGGTCTGAATATAAAATTTATATCTATCATTCTATTGTAACTGAAGTATATTGTGCAAACTTGTAATTTCATGTGGGAATAAATTGGACTGAATATAAAATTTATGTCTATCATTCTATTGTAACTGAAGTATATTGTGCAAACTTGTAATTTCATGTGGAAATAAATTGGACCAAATATAAAATTTATATCTATCATTCTATTGTAACTGAAGTATTTTGTGCAAACTTATTTCAGGTGGAGATAAATTACGAATAGACTTCTTGGGGGATTCCACTTTTTAATGACGTTTGCTTTAAAACAAAATAATAATGTAACTTATATTAAACATAAGGCTATTCGTCTGTGAATGGGAGAGAGTTCCTAATAGCAGATAGGAAAATGGAAGGGAATAGAGAGTAAAATAGTTATAAGAAAAATAATAGATAATAATAAAAACCCGGTTGCACAAAGCCGGTTAAATTTAATCGTGATTAGTTTTACGAGAACCAATCGAAGAAGGCTTTCTCAAAAAAAGGCTTCTCAGATTGGTTCTCGTGAAATTAATCACGATTAAAATTCAACCAGCTTTTGTGAACCGACACATCACATAGTGAGTTAAACATAGATAGTACATTGGATTCGTGCTGCCCCTTAGTTGATGATGCACCAGTGGCGGATATAGAATATATTGTTGGAGGGCCAAGGTTAAGTGATTTTAAGTAACACCCATGATACTTACTCTACTCTACTCATCAGGATACATTAAGAGTCGAACAAGTACAGAATAAGCTTCTTCGATTCCTATTTTATATGCAATTTAGTAGAGCCTGTCCCCTGGGTTTTCCTTCTGGACGTTTGAGATCCCTTTTCAATATGGACTCTTTGAGGGCTAGACGTGACAGGTTTTCATTGATGTTTGTGGTGTCACTTTTGAGAAATTACATTAATTCACCCGCTCTCCTCTCTAGGATTGGTTTCCAGGTACCCACGTTCAGTGTCAGAAGAGTAAGGACCTATCTTGTACCAAGATCAAGGGCCCTTCATAACTTCTGCTCTCCACTTAATAGAGTTCTGAGGCTATTCAATAAGTGTTGATGTGCATGGCCCTAATAGTGAGGTTAGAAAGCGCATTATTGAGGCTATTCATCATTGAATTTGAATTCAGATTCAATTCAATTCTGAATTGATTCAATTAATATGATGTCCGTGATTCTTATTAGTTTTATAGAGTTGATCAAACCTACAGTTTAAATCCCTTAACTTTTATACTTGAATATTTGTTGTTGTTAAAACTTTTTCTTTTTCTTCTCTGCTTTCATCAATTTTCTTCCCACAGTGACACATGTTTTCCCCTTAACCTGTTTCTATGCTCAATTGTAGGCCTATTCTTTTTATAACTTATTGGATAAGTTTTAGATAAGTTTGGATGAGTTAGATTAAATTTTATTCTGTATTTATTATTTATGCTTAGATTACTCATAATTACTTATGCTTTCCTCATACTTATCAACTTTCTTATGTATTTGTGAATTGCATTTACTGTATCTATTTTTCTATTTCTTTTAGTAACTTACTTTATCCGATTGTAAATGGTAGTGAAGACTGTTTTGGGCTTAATGCATGTAGTCTGTAATAGTTGTTCTGTAATGAATAATAAATAATAACATTATTAATATCAGTTTTGCTGTTCATATTCAGATGGTAATTTGCGCTGAACGCCCTTTTTACTTTACCGCTAGGCCTTCAAAAATTCAGATTACTCTGTAATTACTGATTTTTCTTTATTTCGGGGGGGGGGGGGGGGAGCCGTACCCCCCTTATATACGCCCCTGTGATGCACATAATTTTATTTACATAGATATATGTTGACTGTAGTGAGATCCACTCTGCATATATATCACGTAGTAAATCGTAGTGTGTCACTGAGTCGTATGCGGTTGGACTTAGCCCAAGACGGTATTCCGGAACGGAAACGGACACAACGAATCAAACCTGCCCCGAAATAAGCACGCATTTTTGTACGTGATGTGCCTGCTGTCGATTTTGATTCCGCTTAGTCGGAGTGTTACCATTCTTCTATATCTAATCTGGATGAAGGTTATCCTGGATCCTTGTTAGAAATGAATGTGTTGTTAACCAGTCTACTGCAATAGTTTAAACCAAAGAATCTTATCTAGAACTTGGCCTATCCTACTCGTATGTGTAGTAGCAGAGGAAAACAAAATCTAAATTATCATATTCAATACTGTTTGAGCTTTGTTATTGGTGGTGGTGGTATTATTGCTGTGTATCAAAGAAAAACCAAATCTAACTTATCAAATTTCAAATTCGAATTTTATTCAATCCAATTCACAATATTTACAAATTATAAGAAAAGAAGATCATACAGCTTAACAAGATTAGACTAATAAGCTAATAATTATTAAGTAAATAATAGTCTAATCATCAAACTATAACTTCAGACAAGGATTCGAACATGCTGAACCAGGACTAATTTGTGAATTTGGATAGGAAATACTACTTGCTGAAAGTACAATACTCTAGGTCTGCGAGCAGGAGTGAATATATGATGATTCATGAATTCATAGAAAAGTAGAAAAATAGAAAAAGAAGAAAGAATGAAAAGTTAACAACCAATCACTCATACATTCACACTCAAACCATGCTCACTTTCCAATTCCAGCTCATTTTCCCGATGCATAACCACCATTATCAATGTATTTTAACTATGGAATCACATTGAATAAGATCTCTTGATAGTCCGACATAAGACGTCTAAGTCATCCAAGAACTTTTGTTTTAAAAACAAGTCGATTTTGTGTTCTCTTAATATCATATTCAATACTATTTGAGCTTTGTTATTAGTGCTGGTAGTAGTATTTTTTAAAACTTGTTTACTCTTCGGTAGGAGTGGAATTGAGAGTTAATCCAATATCAGAATTACTAGACAATACATCCTGCTTCTTCTTCGATGGCCATATAGCCCAAATCGAGCCCTGTCCTCCTCTATCCTGCCTCTCCAACCATCTCGATCCCTTGCCTCCGCCCTCCAATTTCTCACATGAAGTACCTACATCTCTTGTATCATTTGAGATCACCAATACAACCTGCTAATACTGTCATTTCATTTCACTTGAATGTGTGTGTTATTTCCCTTCCAACTGATCTAGATGAAGGGGAACTTGTTAAAAGAAAGAGAACTGTATGTTATCGAGTTTTCTGGAATGAGCTCATCAACCAAATTAATGGTATCAACTGAAGAACTTATCAGTTTTCAATTATCCTATTCGTCCATATGAAAAGTTATATTTATCTATTTTCAATTCAAGCCTATCGACTGTTATCCAACCAGGTATCTCATGTCAGTTCGATTTATACATGTCTGGAGTTGGAATAGAATAGTCGACGATATTGCTGATATCCGAGTTTCTCAAATTCAGGTACTTCTTTATTGATTCATACAACAAGTACATCATCGAAAATTATAGGGAGAGAAAATATAAGGCAACCTTGTGCTAATCATCTCCCAAATTTAGATAAGGTTCCACATAGTCCGAATTAGGTTGAGTCTTGTAGTTGTTTACTTCACAACATTTTTAGTTCTTAATTACTTCTAGGATCAATGATTATTTTGAATTTCCTCCCAACTGAGAAAGAATCGTGTTGAAAGAGCATGAATCTTGAACTTCTATGAGCTTGGATTTCTTTGAGGCCATACATTGTACGTCTCAAGTATGTGAAATGTTCAAAATCAGCTGATTCTTTCAATGTTATTGATATTGGTTGAAAGTTTAATAATACCCATCAATGCAAAATAATGGGCATTTGTGAATCACAATAAAAAAAACGTTCACATCAAATTCTAGTTTCTTGAATTTATTCATACATAGGTTTAAATAACTTTTCAAGATTACTCCTCTATCTGCAATAGTATCTGAAAAATTCAATGACTTTGTTCAACAAAATCGAGTCTAGTAAATGATGTGATGACATCTGCCAATGAGAGTGCGTTTTGCCATCGGCCAATGAGAATGCGTTTTGGCATCAGCCAATAAGAACGCTTCTAGAAATCAGTCAAATATAGTGCATTTTGTCATCAGCCAATCGGAATGCGTTTTGGCATCAGCCAATGAGAATGCGTTTTGACATCAGCCAACAAGAATGTTTTATTGCATCAACCAATGAGAATGCTTTCAGGTATCAGTCAAATAGAATGCGTTTTGTCATCAGCCAATCAGAATGCGTTTTTACATCAGCCAACAAGAATGCGTTATTGCATCAACCAATGAGAATGCTTTTAGGTATCAGTCAAATAGAATGCGTTTTGTCATCAGCCAATCAGAATGCGTTTCGACATCAGCCAATAACAGTGCATTTTTTCATCAGCCAATGAGTGTACGTTTTGGCATCAGCCAATGAGAATGCGTTTTGGCATCAGCCATAAGAATGCTCCTAGACATCAGTCAAATAGGATGCATTTTGTCATCAGCCAATCGGAATGCGTTTTGGCATCAGCCAATGATAATGCGTTTTGACATCAGCCAACAAGAATGTTTTATTGCATCAACCAATGAGAATGCTTTCAGGTATCAGTCAAATAGAATGCGTTTTGTCATCAGCCAATCAGAATGCGTTTTGACATCAGCCAACAAGAATGCGTTATTGCATCAACCAATGAGAATGCTTTTAGGTATCAGTCAAATAGAATGCGTTTTGTCATCAGCCAATCAGAATGCGTTTCGACATCAGCCAATAACAGTGCATTTTTTCATCAGCCAATGAGTGTACGTTTTGGCATCAGCCAATGAGAATGCACTTTGGTATCAGCCAATGGGAATGCGTACTGTTTTGTCATCAGTCAATGAGAGTGTATTTTAGCATCAGCCAGACCTCAATCTTCTTTTTTGTAAACGTTGATATGGTGCATTAGATAAATTCCATGTTTTGCATTCATTGATATCATTATTATTGTCTGGAGAAACTCAGCAGTGTTGGAATTATTTAATGATCCAAGTCAATGTTTTTTGGAGGTTTGTTGCTATATTGAATGTTTGAATACCTTATTACATAGATTATTAATGAAGGAAGAATTTGTTTCATTCTAAAAAATACTGAGTGGTCGTATATGATACCATATACACAATAATATCATAATTCAAGATACTGGTACGTAGAATATACAAAAAAAATGCATAATCCAATAGAATCACTATCGAATTGAATTCATCATTATCAAAAATTATTCCATCAGCTCACTCGTTTCAAACATCATCATAATAATCACTTTTGAACAAACCAATAACGACATAGCAGTCAGGTATTTATAAATAAAAACTATTAGCTTTATTTGATTATTTAACAAGCAATTCGTAATGGAATCAAACATTGAAGAGTATCATCATAATGGTGGTATCGGTTCATATCATATTGTTCTCTCAGAAAGTTACAGAAGCTGTATAGCTGGTTGCCTATCCTACTCCTTCTCGTCAAAAGTATATCGCCATCATCATGAATGACGTTCATTTTTTATTCTGACAAATGAGAGGAAGAAAGAGTGAGAGAGAGATGAGAAAAGACGCCTTACTTATACTCTCTGAAAACTGAGAAAACGTCTATCAAACTGTACAGCTAGTTTTGATAACAACTATTTCAATGGCTTTCTACAACCATATTGCTCCTTTGATATGTTGAAATTGCTTCTATGCAATTAATAATGTAAAAGTATGTAATAATAATATTATATTCCATCGGATTCTTTTGTAAAAATTTAGATACCGTATTTCTTGTGAGTATTTGTTATCCTGTCGAATCTTTGTTAAGTATACGGCGTATTGAGCACTTCTTCAGCACAGCAATTATTACAGTAGAATATAAGAGAGATACTCGATTCCAATTACTTTTTGAATCCATTTGGATGTATTGAAATTGCATGGTTTGATAAGATGTGTGATGCTATTGGATAGAGTGAGTAATAGATAGTTATAATGGAATGATATTTTCATAAGAGATGAGCTTTCATAAGTCATGAACTGCTCAGATTTTTCACTGACTGAGAATCAGATAATTTTTCTGTAGTTGAAATCTTAAAAAACGTTATTCTGTTCAGTATTTTTGTGATACTTCCACAGAACTCATATTCCTCAACATTCAATTTTTTGAGTGCTAGAGTACTATTCTATTTTATAAAAAGATACTTGATAAATTTCATTGTGTTTCCTCTTTAAACGCCAAACTGTGATCCGTAGGAATGAGATTGATGATGAACGCTTAGTACTCTTGCTAGTAATAATATTATTGGGAATGGAGAAATCTCTGGAAGTAGCCTACACTTCCGCATAGATTAAGTAAATCTATGATTACACATCATTCACATTGATAAAAACTTGTAGAACAACTTATTGACCGAGCGAAGTGAGGTCTAAGATTTAAGTCGACGGTTTGGCATTTCTCTTAATGTTTAAATGTTTATATGTTTATATGTTGCGCATTTACGGCGAAACGCGGTAATAGATTTTCATGAAATTTGACAGGTATGTTCCTTTTTTAATTGCGCGTCGACGTATATACAAGGTTTTTGGAAATTTTGCATTTCAAGGATAATATAAAGGAAAAAGGAGTCTCCTTTATACTCCAATATTAGAGTAAAAATCGGACTATAGGAAATTATTCATCATAAACCAGCTGACAAGTGATTACACAGATGTGTGGAGAAGCCAGTCTATTGCTGTATTTCATATAAGGTCTATAGTTTCAATCAGGTACTTGTGGATGAAAATACTGCGTGAGGTCTACTGTTCACAGAGCTACTAGTTATTAAAAACTTTAATAAAACTAAAAATATTTTATCGACTAGTTTTGACCATAACGTAGGCCTAGGTCATTTTCAAGTTGAAATCAATTTGTACAGAAGTAGCCCATAAGTGAAGTGTTTTTATCATTCATATTGTATTTTTCGTTTTATTATGAAAATGTGAAATGATGAAAAATAAAGCTGGGATAAATCTGACATTCACAATCGTGCTAAATCATTCAATTTCTCAATAGAAAATACATTCAACTCAATATTGTACCTTATTCACTTGAGTACCCCCAGAAGAAATTATTTTTATCAAAGTGGCATTGTTATGAACATATGTATAAGTCTAAGACTGGTTGCACAATAGCCTGTTAAATTTTAATCGCGATTAAATGGAATGGGAACCAATCAGAGAAACCGTCCTTTGGAAAAGCCTTCTTTGATTGGCTCTTGTGTCATTGAATAATAATTGAAATTCAACAGACAACCGACCCCAAGGTATTTGGATTTCAGGAGAATTTCCATCTCCGAGATGGTCCGTGGTTCATTAGTCATTGTCATTGGTTAACGAAATCAGATATTATCTCATGGCAAACCAAATTCATTAATTTGTCATTACTAAACATTCACTATTTGACCGAGCAAAGTGAGGTCTAAAGGTGCGTACAGATATACGCGCCGTGAACATGGGCAACTCACTTTTAATCAGCTGATGCTAAGCTTTTTATATCTGTATCCTACCGTTTCTGTAAAAATATAGATATTAGTCAGCTGATTAAAAGTGAATTGCTCATGTTCGCGGCGCGTATATCTGTACGCACCTTAAGATTCAATTCGACGGTTTCGCATTTCTCTTTATGTATTTATGTTTGTATATTCATGTTCCTCATTCAAGGCGAAACGCGGCAATAGATTTTCATGGAATTTGACAGGTATATGTATGTTCCTTTTTGAATTGCATGTCGACGTACCAATGACGCATGCAATATTGATAACTCGAAGTAACATAGTATTTTCTCCCGACCTTTCTCTGCTTTCAACTCGGTCAGCGTTTGAAGATAGTAGTTGTTTACAACAGATGATTATCGCATTGTTGATACACCAACCCATACAGCCATTATACTCTGTACAAAATAACTTCTTACTTGAGAGGGACATGCGCAGCAGAGAAGGCATACAGAGGTAGGAATACAACGGCGGCGAAGTTGCTGTTCTGTACCGGAAGAATTCTGTAATATTTCTCGTTAGTATTCAAGCGCTCATTTTAAACTTACCGAGTTTCTTGTCTGGAAGCCTTCACTCGACTGTCTCTAATCGAAAAATTGGCAACTGCGCTTCTACCTACGACTCTATTCATCACAGTAATTGGTTGATTTTCATCACATTTCTCTGCTCCGCTTATTCATCCAAGTCAAAAGTTATCTTGTACGGAGTAAAGTCGTTTTCACATCGATATCTCGCCGACACGACAGGATAGGGCAGGACTGAATTTACTCTGATGGACCGTATAGACAGGGCTGGCTGTGGTTTATAATTGCGCGAGGTCCACTGTTCACAGAACTACTAGTAATAACTATTAGAAAAACATCCTTGATGTTCAAAATAATAATATTAAACCGTTTGATAGTAGGAGGCAGTGGTTTATAACTGCGCGAGGTCTACGATTCACAGCACTGCTAGTAATAACTATTAGAAAAACATCCATGATTTTCAAAATAATATCAATCCTTTTGATAGTTTTAAACCCGGTTTCACAAAAGCCTGTTAAATTTCAATCACAAAAGCCTCGAGAATCGATATTAGAGAAGGCTTCTTTGAAAATACGCTTCTCTTATTGGTTTTTGTGGCATTTTTATTATTGCGGATGATTCCCACATGAGCTTTTTGCTTGTGCGTGTGTAATGGAATAATTAATCACAGTTGAAATTCAACTGACTTTCACGAAACCAAACCTGAATATTTTCTTCCAGATTAGGCTAGTTTAGGTACGATGAGCTTATTCAAAAATTTCGATTCATCAGGATTAGTTAATTACCAACTCATTCAATCCCTGTTTTCCTATTCTTGTAATACTACTCACAAACAATATTTTTATCACGTATGAAAATATAATTATGTAAATCAGTACCATTATTATAATAATTATTATTATTGTTTTTTCGTCGTATTAAACCGCATTTGATGAGCACAGCTCAAACGGTGTACGACATGTCAAATATATCAAATATAGGGGGTTTCCCTCCATTGAGGGAAAGTTTTTCATTTTACAAAATCGGCTGAATGATTTCCTGATCTATAGGATTTAAATGAGAATTTGAGAATACTCAAATATCAAGGTACTGATATTATTGAAAAATCTGTGCTCTCATTCAAGCAATGAGAACTTCTTATCATAGATTCCTTGTAGATTCATATGAGACATTTCTTAGACCACTTGCGATTATACCATAAATATTGATGAGTGGGAGTGAGGATTATTTCTCCATCTTCACTATATCAACTGAGTGAGGTTTCCAGGATTCCAGGATAAGTGGAAGATAACCTCCACTATTGAATGATTATTCGAACATTTTATGTTTATTACTTCAATGATTGAATGCGATAAGCTGCCAGTGCTCAAAGCTTTCCATCTCACTCATGGTTTTTCATACATATTTAGAACTTCAATAGCAGAATTGGAGCAATAATGATGAGCTTGATATATTAGTCCGGAAGAATTATAATTTCAAGAGTGAGATGATCAACAACCTAGTTTTATAAAAAAATTCATATAATTTACAACTATTAGCCCACCCTTTTCTTCATCTACTTATAGACAAGATATTCTATTAAGCGTTAAAATAGAATGAACAGCATTATGTCATTGTAACCATCAGCCAGAAAATTATGTGCCGGTTGCACAAAAGCCGGTTGAATTTTAATTGTGATTAATTCCACGAGAACCAATCAGAAAAGCCGTCTCATCAAAAAGGCCTTCTCGTGAAATTAATCACTGTTAAAACTTATGATGGTATAGAATCGAGAGTAGATTTTTCTTCGTAAATCAATAAAAAAAAAATTTTATTTTATAAGTTTTTACAGTTTGGTGAAGTGAAATTAATCACGTGTAAAATTTTACCGGCTTTTATGCAACCGGGCCTATGTCATATTATAATAAAAGATGAGAGGACTGGCACCAGTTGTAGATTCTTTTGGAAGAATATCGAATAGCTCCAGAAAATAAATCATAAATGAGAATAGTATATCAAGAATGTTATCTTATTATGATGGTAGTAGGATGACTATTATAGAATCAAGAGTAGATTTTTCTTTATAAATTAATAAATAAAATTTTATTCTATAAGTTTTTACAGTTTGGTGTAGTGAACCTTCCTTCAACCAACAATGTGGGAAGTTTAATCGAAGGAATATAACTCTCTTTGAATTTTCTGGAGTAAGGTATCGGGTCGGTATCAATCGCATCCATTAACCTCTTTGGTATCTGAAACGGAAATAGTTACATTAGATAAAATTATTACAACGCTATTAAAATTTCTGTTTTCTCTCAACAACAGTTGTGATTGTATTTTTATTCCTGTCTCGTGGTAGATATTCAAAATCAATGGAAGCGATTTGATATTGGCAATCAATGAAGAACCCAGTATCGATTGTTACAACTTCATCAATCTCTAGTGGACTGATAAATATATCATAAATCTCTGATGAGATAGTGCTACTTGAATGTTCAATCATAGAAAATAATAGCATAGAGAAACAATAGCATAAGTAGATATCCCATGGTATAGGGAATTTATGTCGCAACTTTTACTGTTATCTCAAGCCGATTATTGTCAATTTTTACTGTTTTGTTGGGGTGAGAGTGTATGAACGTCACAATTTGAGGGACTACCAGCGTCACACAGCTGCATAGGAAAGAACTATGTGAACTATCAGCTTGGAATAACAGTAAAAGTTGCGACATAAACGCCCTATACCATGGGATATCTATGCTATCGTTTCTGTATGATAATAGTATCTATAATCTTGTATCTCAAATTGTTTTTATAAATCAGTAATTTTGACGTTTTAACAATATGGAGTCGATTTAAGCTCACTATCAAGTGAACGATGTAAGTTTACTATTATAATTATGTATGTTTTTTGAGAAAATAAATATGAATTTGACTATTCTATTTCTTCTCATGCAAGACATAGTTTCAAGCTTCAATGTTTTATTTCATTTACGATGGGCTGTTCTTTCACCGTCTTCGTTCTCTGTAAGAAACTGTGAGGGAATGTAATTTATTGTTATAACTTCCAAATTGGTTTACATTATACTCCCCATCTTATAAGTGTGGCATCAAACCAGAAGTTACATGAAATAGGGTACAATTCAATTTCGCACAGTTTCTTAAAGAGAACGGGAAAAGTGGATAAGAGAACAGCCTATAATATTATATATTATTTGTAATGTATTTATTGCTATAGTGTATCTACCTTTTAGTTTTACTAACTTTTAGTCATTTATGGCTATTTCTGCAGCCAATTATTTGTTTTCTTCCTATAATATGAACATTCACTCATATCATTTTTTTTAAACTGTATTTTTCTCAATTTAGTTTAATATAATATCAATTTTCAAAATTTAGTTTATCGATTTTAAATTCAGCGAATTACGCCAGGCCCTCACAAACACAGGCTTAAGCCTACATGTGAGTCTCTCATAACGTAAGGGTATATATAAATGTACTGTAACTGTACTGTATTATTTGTAAATTGTGAGAATAAAATTTGATTTGATTATATAAATACAAGGAAACGTAGAAAAGTTAACTATCACTCCAACAGTTGAGAGGGAAAAAATGTAGAGATGCAATAGTGAGGAGTCACTTAGAGACTAAGAGACCCTTGAGTTGTGAAAAAGTCTCAGACTAGGTACTGAAGAGAAGTTATTTACTCCTAGCGTTTTTATGAGTTCAAGTGGATGTGATGCAGGTAAATTTCATACCGTCTTGCATACAAAGAAACACAATAGAGAACTTAAAATTCACAGTTACATCAGTTGAGGCTCACGATAGTATTTTTTTTTCATAGTTTTGCATCATCTACTTCTCATTTGTTGATGCCAATATGGCTAGAAATGAGGCAGTTGTGCAAAATTGAGTTATAATACAATCGATATGATACTTTATAGAGTACCTACACCATGTCGGAAGTTACATCATCGGAATATTGTTCATGACAGTTGGCAGAATAAGATTGCTCAGCCCTAATTTAGTGGAGCCAATAATTATAATGTAGCTAAGAATGAGGCAGCTGTGCGAGATTAAGCTATAACCAATTGATATTACGTCCGATTTGTAATACATTGTATTCCCTATCTTTGTTTGTGTTGAACCAAGTCAGAAGTTAGATCAGAGTATTGTTCTTCTACAGTATTGCGTTGCCTACCTCTCATTTGTTGGTGCCAATATGGCTAGGTATGAGGCAGCCGGCCTCACTGAGCAACCGGGTATCCGCTGTACGCCAGCATCTGAGCAGCGTCAGCGTCTTCGAGACGCCTCTCTGTCGCACCCACGGTCGCCGCCTGTGTCAGGAAGTTCCTGGCGGCCGCGTACTTGTAGGCGTCCCAGGCGCTAGTATGGGCGGCGGGAACCACAGCATTGTCGGCGGCTATCTTCTTGCACAGCTGGAAGATGGCCAGCGAGATGGAGATGACGAACGAGAAGAAGGAGAGCTGCAGGGCGTTCCATGCCTTGAGTCCCAGGACACCGACGGCGAGAGGCACCAGGGTCATCGCCTTCAGGAGGACGAAGATCATCAGAGGAATGAGGAGGCGGCGCAGGCGTCTGTTCTTGCGGCCTGTCGAACGCGAGAAAACAGTAAACAGAATTATCATTGATATCAAATACTCATTCATGAGTGATACAGTTCCTGCGGCCTGTCAAACGCAAGATAACAGTAAACAGAATTATCATTGATATCAAATACTCATCCATGAGTGATACAGTTCCTGCGGCCTGTCAAACGCAAGAGAACAGTAAACAGAATTATCATTGATAATAATAATAATGATAATAATAATAATATAAATACTATCATATCAAATACTCATTCATGAGAGATACAGTTCCTGCGGCCTGTCGAACGCGAGAAAACAGTAAACAGATTATCGTTGATACCAAACACGACAATTAACAAATTATCATCCATCAAGCGCACTTTATCGGTTGACTTCGTAATGAAACATACCTACAAATACTAAATTTCTCACATATATTCATGAGAAACACAATCAACAAAACTGTCTAATTGTTGGTTGACTTCATGGTGAAGCATACATACAATCCCTAAATTTTCATTAATTTACATAAAACTCATTAGGAATACAGATGAATGTTTTGAAACCTTCAGTATAAAGTCAATGTCAATTGGCTTCTTATAAGCATAGTTGTGAGTAGCTCATGAACAAAATTAAGAAATAATATGATTATCCAAAGATCTACTAAGAAGTTTGTTTTCCTTAGCAAAGAGGAGAAATAGGAGCTATTGAGGTTTGAAGGAAAAAGTTAATAGATGGAATTAAATAGAGAATGCATTTATTCAAATGCTAATTAATATATAATTATTAGGATTAAAATCTAGGATTTTCGTTAAATAATAATTAAAAAGTTAATAAACAAATCTGTACAAAGTAGAGATTCAAATGAAATAGGAGGTGAAATATCTACTCAGATAACATGTTTTCATAGTTTAGTTTGGAAAGTGGATGGATACTTGTATATTTTCAAGTGGGGTATTTAATCTATTGAACGATTTCTATCCTCACTAACGAAAAAGAATATAGAAATACATACTACTAAGATAACAGACTGTTTCCACAGCTTAGAAAAAGGATGAATATCTGTAGATTTTCAAGTGGGAGAGGTTTCCAATTAATCAAACTATTTTCGTCCTTACTTTTTCCTTCGACTCCCGACTCATCTTGCATCTTGAGTTTCATTGACACTTCATCCAAGTCCATGTTTCGGCTGGAAAACGAGAGGCTGGCGCCTCCGAGCATCTTGGGCAGTCTCACCACCAGATCGTGGCTTTTGACGTATTGCTCAGCCTGGTCGAGGAATCCGCGGCCCGAACTGGTTTCATTGTCCTCGTCGGTTTCAGCGACGCTTTCCGTGTTCTTCTCCACTGAAACGCTGTCAGATACCTACAAAATGGATGAACAGTAATTGTGAAACCAACGAATCTGAATTGATCAAACATCAAACAGTTTGTATGACACTCTATGAAATGGAAAAAATAATCAAGAACAGAAACTGAAAACTCATATGATAATACAAATAATAGAACAGTTTGTTCATCACCATTGAAATTTGAAAAAGGAAATCTGTGATTTTTTGTCATGATGGCCTCAAGGCGTCACAATAATTAATTAGATATCACTTTCTCATATAAAATGTAGTATTCTTGAGTTTTGTTTTTTTCCAAGCTTTTGCGATTTTTGTAAATTACTGTAATACTTTCTTCAACATTATCGAATTTGAATTGTATATAAAGTACTTGAAGCAGAATAAGTGAACTGCACCTCACTGCCAACACACAAGGTATCTTATGTTGGCAGTGCCAAATATTACATTGATAATATTGTTGTACACAAGTTAAAATCAATGTCCATTTGTATTGTATACTCTTGTAATTAATATTGTACAAATATGTATTTGTAATTTTGGCAATAAATTCAATTCAATTCAATAGTACAAACTGAGCTTAGCTTTTCTTTTCCAGATTATGATAATTTTTATTATGGATCATCGTAATAATTGTATTGATAAATGAATGATTAATTGATTGAATAGTGAAATCAACGCATCAAAATCCATCAAACAGCAGTAGAGTAGCTATTGAATGAATACACATTTCAGAGCAGAAAAAGATCATGGTAATTCGATCACTGTAATTGAAAATGAAACACGAATGAAACTGTTTTTCGTTTTTCTACTACTTTTTATCAAGTTTTCAGATACCGTATTTGTGATTGTAAGCATCTCTATTTCCATTTAATCATTGCTCTGTAGAATTTGAAATAGCCGGATATTCTAACATCTTATTCTTCCGATGCAAAGTGAATGCGGGAGGTACAACTGTGCTCTGACTTCGCTCTTTAGGAAAATGAAGGTTGAATAAAAACACAAATATGTTGTCAAATTCTACACTGTTACAGTGTTTATGAATAAAAACACAAATATGTTGTCAACACTGTTACAGTGTAGAATTTGACAACATATTAAATTTGTGTTTTTATTCAATTATGGAACGGTTCTACAATATTGACAATGACTCAGTCGAATTTTTGAAAATAAAGGTAGTCATTTTGTCATTCTATTCCATTCTAAAATTGGATACAGAATTCGAAAGTATTCGGAATGAGCACAGTATTCTCTTCTCATACTTGTTCTCAAGGTTTCTCAAATATTAAAAATGAAAAAGACTAAGAAATTGTCAAAAAACCACAGATTTATTGATACTTAGAAAGACCGGGTTTCGGTTATTACACCATTGTCAATCTCTGATAAACTGTTTATCAATAAATCTGTGGTTTTTTGACAATTTGTTAGTCTTGAAATGAATAATTACCACAATATCAGCTTCGCAACTACATAAAAAGTTTTCTCAAATAGTTGTAAATGCAAACATTTTCTCTCCATTCCACGTTGTAGAATTTGAAACTGAAGATTTTATTGAAACCTGATGATAATAAAATCAATTATTTTTCAATCGTACCTGAATAGTGTCCTTGCTGAGAGCCTGGTCGAGGAGGTCAAGGAACTTGTACTTGATGCATGCGATTCCGTCATTGTTGGCGCACTGGAGACGGAGTTCATCGCTGACGGACTTTGGCACTTGGGCGGCGGGAGCTTCGCTTTCGGTGGGCAGAGCCGCAGCCAGCGCCGAGACGCAAACGACTGCAATCGCCACGGAACAGAGCACAGACTGCTGGTGTCTTACTGCCATCGCTAACAATGAATGAGTGTGACTGACACTGGCCGAAGCTGGCTTTTATTGATTGATAGTGGCGACTTTGGCACGTGGGCTGAATCGATTAGCAGCTGATTTGTAGTAGCGGAATTCATGTATGGGTGCTTTCGATCGGGTCACATTTGAGAGCTAGGTTTTCACTGACTTATTGGGGTTTGGGTATCCTTCTTGCAGTAGGTCCATCCTGCATACTCCAGGTTCTCACTTATACTCTCATTCTCATATCTCAAAGAATTTGGAAATATACAGTGTATATCTAGGTATTTGAGACTCATCAGCTATATATTTGTTGTGTTTCTACCTTACGCTAAATAAATAAATCTTATTGGGGATTGGGAATCCTTCATTGCTAGATAGATACACTAGTCTCTATTCAGATTAGATTAGATTGAAGCAATTATCACTGTTTTCGAATCATGAGGATCAATTGACTATAGTGAGGTCCACGTTATAATGGCAGTGGAGAAAGATAGGAAAAAAACGTTGCCGAAGCTCTGTCTTGTCAATGCCTTCTATAGACGGTAGCTGATACAGGTTTATTGATGTAATATTCACTGTTCATTCTAGCTTAAAACAACCAATTATATTTTACTAACCCTTCTACTACCAACGTTTTTCACATACACGAAATACCAAGTGGGGTAACTGGGTTACCCCAACAATATTTCTGTTTTATATGATTATTCTATATTCTTTCCCATTAATTCATCTATAAAATGCATTTAGAGTCACCCCAAGGATAAATCTGCTAATAATATTAAAAAAAAAGAGGAATGAGATGATTTAATGAGAAAAACAGCTAAAGTGATATGTTTTTGAAAAGTACTCAAGGTTTCAATGAAATATGTTAACATTATCTACAAAAAATGTGGGTTGGGGTAGTCCAATTACCGCGCTTGGTAGTAGAAGGGTTAAGCAGGAAATTATATTTTTTAATCATTCCTTAATGAATTTACATAATTAAGATGGAATAGTTTGTTGATTAATTATTAATTCTACATTGTTAAAAAACGATCTGGCAACAGAGCAATGCGAGAAAGATATAGCGCTATACGCTTTGTTGAATAAAAGACAAGGATAGCAATACCATTGCTAATCAAACACTGCCATTATAACGTGGACCTCACTATAGTCAAAGTGCTTTCAATCGAGTCAGGTTCAATCGTTTTGGCAAATTCCACTTTTTGGAGACTGAGTGTTATTTCATGCCAGACTAAACTACAGCATGGGCCATTGTGTGGAATAATAATTGTATTATTTGTCTATGACTATAGTTTCAATCATGAATGATTAAATAATATTGATCAAAAATCGGAATCGATGTGCAAGGAGAAAAGCTAGAAGGAAATTCGGAAAACTGTGTATAGTTGCGCTTGTTGAATCTCATGCTAGCCGTTCTTCCTGTCGTCAATATTTGACGACTGCAGTAGCAGAAGATCAGTCTCCAGGTGGTTCCATGATACATTGTGATGGCTGTTTCTGTCTTCGATAATTTAATGAATTCGTCAGATTTATAACTCGATCAAAAGGAATTCCTTATTTGATTGATGAATGAGTGCTTTCAATAATTGTACCTTGTACCATCTTTGATGGCCGGTTTCCGAGCTCGGGATTCAGCTCGGGATTTAAGCTCTAGACTTTAACCAGCTGGAGTCAAAAAATCGGCTTTCCGAAACGGGGCGTAGTCGAAGTGCACGTTTAAATTCAATTTCGAGAAACTAGAAAATCAAACACGAAATAAAATAAAGAAAGATTAATGTAAAGTTTCAGCTATTTTGAATTATTTAGAGGTGTTTCATTCCGTAAAGGAAAAACGGTTCAAATTAAAGCAATCAGAAAATAAAGCTAATCATAAAAACTGCGACTACGACCCGTTTCGGAAAGCCAATTTTCTGACTCCAGCTGTCTAGAACTTAACTAAATCCCGAGCTCGAAAACCAATCCTGAAAGTTTTAGATTCACTCATTGGATATTGAGTCCATTTTAAATTTCATTTCTTGGTCCAACATATTGTGTTGCTCCTGAATGTTAGCCGACTTTTTCCGTCCGTCCGTTAATCTATAGAGTTGAAGGACTTCCTGCATGAATATCCATAGTTGGAAAACCTAAACCTTTTGCACCATAGTTCCTAAATTAGTAGGATGATTGTTGTTATATTTATCTCATGTACATTTTTATTTTTATATTGTATCTTGTGTGTTTGGAGGAAATGAATTTTATTGAATCAAGTTAATAATCGGGGGTCGTTTAGAGTCAGTCGGTCGGAGACGGACGAACGGAAACAGACTTAAGGGAAGGAGTCGGCTAGTCGTTTTCAATAAAAGAGCACGCCCTTACTAAACCACTTATAAAACACAGTGGTTCACATTATTTCCTTCTCTTCAAAAGGAATTGTATTGTAACAGGTGTTAGCCTACATTAAATGTTGATTTAAATTTTGGTTTTTGATTCTTGTTTCCCCATTTTCTATAAATAATTTATTCTTGGTTAAGGAATGAGATTACACTGAATTTAAATAACCTCTCAATTAAAATCTCTACTTTTTGACTCATTTGTAGGGGAAACAACAATATCAATGACCCCTTGAAATATTGTCAACTTGAAACTTTCCGCCATTTTTCGAGGAGAAACTTTCTCCTCGAAAGTAGATATCATGCTGTTTAGAAACGTTTTTTTTTACGAGGCATTCTACAGTTTTGTTAAATTCAATCGTATACGAGACTCAAGAGCGCTCCCGTAATATTATCGTGAATAAAGTACTGTAAGATGTTTTCGATTAATCTAGATAGATAGCCCATTATAGTAAGTAAATATCAGTTGTATAAGAAAAGTATATCAGACTTGAGAGCTTTAAACAGTTAGTTGGTAAGCAGTGTTCGCTCATCCCTCAGGACTCAAAATCCAGTCGAATTTGAAGGATCTACTCAACATTTTCAGGTGGAAATTAACTGAACATTTTCAGGTGGCAATTAATGGAATTGATAATTGATTGGATCCATAAATTTCAAATTGTAAAATTTGTCTGAGAAGCTGTAGTATAAGGCCCTACGGATTTGGCCCTACGGATTTGGCCTGTCTCGGCCTGTGTCCTTGAGCGACTCGGAGCAAAATCACTACACACTCTTGTTGTAAGCAACGCGAGCCCGGCTTGCCCTACTTTTCAAGGCTATCCTCTCCACCAAAATCTAAATCGTCCAATAATGTTTCAGTCGTCTGTTAAGACGATCTCTTAAATCGTCTGTTTAAGCTCATGTTTTGAAAAATTTGATTGTATTGAATGAATGAATTCCGGAAGACATCCAAACAAATGATTAAAGGAATATTTTCACAATTTTATCATTTCTGAAAAGTTCAAGTTGGTTTTTATGATATTGTATCAACTTACATGAATTTTGTATTTTTTAAAGTACCAGTATGTCTATATTGAGAACATTCATCTTGACTTGAAAATACAGATGAAGTACGGTTGACAGGATACGGTAGGCTGCTCATTATATGAATGACGTTTGGGGCATATTCATCCATTTTATTCTACCTTTAATAATTGACCAACTGTCTTCATTCTTTATTAATTTGTCTAGAATTCACCGTGTTAATTCATGCTTCATGAAGCAGTTCTGAGACTTTTTAAATATTTTAAATCAATTCACTTGGCACTACTGAAATACAGTTGAAGATGTTTTCAGCCTTCGAGTGTGCTTTTGAATTATTTGGAATCTATAATATAATAAATAAGACAATTGGCTTATACATGTAGGGGATAGGGAATTCACGAATGACGCATCATCACGTCTGAACTACTGAACTGATTAACTTGAAATTTTGCATATTTACAATTTATTTTATTCACAATGCAAATGACTCTAAAGGTGCGTACAGATAAACGCGCCGCGAACATGAGCAATTCACTTTTAATCAGCTGACTATATCTGTATTTTTACAGAAACGGTACAGATATAAAAAGCTTGGCATAAGCTGATTAAAAGTGAATTGCTCATGTTTGCGGCGCGTATATCTGTACGCACCTATATGTAATAACATTGGCAGATAAAATAATAAGGTGGTCCTTGTGTTATATTTCTTCCAAATTCATAGGTGACAAAGTCCAAGATAAGGTTAGAATTTCACGTGTATAATTTTTATAACATTTTAGTCCAAAATATACATTAAAACTATAAAATTTTGAATTTAGATAGCTTGAATAAATAGATTGATTAGAAATATTCCACTCAATTACCATTTGTAACGAATAATATTATTTAAGAGAATTTGGAACCATTGAAGAACAAACAGATTCTCAATTTACGAGTATGGTTATAGGCCTATTTTAAATTCTTCAAGATTTCAGTTATCAAGTTTTCAGTTTGTCAAGTTTTCAATTGGACCATTGCGGAGCACGGGTTACCTGCTACTTTGAAACAGAAAAATCACATCCCTTCAGACATTCGATTAGACATCCTCCACCAAATCCCGTGGAATCGATATCGATAAGCATATGCTTAAAAATAGTTTCACTTTCGTTCCGAAGCAGGTAAGTGGAGCAGTCACCAATGTCTGCCTCAACGCTAACGGCCTTCCAGTCCAAAACAATGAGCAGGGCAGAAGAACAGAAATGAAAAGGAAGTGTGGGGAGCCAGGACACGTTGAGGATCCGTTTGGCATCGGGCCGGATGTCACTTTCCTATCCTGGACGCTCGTGCATTCCTGCGTTCAATTAAAATAACAGTCGCACGACAAAATATATTGGCCACGAATTTAAATCTTCGACGAACTATCAATAGATATTTATGGATAGCTGTATTCGGAACTCAATGGTATATGTTCTAGGAATATCTGAATAGATGTAGGCCTACTAAAATTTGAATCACTCTCATGTTGATGAATTCTAGATTTGGAGGAATAATACAGCTTACACTGACCTTTGATACACTTGACAACTGTGTATAGAAAATAAAAATAATATTATAGGAGTTCTCATTATGAAGGAGTAACCTAATACTGTTTGCTCTGACCTTCATTGATAATATTATATACATTGTATTATGAATGCAGTAGTCCTGATTAATACTAATAATTCTGTAGACCTCGCGCTCAGTGAGTTACATTGACCTGTTGTTATGTTTCCTCAAAATTAATAAATAATTTATCAATTGAAAATGTCTAGAACAAATTTAAATAACATAGAGCGTTCTGTCCTATATCGTACCGTGATGTGTCGTCCCGGATGTGAGTGTGAGCGCTGTTATCAGGTCTGGCAGCAACTGTCTACAACGTTGATGGAAATATACTATTTTCAAGATGTTCGATGTTTTTGAACGGTAGTATTATAGTCAACTGTCTACCAACGTTAATGGAAAGATACATTTTCAAGATGTTCGATGTTTTTGAACAGGTAGTATTTAGTCCACTAGAACAGCTGATTTATGATGAATAATTCTATAGTCTGATTTTTACGGTAATATTTGCGTATGAAGGAGGCTCCTTTTCCTCTATATATCCTTGAAATGCAAAATTTTCAAAAACTTGTATATACGTTCGACGCGCAATTTAAAAATGAACATACCTGTCAAATTTCATGAAAATCTATTACCGCGATTCGCCGTAATGCGCAACATAAAAACATATAAACATTTAAACATTAAGAGAAATGCCAAACCGTCGACTTGAATCTTAGACCTCACTTCGCTCGGTCAATAATATGAGTTATAGTTGTATTGAGAGTGATATGGTATTTCTCCACACAAACACAAATAAATTTTGTCAACTTCTATTTTAATAGTTGAATAGAAGTTTAGTAGTTTGAATAGTTAGATAGTGGTTGACAACATCTATTTGTGTTTCAACTATTCATAGCTATGAATCCATAAATATCTATCTACAAAAACTATCTATTCATAACTATCTTTAAATAGTTATGAATAGAAAACTATAAATAGTTATAACGCCTCCATAACTATCCACTATCTTTCGTCCACATGGTCAATCCAAAAAAGGAGAGACTACCAGCATTAGTGATCCAAAGACCCTGAGGATCCATCAGATGATGACATAGTACAGCTTTAGGCTTTCGTTTGGAGCTCTTTGAAGTTTCACTGTTGAATATGACGTTCTATAAAAGTGGACAATAAACAAGCTCAGAAAAGTAAAAGAATAAGATTTATTGGAAACTATTCAAGTTATACTCTTGGTTGCACAAAAGCTGATTGAATTTTGATTGTGATTAATTTCACAAGAACCAATCAAAGAAGGCTTTTTCGGAAAGAAGGCTTGAATTGAAGGCTTCAGGAGAAGGAGAAGTAAAAGGATGAAGAGAAGGAGAAAGAGGAGAAGTGATCGGAGAGTAGCCTTCTTTCCAAAAAAAACTTCTCTGATTGGCTCTCGCGAAACCAATCACGATTAAAATTTAACAGTTTTTTGTGCAAACGGGCCATAATCATTTAAAAGGAGATCACCTTTTTTCGGCACTCAATAAACTGGTTATTGATAAGATATTTGTTTGACAGAAGCACAGTTTTGTAGCATATTAATTCTCGTCTACAAGTAATTAGAACACATTCAATACGGTATCATTACATGTAAATTTTTATAAATACTTAACACAAGCAAGTACAGTTGTTGCGCATTATTTTGGGATGGAAGTATGGTAGGAAGGCCTGCAGTTATATGCTCAAACTTCTCATGCTAAGAGTAAGTGGTAAACTAACCCTTAAACAAGTTTTTACTTCCTTGCCCTATTACCATAGGTAAGGAAAGTATTGCTTTCCGAAAAAAATTAAGGTACCCCAATTTCTAAATTTCCATACGTTCAAGGTCCCCCGATCCAAAAAAGTGGTTTTTGGGTATTGGTCTGTATGTGTGTGTGTGTGTGTGTGTGTGTGTGGTGTGTGTGTGTGTGTGTGTGTGTGTGTGTGTGTGTGTGTGTGTGTAGAGGGTATGTGCGTCTGTGTTCACAATATCTCATCTCCCAATAAACGGAATGACTTGAAATTTGGAACTTAAGGTCCTTCCCCTATAAGGATCCGACACGAACAATTTCGATCAAATGCAATTCAAGATGGCGGCTAAAATGGCGAAAATGTTGTCAAAAACAGGGGTTTTCGCGATTTTCTCGAAAACGGCTCCAACGATTTTGATTAAATTTATACATAAAATAGTCATTGATAAGCTCCATCAATTGACACAAGTCCCTTATCTGTAAAGATCTCAGGAGCTCCACCCCATCTATGCAAAGTTCGATTTTAGATTCTCAATCATCAGGCTTCAGAGACAATTTAAATAGGAAAATTCATGTGGAAAAGATTAAGCATGAAAATCTCTACAATTAATGTTCAGTAACATTTTCACCTAGAATTGAAAATAAGCTCGAAATTCGAGAAAATGTGATTCCAATTGTAAACTGTTGGCAACACTGTTGATTCATTAAATGATTCACTATGAAGAGATAGCAGATTTCGTATGTCTCCAGAGTTATTGTCCTGTCACCAGCTGACTCAGATCTTTGTTTATAAGTAGACTTGGGATGCGCGAGAACACTAGCGTCAGGTGATCAATTCTCATAACGCAAGGAAAGTTGTGTGAGTGCGCCACACCAGATTTTTATTTTCAACTTTGACGTTGTATAAGTAGAAGTCAATTACTTTGGAGTCAAAGTCAATCAACTGGAGTTAATTGCATCAACTTGCATAGTAGACCTATATTTACTATGTTCGACTGCTTGCACCAAAGACTATACTCCGTTGGCACGCATTGAAAGCTTTCCTGACTGAATCCAAAGTCATCTGGACAAGTATGAGTCGTTCTCTCAAAGTTACTGTGATGGGATTATTGGTTTTTAGTGCGACATTTATAATATTCCCTACAGTTGATAGCATCTTCAATCAGTCCTGGATATTCGTAAATAGCCTCACACATTTGAGAAGTTTCGTTCAACATATAATTACCATCACATTTATCTATAAATAAAAGCTGCTTTAGAATTGATACAGTAGCCGTGAAATTGAGACGGAGTATAAGCTACCTTTATTCTAGTAGATCCTGAACAAGACCCCAAATAATAATTTCCACTGATTTCACATTCTTCGTCCACGGGGTTATATCTATAGTAGTAGGGATCTGAACAATTATACGAATAAGTGCCGTTTAGCACGATTGCGCAGTGTCAGTTCAAACTATAAATTCAATCTTAAACTGGATTGAATCCATATCAAGTCTCGTTCGTTATAATTTATTGGTTCATTTTGAGTTCAAGCCACCAGCTGATTGAATTCCGTTCAAGCTTTGACTGTGCAAACGGTCTTAAAGCTGCTTTTACACCAAAGTTATTAACAAAATGTTTATTTCTCCTTCCTTCTAGATTCTATTGGATTGAGCATAGCTTATCATACACATGATGAACATATGTGTTTGTCAAGTTCCGTTCAATCTGATAAACTTTATAAGGAAGATAAAATAATTTTGTTAATAACTTTGGTGTAAACGCAGCTTAAGAGGTGTGATTTCTGCATTCAAAATATTCCGTATTTGGAAGAGAATGTTTAAAAATGTCATTCTTGAAGCAGATCGATTCTTCTTTGATATAGGAGGTAGTATTAGAACAATTGGAAGGTATATTACTAATACATTTTTTTCCTGATTCTCCATCGGAGCTTCATCCTGACTTTAAGAAAATATCTTTTGGAGCAAATGACTGAAACTGTCCAGCCCTAGATCGATCACATGACAACCATCCCCCACCCATCCCACAAATACAAACCTATAAACCTGTTATAGAATAAATTGTATATATATATATATAATATATATATATATATATATATATAATATATATATATATATATATATATATAATATATATATATATATATATTATAAACTCATGTTATTTTAATTATCCACTGCATACTGCTGTATATTACTGAAAGTTGATTACCCTGATCTACTTTCAGCCTACTCCATTTTAATAATTAATGATTTGATCTTACTTACTTATATAATAATTTTACTTTATTAATTTTCTGCTTTTTTTCTCTTAAATCCTCATACCAATTAAAACTTTTACAATATTTCCATTTTTAAATAAATCAGTTGAATTAATGAAATCAACGTCTTGGTAGAGAGTTACTGGGAAGAATACTTCGAATATTCTTTCCAAAGAATGGACATTGATATGTCCAAAGCTCCGCCAATTTATGTAGATGCATAACAATATTATCTATTTGATCTATAGTTATTACAAATTGTTTTTTTCATATTATGTACAGCTCAATAATTATTCTCTTAATTTATATTTTGTAAATTCATCCATAATTTTGCTGTATTGTAAGCTATTGTATATAAGTGTATAAGCCAGTATATATTGTAATCTACATAAATAAAGTACTCAATCAATCAATCAATCAATCAATCGGAGTTGGAAGTATACGAGGAGCATGCACCATTAACATCATAAGTGACATCATTAACATCATATTATGTACAGCTCAATAATTATCCTCTTAATTTATATTTTGTAAATTCATCCATAATTTTGCTGTATTGTAAGCTATTGTATATAAGTGTATAAGCCAGTATATATTGTAATCTACATAAATAAAGTACTCAATCAATCAATCAATCAATCGGAGTTGGAAGTATACGTGGAGCATGCGCCATTAACATCGGGATATGAGCAGACAGGCTCACACATCTGAGTGGTCTCATTCAATAAATATTTTCCATCACACTTGTCCATTACAGCCGCTCTGCTACGAATGCAATATGCGAAAAACGGTGTTACTTGATCACCAATTCTGACAACCCTTTTGAATCCGTTGTAACGGAAACAATCGACAAAACTACAGTACGAAGAATCAAAGCACTTTTCTTTAAAGGCATCGTAATTATCATTGCCATCAGTCGAGCAGTTGAAAGAAATCGAGGTGAGGTTCTTGCATCGGAAGTATTTCTTGCATGAAGTTGGGTCCGGGAAAACGCCGTCTTTCATGCAGACATATTCTCCCAAAACTGCCGAATCGACTTCACATTCGTCAGACGAAGGTTTGGTCGAACAGCTGCCTGTTGCTTGATCACAGAACGGTCTGTCTTTTGTGCAGTTGAAGTCCTTGTAGTCGATGAATGTGCCATCACCATTCGGGTTCGGTCTGCAAACCCTTGCAGTGGTGCAATTCAGGCAACTGTAAGGTTTGTAGCATGATTGCAATGGATTTTCTGTTGTAGGGTAGAACTGAGCCAGTGCCTTGGATGTAAGTAGGATAGTGAACACCTGGTGAAAAAAATTCATGATAGAAATATCACATTAAATCAAATACAGTGAAACCTCTATATATAGTACATCTAGAGGGACCGCTCAAAAATGCACACTTCCAAGGGTTGTTCCAAATCTAGGTGGACTATAATATAAATGGATATATAGATGGACACATATGTGCTACATGGACATTTGAAGGGTCTACAGGAAAAATTTAATATAAATCGAGGTTTCACTATGTGTAAAGATTTATTTTCTTCAAATAGTTTACAATAAAATGCGTTGGTTGTACATGTAAAATAACGATAGGCTACATTGAATAAGTTTATGCATAATATAATATTATATTACACTACAAGACAACATTAGAGTAGCAAATAAAACAACAACGTACTTAATGTTCAATCATCAAGAGAATGATACCCTCACATAGACAATCGCCTGTATGTTAGGGGAGTCTGGAATGTAGGCCTAAGACTGGTACGATTGAAGAGAATATGAGAACTACGACTAACGAAACTAAGATTTAACTTTTCATGAATGTAATTTGGTCAGAGTTGAAAATATTCATTGATTGACACATAATTGAAGCTGGTTTGATTAGAGCTTCATAATCACCTACGACCCACCTATATTTCATGCATCTTTATACAGAGTGTTTACAAACTCCCTACCAAAATACTCTAGGGCATAGTTCCTGGGTAAGAAGCATCTAAATATCATATTTAAATTGTCCAAAGGTGATCACTTACTCACACAGCGGTCATTCTGCTTTTTTCACTTATTTCTTCTAAATAATGTTTTAACATACGGAATTGAAACTTTGCACAATCTTTTATAACAACTGGAAAAAGCTACAAAAATTATGATAAATTTTTGGAGACTGTTGCCACAAAGTGGAAGGAATCTTTCTTCTCTGTGCTGTTGCATTGTTGTGGCAGACTTTAGCCGCATGCCTTGGAATGCACTGCAACTAAACCCCAGTGGTCACTTATCACTAAAGCTGTCATATATCAGTTAATATTGGTAAAATCAAGTTGCAAATAATCAATAGGTAATTGAATTTACTAAAAAAGGTTATTCCTGTAAATTTCTTGTTAAACCAACGGTTTCTGAGTTATTAAAGAAACACAATAATTGCAAATGACTATACCATTTTGTTTCATGAATTTGAAAAAAATATCATAATCTTTTTGTAGCTTTGTCTAGTTGCTATGAATGATTGTGCAAAGTTTTAATTTCGTATGTTCAACCATTATTTGGAAAAATAAGTGAAAAAACAAAACAAAATGGCCGCTGTGTGAGTAACTGTGGACTTCAGGACCATTTAACCCTGCATCAGGCGCGGTCCCGTCTATTACAAGATCGGGCGCAGTGAGCCTCACAGGCTCACTCTACACAAATGGTCTAAAAAACCTCAAAATTTATGATTATTGAAATCTGAGTTGTTCTCAACTTCATTTGGGATGTACTCTAGGATCAAAATCAATGAATTGACTTTCAGTTATAATTGAAATACATTTATTTGTCAAAACATAAAACTACTCAAAACAGGGAGATTATTTAAACATTCATACATAACTGTAAAGATTTGAAAATCATCAGTCCTAGTGTGATATTATATATTTGCTGTCCATGATTCATTTTATTTAAGATATAATAAAATGAAGTGAGTATATAATAATTATCTATCTTCTATCTATATCTATAAAAGCGAAATGGCACTCACTCACTGACTGACTGACTGACTGACTCACTCACTCACTCGCAGAACTAAGAATCTACCGGACCAAAAACGTTCAAATTTGGTAGGTATGCTCAGTTGGCCCTTTAGAGGCGCACTAAGAAATCTTTTGGCAATATTTTAACTCTAAGGGTTGTTTTTAAGGGTTTAAAGTTCGTCTTTTAGCATGTATATTCTTCTTTTCTCAATCTCTTAATTATAATTGGAATTTCCATATCATATGTTACTATAGAACTATAATCTAGATAGAGTACCTCTTCGAAACAGTTGTTAACTGGCAACTAAATTAATAATTTTGTCAGGTTGGCATTAAGTTGAGTTGACTTTGTTAGGTTGGCACTAAGTTGAAGATTTAAATGCATTTATCGCGGAAAAATTGATTGGGCACTGCTACTTCAATCCTGGGAATATTATATTACTAGCCGTCAGGCTCGCTTCGCTCGCCATATCCGTTTAGCCAGACGTTTGTGAGTCGTTGTGAGGCTCTCTTGTGCAGACTACTGAGCAGGATGAGCAGAATGTTTTCGCTCAAAATCTTGCTCAACTGCATCCTCTTCTTCACACTCATCTGAAGATGGATCATCCTGTTCACTTTCAGAATCTCCAGACCTCTCTTCAATTTCGTCTTGGAAGTCGATATCACTTTCCTCTCCTAGATCCCCGGTTGCAGCAGGGTCTCCATCGTCACTCAGCAGCATGCTTCTGATCTCCGCCTCCAGGTGTTTTGGGTCCGACAAATTGAACCGAGTGCCACACATTATTGCAGCCTCTGCAACAAAAAATAAGAACCGGTTGTGAAAATATCGAGCAATGGGAATAGGATTCTTTATTTATAATATAAATTATGACTATAGCTTGCACTATAGAAGAAACATGAAAAAATGGGAAGAAAGAGTAAGGTGCCTGTCAGACACTAGGGCACAGTGATCTTTTGACAGGCACAGATAAATATAATTTTATTACACCATTTTTATGTCACATGAAAGTGAACAAACATATAGAATGTACATAAAATTGGTATTTGAAATGAATTATAATAGAAAAATACAGAAAAACTTACCTTGAAAATTTTCCGTAATTGGGCGCAGTGAGCTTCTCAGATCGGGCGAGCTGTGTAGTGAACCTATAAGGGCAAACTGAACATACATACCAAATTTGAACTTTTTGGTCCAGTAGATTTTTAGTTATGCGAGTGAGTGAGTCAGTCAGTGAGTGAGTGCCATTTCGCTTTTATTATATATAAATGATTTGTGATTGTGATAATCGTATATTATGAACAAGAACTTCATTTTTGTTTCTTGTAAGGTACGTAGGACGTACGTCACTGTTGATATCTTCCCATTGGATTGACTTAGCTTTTGGATTCATCAATATTAGTAATATTGATGAATCCATCAAAATCACAATAGATATGAAATATTTGAAATCGCTATATAGCCTCCGACTATATAAGAAACTGGTATTATTTCTTATCTCATTTCTTATTTTCCATGCAAGCCCTTTAAGTCTGATGATGGATCCATTAATATCACAATAGGTACCTCGACTTAAAAATTTAAAATCATAGCAGAATCGAGGCAATTACATTGCTGAATTTCACGCTAGATAAACTAGGCAAAATATAGGCATGAATTAAAAACTGAGATCTAGGCCTCAGGAAAAATTGAGCATTCCTGCCATGAAACCACAACAATATTTCCCAGAAATGGGCTATTTATTCATCCATGTTGTGTTTCTTGATTTCTCTCTATCATGTAATTTCATTGATGTGTTGATTATGTAATTTCACATATGCCTATTTATTGCAATTTCAATTTATTTCAATTTTCAATACACATCTCATTAAATACAAAATTCATATATATTTTAATCCCTCTAGCTTTCAGCTATTTGAGGAATATTAAAAAAAGGACTAAAAACATTTACTATGTTGCATAGCTTACATAATAAACAAATATAAATATATTATATATTATATGAATGTTATTAACAAAGCAAATCAGAAATTCATAAATAATTACTTATAATAAAATGTAAAACCTTCCCATATAAATATTAAATGATCGCTAGTCTGACGAAACTATTGTGAGCTTGCATTTTTACTGTAAATCCAACCATATGTTATATGTCAATCATCAATAAATTATTGCAATGAAAAATATAATTTTAATTTTGTCCGAACTTCACCCCTTCTTTGTAAATTTCGCAATTCCAGAGGCAATGAGTTCAGAAGATATGGTATTCTGCACTCTGGAGTTCTTTTACCATAATTGCTGAATCTCTGGGGTCGATATATTCTGTTTCTCAATCCATAGTTTATTTCATTTATTTCTCTAAATTGGTTTATGAAATAATTCCGTGTCAAATCAGTATAATTGGCTAGGACCCCCATGGACATAATTCCCAATAGCTGGCGATCAATACCATTAAAAATAGTTCTTATTATCCTTTTTACAATATTCTGTAATGGCTGTTTTATATATTTCGGAGCTAAACTGTATATTGAGATACCATAGTACAGGGTACTCTGTATCATTGAATAGTAAATAATTCTTCTAGTGCCAACAGGAAAATAGCTGCGGTACTTATTCTAGAACACTTATAAAGTGCTGCTCTCATTATGTTTTTTAGTGAATAGTTGTGCGATTTGAATCTCATATCAGAATCGAAAGTTATTCCTAGGTGTTTTATACTTTTACTGTAATCAAGTTTTTGGCAATTGCATTCATTCTTTGGTTTCTCAGGCATATTGTTTCATGGCAAGTCAATTTAACAACTTCTCTTTCATCAACATTAATTCTTTGATTCTTAAACACTATAGCCTTTGTCTTTTGGGCATTAATTTTCATACTGTCATTGAAGAGGTACTCAGTTGCCAAATCAAGATCCTGTTGTATGAGTATCAAACCAGTTTCCATCATTCAGCCTTCTCTCTAAATGCGGTGGAATTTTCTTTTGTTAATATTATGAATGAAATATTGAAGCCTGAGTTATTCTCACAGTTGGCTACTTTCAAAATGAACAGAAATATTCAAACTTTGACAATAATATGAAATTCACAGAGAGTACAGAATGTAATTCTATCCAGTATCTGTATAGAATAAATTCCATATTCTCAAAAATTGAGACTTTTTAGCTGTAGTTAATCCATCCCAAATATTTAATTTATTGGTACTATATTAGATAACCTATTTCGGACTATGTGTAGGCTAACCTTATCTAAATTTGGGAGAGGAATAGCACAAGTTTACATCATTTCTTCTCTGCCTATCATTTTTGGTGATGATGTACTTGTATTAATCCATGAAGAATAAAATAATGATGTGTGAAAAGTTAGAGAGACAATACATGCAGTTTCTCATACTTGATCATACATACAAATTATGGTTTGTCAATGAATAGTTTAGTTTTTAAAAAACGTTTTATTTACCGGTACCTACTACAAATCATTATAAAGAATTTTATGAGGTCCGTTCGCTATGTGCGCTAGCGAGGAACTGAGCGTTGAATGCAATAATTGTCTTCCACTGACTAAACAAGTTAACAGTGATTGTATGCAGTTTCCACTCATATAACTTACATGATCATACTCAAACTTGATAGGTATCATCAAGGATGATCAAGTTTATTCCAGAACTACTATGATATATTGAGCAAATTAACTGGCATCATTGTAACAAATTGTTATTATAATAAGAAATGGAAGTTGCACTGTATGGGCCAAGCCATATCTTGCCATATTTGAATCGACCGCGCTCACCCACGGCCATCTAGAATGCTACTGCCACAGTTGGCACTGTTCTCCCTTTTTCCCCCACCTTTCTTGCTTACCAGCTCACTTCCGTTTTGTAACCTCTCCTTGAGGAAGCTTGTGCTACGAGGCTTCACGATTGTTTCTCCCTTTAAAGAAGTTAATAAATGTGTTACCGCATCGCTTGTTTGTATTTAAACTACTACCGCGACTAATTAGGAAAAGTTATTGTTAGAGTACTCTGCTAAACATCTAGATTGGATCTTCTTTGTGTAATTTCTTCACCGCAACATGGGCCCATGTATTCCCATGTATTCCCATGTATTAATCATCGCCAATGCAAGTGAATTCCTGATTATCTAAAAGTGTTACCGCCTACCAGAACGAGGAGACCGCTCTTACAGTCCACTGTGAACCCGCCATACCCGAACGAGACGCCTTTAAAGGTAACAATTTTATTTTCTGAGCTACTACGTAACGTGTTTAGACGCCAACCTCATTGGCTCTAACACGAGACTGGTCCTCCGGGCCGGATACAAAAACTGGTCCACCGCTGCCACATATTGGAGGAAAAGCGACCTACGGACAGTGAAAACGCTCATTTCAATTTTTTCTGAGATTTTCTTTGTGAGCTTTCTTGGAAAATCGTGTATTTTCGGTTCGGATGCTTTTGTCGACCGCCATCTTGTATCGAAATCTGAAAACATCGACTAGTGACTTATGATATTGACTATTGAGCTGTTAACTATCGAACTTTAACACCCGGTTCGACATAATCTAAAAAGTTTTGTTTTGGTTTTGAACTTCAGTGCCTAACAGTAAGCCACAAACTTTTACCGCTAACTGTGTGTTTTCTTACCGCTAAACGAAGTGAATTACCACCTATCTTTTATTAATTGTGAACATTGATCTACAAACTATTGATTTTGAACATTGATCTTGAATTATTTCTTGCTAAATATGAACTTTTTCGGCCATTAACTTAAACTGTTCTGACCGCTAATCTGAGCTTTTTCAATTGTAAATTTCAATCTGGTAACCTATTTTTCTATTTCTGTATGATTATTCATAACAACCATGGCGTCGAATCTTCCAATTTCTGTCTTCTATGTCGGTCAACCACTTTATCACCGCACTACAACGATTCATTGCCTGACGAGGTACACCTCATACACTATGCTCTGACAATGCCAAAACTTTTGTATCTGCCGCTAGAAAAATGCAAGAATTGGCCAAGCTTTTGGAATCACTACCCTCTGATGTCACTTGTTTTCTGTCCAACTATGGCATAAATTGGAAATTCATCCCTCCTTACGCACCCCACCATGGAGGCCTGTGGGAAGCTGCCGTCAAATCCGCTAAAACGCTGTTGTATCGCTGTATTGGAGACAACCCAGGTAGCACACCTACGTGTTTCCAACGTTGAAATTTGGTTGTTGAGGTTGAATAACCGTTAGCGGTTGAATTTTTCAACGTTTTAAATGCAATGTTGTTTTCAACGGTTGATCTATCGTTGAAAACACGTTGAAAACGAGCTTCCAATTCCACCACTCACAGCGCTACAGTAGTCCTTACACAAAAACGGATCTATCAACGACGATCGACTGATCAACGCCATTTCATGTTTGAATTCTCATCACATTGATGAAAGCTGTGAACTCTTTTAGAAGAGTCTACCTATTCCACTTTGACTTGGTAAGTTTATTTAATTTATTATTCTTATTTAAAAGATGAGATTGTTTGGTGATTTATTGTCTAAACTTCAAACAAATATTGTGTGTTGAACATAATTATGTTTACATTTGAGGTTAGGGTTAGGTAAGTTATATTATGTTTTAAATTAGAGGGCTCTAATTTAATATAATTATTAAAAATTAATATAATACAATAAGCTTGGTTTTAAGTATTTTACATGTAGCCTACTACTCAACTTCCAAATAAATTACTATTACCGTACTTTGATTCCTGCACAAATATTTTCATTATGCTATCTATGTATTATTTTTGTCACAGGACTGCTTGTGTTGAGAAATTCCATTGAACTTAATATAATAACACTAAACTTAATATAATATAAATCACTTAACATCAAAGTGATTGCTTTTAACAAGTTCAGTAATTAACTCGGTGATCCAAGAAATTGAAAACGGGTGTCCGGAGTTCAGCTCATAAATATTAACATTTTCCAAAATATTGTCATTCCATGGTGACGAAATTTAGCTTAAACTTGTTCATATTAAAATTAAATTTTCAATTAATTTATGCATGTTTACAACCCATATATGTCAAGGATATTTTTGATTAATTTCATTGTGATTTTAAACTTTTGGTCTAGGTTTACAAAATTTAGTAGGCCAATAAAAAATGGTTGAAATATCGGGATACAACAGTTTTTTTTTCATAAAACTAAGTATGTACCTACAGTAACTATTAAATTTTACTCATAAATCTAAAAAATAAATTTTCTACCGTTTTTATATAGAGCCTTATTTGTTGACTTCTATAGGCCTAATGAAAGAGGAGTATTTCAAGTTAAAATTCGTCTATGCTACAAAATTTGGAAACCCAATATTCTTACTTTATTCTTAGTTCTTTTGAATGTTCGAACGAACAGCTGGCGTGACTTTCTCGTCTGACTATTGTATAGTAATGGACTATTTTTATCTAAAAAACAGTCATCACCTCGCCTTGTGATTCAAAATATCAATGTGTATAACAAAATATCAAATGTATAACATTATTAGATGTGCACTTGAGAAAAATTTCTGTACTTGTTGTTACAAGCAATTCCCTTTTAACCATGCAACATCTGTATCAAATAATAACTCCTATGTGGTGGCAAAATTTCATCTGCCTTCATATTATAGAATTTCTTATTAAAATTTATATTACCTTATGTTTCAGATTCTATCAAAAAATCTTGTGGGTCGACTGTGGGCATTGAGACCCAAATTGAAGATGCTATTAAGGATTGGCTAAAATATGCGACAGTCAGAGTATTTTCAGTGGAGAAAAAAACAATCTAATTTCGTCGGTAATTAAAAAGTATTATGAAATGAAAGTGGAAAGTTATTTTGAAAGTCCCTTTCTATTGAAACACTGTAATAAAATATTTGTTTCTCTATTGCATAAATCACAAACTATCATCATACCTGAAAACTAAAATGTAGGCGAGTTTATACGATGCCAATTGACAAGACAATAATATTGTCTTCTGAAATTTATAGCTGGTGTAAAGTATCAATTGAATCTTTTAATTCTAGAACCATCATCTAGGCATAGCTAAATAAAAACTAATTGACAAATATTATTGTTTTGCCAATTGGCATAGTTTAAACCTGGCATAAATGTCAAGTAAAAATTTAGATGATCTATATTATTTGCAAGAAAGAATTGAGCTATTTTTGCTCACCACAGATAAAATTATCATACTAAAAATTCAAGATTTTTAAACAACTGCTGAATTCTTGAAATAATAGTTTTAATTTATGTTTCTTACAGACATAAAATGTTTTTGAGCTTGGCAGAGTATATTAAATTACCATGGTAATTTGGTTGTAACCATCTTAGTTCTTTAAACAACCTTTCATCATACTATTTTTGTGGATCAAAATTGAAGTAATATGGAAATAGAAAGAAAAATAAAAATCTCAGTATCCTTTTTGAATCATTTAAATAATGATTAATAATAGTGATTAAATAATTCAAAAAGGATACTGAGATTTTATTTTCCTTTCTATTTCTATAAAAAGTAGCCCTATACAGAAAAGAGATGAAGTATATGGTTTTTATTGTGTGTTTTTAATGTCAACTTACCAATGTACCGCATTGCAGGGTAATATTTCTGTTACATGAAATCATATGTAAATAAATGGAAATATGATTTCGTATTTTCATCTCTTTTCAAATGATTTTAGAAATATTACCATGTAATTGATAAGGTACCGGTTCAAAAGTATGGCTAATTCAACATCTATTTATAGTTGAAAATAATGGTTGTCACAACGTGCTTTGAACGTCTATTTATGGTTGAAAATAATGGTTGTCACGACGTGCTTTCAACGTCTATTTATAGTTGAAAATAATGGTTGTTACAATGTTTTTTCAACTATTATTCAACGTTGAAAATAATGTGGAAACGGCGGACATTTTCTCGTGTTTTCAACGTTGAATTTAAACGTCTTTTCAACGTTAAGGTATTACGTGTTTCTAACGTTATTTCAACGTTTCTGTGCTACCTGGGAAGGCTCTCACATATGAAGAATTTGACACAATATTCACCGGCATAGAAAGCATTTTGATCAGCCGACCGCTAACTGAACTGTCTTCACAGCCCGCAGAAGCTGTTTCTGTTCTAACACCTGGCCATCTCCTAGTAGGTGGACCCCTGACCGCACCACTGCAACCGATAGAGACTGAAGAAATACTATCAAATCGCCGTTGGAGACATTGTAACCAAATGACGCAATTCTTCTGGAGCCAATGGTCAAAAGAATATCTATGCACACTAATGAACCGCACAAAATGGATGGTTACTGAAAGAAACTGTACCAATCCACTACTTATCGCACCTCTGAAGGAAGGTATGTTGTGGCACCGCCTTTCAAACCTGCCGCCTCCGACTCGCCACCTCCCGCCGCTCCGCTCTGCCGCCTCCGCCTTCTGCCGCCTCCGCCTCGCTGCCTCCGATCTGCCGCCTCCCGCCGCTCCGCTCTGCCGCCTCCGCCTTTTGCCGCCTCTGAGTCGCCGCCTCCCGCTGCCTCCGATCTGCCACCTCCGCCTTCTGCCGCCTCCGACTCACCGCCTCATTTAGAACAATCTAACAATGTTATTATAAATAGTTTGGTTTTATCCCCATAACCTGTGACTGTCCGCGTCACTTCGTTATCGCCGCCTTGTGTTTTCCACTCTGCCGCAACATCCTGATGACTGCACCGCTGTTTGCTGATTTGCTCCACTTAGCTGTTTTGATGACCGCACCTCCGTTGACGCTTCGCTCCATTTCTATGACCGCACCACAGTTCATGTCTACGCGCATTCCACAACTTGTGCTGTGCCGCCCCGCTTGTCTTCACATCACGCTCCTGTGTTCACACCACATCGCTCTGGACTTCTCCGCTCACTGTATTCAAGACCGCAGACCCACCGCCATCTAGTTATTGCCGACCGCCCTGTCGCAATGTACAGTGTTTGTTGCTGCTTCACCCGATTTAAAAACTGTTCGTTTTTGGGGGGGAGTATGTATGGGCCAAGCCAAATCTTGCCATATTTGAATCGACCGCGCTCACCCACGGCCATCTAGAATGCTACCGACACAGTTGGCACTGTTCTCCCTTTTTCCCCCACCTTTCTTGCTTACCAGCTCACTTCCGTTTTGTAACCTCTCCTTGAGGAAGCTTGTGCTACGAGGCTTCACGATTGTTTCTCCCTTTAAAGAAGTTAATAAATGTGTTACCGCATCGCTTGTTTGTATTTAAACTACTACCGCGACTAATTAGGAAAAGTTATTGTTAGAGTACTCCGCTAAACATCTAGATTGGATCTTCTTTGTGTAATTTCTTCACCGCAACATGGGCCCATGTATTCCCATGTATTCCCATGTATTCCCATGTATTAATCATCGCCAGTGCAAGTGAATTCCTGATTATCTAAAAGTGTTACCGCCTACCAGAACGAGGAGACCGCTCTTACAGTCCACTGTGAACCCGCCATACCCGAACGAGACGCCTTTAAAGGTAACAATTTTATTTTCTGAGCTACTACGTAACGTGTTTAGACGCCAACCTCATTGGCTCTAACATGCACCATTTCTCTTGTTTTTTACTGGTTTCCAGCATGAAGCCAGCAAAGTAGAGAATGTGGGTTACTGCGCACTAATGGATTTAGCATCGGTTCCTACAATTCATTAAAAGCACTATTTATCATATAAAGTGATTTATTGGACATTTCGATCGCTCACACATGTAACAACATATACCATCCTCATAAAGCTATAAAAGAATAATATATAAGTGCTTAAAACTAGATACTTAGACATGAGTGTTAGAGTGTACATCCTAAGCCGAAGTTCTGAGCCAAAAGAAAAAACCCTACCTGCTTCCTAGAAGAAGCTTGTTCGAAAAAAAACAACATGTCTGACTCTGTTAGATTAATTAAAAAAGAAATTATGTGATTGGTCATATCATTAAAAAAATTATTTCCCTCTACTTTTATTACCAATAGAAGAATACACAACAAAAACAGAACAAACCTTTCTATTGGCTTTCAAAATTCAGTGCTGGAACTCAAACAGCTGTTTAAAGTTTAAGACATAATATATTATTTGATATTATTTTGTCATGTTATTCATCTCTGTATTTATTTTATGTAATAATATAATTTAATGTATTCAAATAATATACGTTGCTTATAAAATAGATCGTTATTGCATTATTCCCAAGTTTGTAAAATCAACCATCGAATGGCGCTATATTTGAATCTGACTTCGGTCAGTAAATCTTGTGGTGTTCTTGAAAAGAAGCACTACAAAGTTTTCTCCTCCATGAAAGATCATGAAACAGTTTACTATCTTCTCCCATTCAGCTCATCTTATACAACTATTATTGATTATTAGAATAGTTCATATATGTTAATCGTCACTGGCTGTGTCAGTGAAGTTGGGTTTAAAACTAGCCGCTACTTTAAAAACTACACCAATAGCCTAAGCATGATTCTCACTCTTCTCCAGTTCACACAAGTTCAGAATCAAGTCATAATTCACCTGTTGTAGGTAATTAATCCAATAATAGTTTCAAGAATTTATTTTAAAAATAAATGTTCAATGATAACTTGTCGTGTTCTAAAAATTATCACAGTAAATTGTATTGAATTCCATTACTGCCTTTATTCTCTTAGAGAGCGAAGTTAGGGCGCAGTCGGCCCTCTCTTACACTTAACTCTCTATTACAAGATAACATAATACAAAAAAGTAAAAATAATATGATAAAGAAAAATATTCCAAGCAATATGAAAAACAAACAATATCTACTTATTTAAAATAACAAATTTTAAATAAAATTTGGAAGAGAAGAAAATAAATTAACTTATTAGAAAAAACATATACATAACAATACTGATTAACAGTAGTGATACTTCATCACTGTAGTGAACAAAAAAAATAGATCATAATGTATACAAAATACAAAAACGACAACTATAGTATTTGTTATACATGCCATTCCTACATATTATTATAAATTAATATGTAATATCTTGAAGTGAATAAGTAAATCACATTTATATTTAATTGATTGTAAAAAAACATGAAGGAGCCAATTTCCATATTCTACATTCACACACACACACGTACAAAGAAGATATATTAATCAATATACAGTCGCTATAAGTCGCCCCAGCCAGCCCCCCTCACAAAGTTCATGACAGCCGCACTGAACTGGGATTGCCGCTGAATTGGATGATTGACAGTTCAATGATGAAATTTAATCCGTAAGTTATATATTATCATCCGCAATTTCCAAAATGTATATGTCTATTAATTGTGTGAATTGTGTGTTACACAAGCTATCATAATACTAAACTGTGATATTATTGGTTTTATCCATGATGAATCAATTGATCAAATTAATGAATGGTTTAAAATACTCACTACTATGAAATGGTGAATCTCCATTGCTACAACCGACAATGATGCGAATGATTTTTTGAAATAATAGCAGTTACTCCACTTCAACTACTGTATCAATGAACTAGGCCTATATATTATTATGATACTTTCCGGAGACAAAATTGAAGTCAACTGTTAATTATGAGATTATTTTCTGCTGGTTTTATAGTATGGATTGATTGGAAATTACTTAAGATAACGTCCATTCATACGCATGATTTTTTTTTTAATTGATTTTTTTTCTATTACCGTTCATTTTGAACTATGGGCCTAGTTAAATTGCCTACCATATTTCTTGGAGTATTCTCAATGTTTGAAACTAAAACACTTTGTCGATTAATAACAACTGATTTGAAAAGTTTTCCATGTTTTGTTGGGAAAATGAGATAACAGTCACTACTCTACGTTATTCTGTTGACTTTTTCAGTGGTACTTAACGAGCTCTGAGTTTTCCTTATTATTTAATAATAGGATTGTCCTCACCTTCCATTTTCCACATTCTGTCACAAAAAGCTATTACTGCACTCAACATATGAGTGCTTAATGTTATTGGTTTCTACATAGTCAGTTCTAGAGAAATAGGCTTACTACTTTTTTGACCTTGACAAAGCTTACCAACCGCCATTTATGAATTTGACAATCTCTCTAGAATGTCATATTCCATTAGCATCAGGGAGATAAGTACTACTGAATGAACATTATTGGTACACACACAATTTCTCAATGTTTCTACTGAATTTCATCTAGCCTACAATATAATATGATATGGAAATTGTCATTTCATGATTAATGCGCCAGAATGTTTGGTTAGTTCTCTTTAAAAAATTCTTTTTCGAACTCGTTGCTTAATAAAGAGATGAAGGTTATAGAAATAAATGGATAAATTTTCATTTTGTTTTGGCTACAACTAAGTAATCAGTTCTGAGAATAGCTTCGAGTTTTATCAAGTAGTACCTATGCCTAGCTGAACTAATATAACTTGTATGATATTCAATATATAGTGTATGATATTTATACAATGACTGATTGATAATTTTACCATTCACTAAATTGCTCTTCATGAGTTATCTATTTGTGCTCGAATTATTTAGTGTCAAGACAAAAAATGTAATGATATGCATACTGAGTAATAATTCAACTATTCACCATATTGGTGTTCATGAGTCAAGTATTCTTGTTCGAATAAAAGGCTATTTAGTGTCAAGACAAAAAATATAATAATATTATACTGATTAATGATTAAACTATTTACCATATTCAATTTTTCAAGTTTATATTACCATAAACTCAATACGATATTCTATTTTCCATATTTCAAGCACAATAACAATGCTTTTGAGAGAGAATCAGAATAACTGAATTTTTAATCAGCAGCCATAATTTTCGCTAATATTTCTATCATTATAAAAAATATCATTCTCTATACATTTTTTTTTATTTGCACATTCAAACTCATTTTATTCTTACTTACCCCTTATTTTCAAAGTTTTTTGCTGGCAGTTATCATTATCACCCTCGTCCTATCATTCATATGAGACTGCATGCTCTCTCATCATCTTTATTGATAGCACCTCTCCTTCATCACTTCATATATTCATTTTCACCATCAATTTCACCATCAACTCTATTAAGGAATGTTTTAGAAGTAGTTTTCTAAGTATTATTTTCTTTCTTTTCATACGTTACTTTTAGTATATTTCTTTTGTTTGATTGAATTGTATACTGTACTTATTGTTGTGTTAAGGAAACATATTTGGGTCATCACCTGTTGTTTCCGATGTGATATTGTGAATAAATAAATAAATAAATATTGCTGTTCATGAGTTATCAATTTTTGTTCAAATTATATTTAGTATCAAGACAAAAATATAATAATACTATACTGATCGATAATTAAACTATTCATCATATTGCTGTTCATGAGTTATATATTTTTGTTCATATTATATTTAGTGTCAAGACAAAAAATTCGATAATAGGCCGCCTATTCATATTTGAATAAAAACACTCATATGTTGTCAAATTTCCTATCCTTATTGATTGATTATATTCAACTAACTATTCACCATATTGCTGTTGATGAGTTTTATATTTTTGTTTAAATTATTCACTGTCAAGATAAAAAAGAATTGTGATTGCGTGGGAGTAGTTGAGAAAAAAGAGTGAAAGGAGTGAGAGTGAGAAAATTAAATCTTGATTGAGAAGAAAGAAAGAAAGAATAGATTGATATAATGACGAAGAGATAAAGGAATAGATAGAAATTAGAAAATTAGAATAGCTGATGCTGACTATCTTGAAATAATGTATGTTAAGCTCGGCTTACACCAAAGTTATTAACAAAATGTGAATAATATTATCTTTATAGATTCTATTAGATTGAACATAACTTATCATAGGCCTACAAATGATGAACATAATTATGTGTTTGTCAAGTTCCGTTTAATCTAATAGAATATTTAAGGATTATGTTATTGACATTTTGTTAATAACTTTGGTGTAAATTCAGCTTAAAGCTTCTTGAAATGAAAATTAAAAATCAGATTATATTTTATGGGGATACTAATAGCTTGGTATGAAAAAATAGGAGGACAAGAAATGAAAATGAATTAAGCATTGAAATATAACTGCAAAGTACAGACTGAGTGGAGCAGGGAAACGCAGGATTAATAAATAATTCAAAATCATATTCAATGGATAAAAAACAAATTTCATACTATTCTCAATAATACATATTTTAAAAAGAGACAAGAAATATTACAATAAGTAACATTACTCAGAGAATGATGAATGACACTCAATACTTTGAATAAAATTGTGTATTATTTAACTAATTCCTGAGACAGAGTCTGGAAAGAGATCAACTACATTTCTATTCAAAAAATAATAGAGCGTGATTCAATAAATAAGATATTTTTATTAGCCTATGTATTTCCACGCCTTTCAAAATCACATTTTTCTTGTATATAAATACAGAGTGTCCCACCCACGAAAGGTGTAACAGCCGAAGACCATTACATGAAAAGTTGAGAAACGTCAAATAAAAGAACAAATCTCATTTGAAATTTCTTCCTTTTTCTAACCATAACCATGAATTAGATTTCCACTTGTAGTTTTCTAGTTATTGACGTTTTTGAAAAATATCGAGAAGTCGATAGCCTATATCTTGAATTTTACTGGGATATTTTTTTGTTGCAAATCTCATGTAGAATATATATGGTATTCGGCTGTTACACCTGTAGGACACTCTGTATATTAATGGGTTTCCTTTTGGAAAAAAAATTCACAATAACTGGAATATCAACTTAGTTCTCTGTAGGCCTATTTTTGTTTCAGGCATACAACGTTTGAGCATTCAATTATTACTTTGAAGAGGAGTAAATTTTCTCAAAGTAGAAAATTTGAATTGATCCACTGTGAATCAACTGCTGACAATAATTTTTTATGCTCTCACAAACGTTTGTTTGTTTTAGGTGTTTGCGTATTTTTCATTAATTTGAATTACTTCAGAACTCGGGTAAGATATGAAATACAATGTTGCATAGAATAATTGAAGTATTATTGAGTACATCGATCTAATTAGAAGGCTATTTGAAATATTATACTATTAATAAAAAATTTACACTGTTTTCAGAAATGTTGTGGAACTTCTCCATAAAAAAGTAATAATACAAATATTGTATTATACCTTGATTACAGTACAGTATCTGATTCCACTAATGAAGCTGATAGAGTAATAATACAAATATTGTGAAATCCACAAAAATTGAGCTCATTTAAAAACCATACTCGAGTTTCAACGCCATACTTGGCATCATCTTCACTGAAGTTTCCATTTAATTTTCCGCATCAGTCTCCACATCAGAGGTTCCACTGAAGATGATGCCAAGTATGGCGTTGAAACTTGAGTATGGTTTTTAAATAAACTCGATTCTTGTGGATTTGACAATATTTGTATAATATTACTCTATCAGTATAACGTTGGTGTCAACTTCAGTAGTGGAATCAGATACTGTACTGTGATCAAGGTACAATGGATCACAATATGTGAATCAATTGAAAACTTATTTGAATACTAGGTGTTTTGGAAAACATCAATCAGAAAAATTCGTCAATATATTCAAATTATAATATAAAATTATACTTTGAAAACTATTTGAACTACCGTAGCTATATTTCGAAAATACTCAACACAGGATTCTTTTCATAATAATGCTTGAAGAATGAATTATTCATTGCATAGGAATACACATACACAATACAGTAAATAATCAAACTGTAAGTGATTTTTGAGGTCCTATAAATCTCACATAGATTACAGCCACATCTCAATATAATAGGCTACATTTCTTGGAGATACAAATTAGAGTGGAAAAATGAATCAATGATGGGATGATGAGGAATTGATATGAAATAAAACCCAAAATATCCAGATCTTTTAAAAATGTATTCTACAAAAATAATATATGAGAGGAAACATGTGTTTTTTCACATAAGGATACCTTAATGATGATATTTATCTAATTAAAAATAAGTTATATATAATGATTTTCAGAATACAGTAGCTATTATTATGACAGAACTATAGACCAACTACCAATATAAAAAAAAAGAACATTTAAGAGAATCACTCTGAAGGTTACATTATCAGTCTTTGAGACTATTCATTGATCAGTCATCTTTATGAGATTGCTTTCTATAATATGGATCCCTATTAAATATTGGAATTGCATTTGTCTATGATGTATAATCAGATCACAATAATTATTGTACAATATAGAAACATTCGATACGCTTGTGGCTCAAGCTTATAGTCATTACATATGCCTCATTCTTTATAGAAATATACCCGCCTACATAAAGCAAATAGAACCCCTTAACATATACAAACGACCTTTAAATAAGTGGTTATTTGATCTGATCAGCTCATCTACTCCTCTCACCGACTTTAATACTATGCATATATTTTTCTTATATTCATCATCTAAGATATATTGCTATAATTTATCATTGTTCAAGTTTTAAATTTTATCTAACCTTATATTGGACTTTGTCACCTATAAATTTGGAAGAAAAAAACCAAGGACTACCTTATCATTTTATCTTTTATAATGTTATTGCATTAGTGTCATTTGCATTGTAAATGAAATGAATAAATAAATCTTGTTATTACATAATAATTCTAACACTAAGTAGTTCAACCTAGTTTAGGTTACTAAAAAGTAGTAGTTTTAGTTACCTAGTTTAGGTACACTATAAAAAGCTCTATCAACTAAATATTTTTTCATTTGTTTTTTGAAAATCTTCAAATCATCATTACTTTCCAAGATTTAAAGGTAGCTTGTTATAAAATTTCCTACCAATATAATCTGGTTTTTGTTCAAATAACCTACTATTGTGACCCATTATATGATAATCTGCCCTGTTTCGCGTATTATACTCATGAACATCTGAATTCTGGATCACACCACTCGTTTTCACATGCATTACAACTTCATATACATACAAAGATGGCACAGTTAATAGACCAAGCTTTTTAAATAAAGGCCTACAAGAGTCTAACCTATTCACTTTCTCTATACATCTGAGTGCCTTCTTTTGAATCTTAAACACTCTGTCCATATTTTGTTGAGATGAATTACCCCATACTAAAATAGCATACCTAATATGAGATAGTATAAGTCCATGGTAAGCAGTTAACAGTAGTTTTTTATCATTCAGCCTAGCAAGCTGCCGCAGGACAAATACCCCAGATGATATCTTATTACATATCCTCTCAATGTAAGGATGCCATGTTAATTTCCTGTCCAATAAAATTCCCAAGAATGCTACTTTCTCTTCTTGGTCTAATTCATTTTCCTCTACAAACACATTTTTCTCTCTATCCTCTACTGAATTATATTTACTTTTGAATTGTAGGAATTGACATTTCTTACTATTTATTGTTAATTGCCTTTGCTTCAAGAATTGGACAATTGAATGTACTCCAGTAAAAGCATTCATTTCTAGACTATCTAATAAATAATTGTTAAAGATAAGCGATGTGTCATCAGCAAACAACAGAGCTCTGTGATCTTTTAACTCTTTTGGTAATTGGTTCACATACAACAGAAACAGTAAGGGACCCAGAATTGAGCCTTGAGGTACTCCAGCCTGGACCTCCAGTTTTTGAGATTTAATTTTTACTATTTCATTCCCATCCACCTTGGTAAGCTCAACACACTGGTTTCTACCTATGAGATATGATTCAAACCATTTTAGTTCTATACCATTCACACCTACAGTTTTTAGTATTTCCAATAATATTCTATGATTCACACAATCAAAAGCTTTGGATAAATAAAGAAATATTGCGGCTGCCTTATTCTCACCTGAATCTATTATATCTATTAGTCTTTCAACAAGGGATACTATTGCAGTCTTAGTAGATTTCCCTTCCTGGAACCCATGCTGTTCATAACATATGAAATAAATTTCTTCCAGGTGCATCAATAACCTATTTAAAACTACTCTTTCAAAAATTTTACTTATTACATTTAGAATACTAATGGGTCTATAATTTTCAACTCTTTCAGAATCACCGCTCTTGAAAATTGGCCAAATTTTTCCTTGTTTCAGATCATCAGGGAAAATACCCTGCTCTGGTGAAGTATTAAGGAGATGCAATAATGGGTCCAGTAATTCATTTTCACATTCTTTTAAAATTTTGCTTGAGACCCCAACCAATCATCCAACCCCATTGATCAGTCATCTTTATGAAATTGCTTTCTATAATATAGATCCCTATTAAATATTGGAATTGCATGTGTCTATGATGTATAATTGGATCACAATTATTGTACAATATAGAAACATTCGATAAGCTTGTGGCTCAAGCTATTAGATAGTCATTACATATGCCTCATTCTTTATAGAAATCTACCCGCCTACATAAAGCAAATAGAATCCCTTAACATATAAAAACGATCTTTAAATAAGTGGTTATTTGAATGCCGCTGATCAGCTCATCTACTCCCCTCACCGACTTTGATACTATGCATATATTTATCTTATATTCATCATCTAAGATATATTACTATAATTTATCATTGTTCAAGTTTTAAATTTTATCTAACCTTATCTTGGACTTTGTCACCTATAAATTTGGAAGAAAAAAAACAAGGACTACCTTATTATTTTATCTTTTATAATGTTATTGCATTAGTGTCATTTGCATTGTAAATGAAATGAATAAATGAATCTTGTGTCATGTTAAAGCTGTATACCGTAATAGTTATATTTTGCTACTTCAATTCAAACATATATACTTTTCTCACTTGATTTAATCAACTTTTTATTTTTTAAAGTATATTTTGAATATTCATTATTTTATTTTCAGTACAAAGTTATTTTTCATTAGAACTCTTTCCCCACACAAAGACTTGTCTATTTGGGGAAAATTCACAAGTGTTTTATATTCTTTTATTCATTTACTGTATTTGTAATGAATTTGTGAATAACACTCAATTTGAATATTGATCTCATCAATGATTGTGTTTATTCTAACATTAGAATAAATAATGCAACCGAAGCTTAATTTAGTCTACCAGCAGCTAAAATCAATGTTAAACTTAGATAATGTTTAGATGTAACTTGAATGTGAAGCATTTCCTGTTGCTGAACTTAGATGATCAGCGTTGAACTTGGAAGAAGAACAAAGGCATTCATAACTGGACAGTGGTCTTCTGCTAGAAATTTATATTTCACCAGAAACATTACAATATCCTCAGCATTTTTATCCACTACTACTGTCTGCTTCAAATATTCTATACTCATCTATGGTGTAATACTTGGGAATTCTCTCCCTTGAACAGTCTTTTGCTTGTGGAAAAATTTGTTATAATTTCTACTCTAGACCTACTTCAATGTGATCAATTTTCAAGGAAATAGTAATTTATCATCAATATAAATAATAATTTATTAAATAATAAGTTGATACACTATCAATAATAACAATCAATATGAGTAGTGTACACTACGGTACACTACACAATATGAATAGGTGTTATTAAATAGAGTTAAATAGGTCTCTAGGCCTATAATAATTATAATTATTTCCTACAGTTACGTTGAAAAGTGGCTATTGCTGCACTGATTACAGAACGCAAAGAATCACTTTTCCGCTCTAGTGCGGGAAAAATTTTTCTGCACTCCAGATTTGCAACATGGCAACGCAAAATACTTAGTAGGTTATATGGAGCAACAGTGCAGCAAAATCAAAATGAAGTTGGTAACAGTGAGTGGGCTGCTATAGTGAGCAGAGGTGCAACGAAGCAAAACGAGCACCTTATTAGTATTAGATATTATAACCAAGGACAACATTTTTATTCAATTTGACAATAAATTAAGGTTTTTATCAATAATAAAATTACACAGAAAAACATTTGATGCATTTCAGGCAATTTTACCCATAATTACCCACTTTTCATATTCAATGGTAACTGTAGGAAAAACTTAATGTGAAATACGTGCGCAAAGTTCCTCTGCTGCACTCAAGAAACCATTCCGCCCTCGCCTACGGCTCGGACGTAAACGTTTCTTTCGGTGCAGCAAAACTGTCACTTTGCGCACTAGTTGCACAAATAACTATTTCAAATCAAATCAAATTTATACTCACCACTACATCTCTATACCACATCATCTGGCTGTGAATGGAAACAGAATTTATCCTCATGAACAAGATAATAATTATCTTGTAAAATGAATTATTCATTTTTATATTTTGTAACAAGGGAATAACAACTTTAATTCTATTCTAATTTTAGAAACATCTAATTCTTATGAAATTTGACATGCTTTTAGCGAATCAAGAACTGCAATACAATACCAGAAACATTGATAGATCCACCACAAAATCAAATATAGAGGAGGTAATAATAATATTGGTTCTCTAATGATGGAGAGAATGATTTATTCTGAAACATGAGTGATGACATTATTCAGTTTATTGAAATATATGTGATACATCATTATTAATCATTATCATTATCACATGATAAATAGCCCAATAATACATATAACAAGAGAAATGAGATGAGCATGAGAAGATAGTGGCATATATGGGAATCAAATGATTTTTTAAAAATATTTTCATATTCAACTTACTCCTGATAATGACAATAATATTTGAAAGTGGAATTTCAAGAAAATATAGAAGCATTCATAAACAATATTTAATTGTATTTTTATCGTTAGGGCTACTTTTGAATAGAAATATAAAATAAAAATCTATAAGTACCCTTTTTAAAATTGTTTACTCACAACATGTTTCGGCTATTATGCCATTATCAAGTGATTGAAAAATAAATAAAATTACATTTTATATGAATGTCATATAATGTTTGTACATTCATATACTCATGTCATTTTATTTACTTTTCCATCACTTGATAATGGCATCATAGCCGAAATAAGTTGTGAGTAAACAATTTTAAAAAGGGTACTAGATTTTAATTTTTATGTATAAAGATATTCAAACTTGTTCAATAAGAAACTGATGAAGAATATTCCACCTTCCAGATACATCAATAATAACTGGTATAATATGAAAAGGTTATTTGATTCTTCATGTCCAATTTTTAATTGATAATTATTATCAGTGATAATGAGTGGAATATTGAAATTCTTTTTTGTCCCCAATTCATCTTAACTCTAAATATTTCTGGTTTTTGCAAAATTCGGAAAAAATTGGACATGAAGAATAAAATAAAATGATTAGATTTCTATACCTTTTCATATTATATACCAGTTATTATTGATGTATCTGGAAGGTGGAATATTCTTCATCAGTTTATTATTATTGATATCAATCATTTTTCAAACATTCATTTTTATATTATTCACTTTGTATACAGAATCAAGAGATACTTTTTAAATAAATAATAAGGAACGTACTTTGTTACATGAGAAACTATAACACTCATGTGATCAAAATGTTATTATTTTATGAGAAAATCATCATTTTTGCCCAAAGAACTTTTTTTACTTTCCTTGCCCTGTTACCATAGGTAAGGAAAGTATTGCTTTCCGAAAAAAATTAAGGTACCCCAATTTCTAAATTTCTGTACGTTTGAAGGTCCCCAGAGTCCAAAAAACTGGTTTTTGGGTATTGGCCTGTATGTGTGTGTGTGTGTATGAGTGTATGTGCGTATGTGTACACGATATCTCATCTCCCAATTAATGACTTGAAATTTGGAACTTAAGGTCCTTTCACTATAAGGATCCGACACGAACAATTTCGATCAAATGCAATTCAAGATGGCTGCTAAAATGGCGAAAATGTTGTCAAAAACAGGGTTTTTCGTGATTTTCTCGGAAACGGCTCCAACCATTTTGATCAAATTCATACCTAAAATAGTCATCGATAAGCTCTATCAACTGCCACAAGTCCCATATCTGTAAAAATTTCAGGAGCTCCGCCCCATCAATGCAGATAGAATCCCAATTATCAGGCTCCAGATACAATTGAAACAAAAAAAATCAAGTGGAGTAGATTGAGCATGAAAATCTCTACAATTAATATTCAGTAACATTTTCACCTAAAATTGAAAATAAGCTTTAAATTCGAGAAAATGTGATTATTCAATTGCAAATTATTGTTGATTCTATTAAATCATTCACTATGAAGAGATAGCAGACCTCATGTGTGTCTCCAGCGTTATTACCCTGTCACCAGCTGGCTCAAATCACTGAATAGTAGACTTGATATGAGCGGGAACACTAGCGTCAGGTGATCAATTTTCATAACGTTAAGGAAAGTTGTGTGAGTGCGCCACACCAGATTTTTTCATATTACTCTCAACCATTAATTAATCTGCAATAATCATGAAATTATAATAATATTTATAATGAATTATTGAGGGATTTATCATAATCCTTTATATCCTGGAATATTCTCACTCAAGACACAAAGTTCATACAAACTAGAATCATTTACTGAACTAACGTTGATCAATTCTACGTTAATATAGTGTTAGTATAAATCAATGTGGGCTACCTAGAATAGATTGTAATCTAGCACCTTGGTATAAATGATTGATGAATTCTAAATTTTAAACATTTTGATTCTCTACCCTCAATAGATCTTAAACTACCTACTTATAGTAGGCTACCTAGAATACATTGTAATCTAGGTACCTTGGTATAAATGATTGATGAATTCTAAATTTTAAACATTTTGATTCTCTACCCTCAATAGATCTTAAACTACCTACTTATAGTATCTAGTTTACTTTTTGCCCCTATGGTATTGATGGGAAAGCATTAATTGGAAGCAAACAGTAAATAACTACTGAACTATTGTCAACTAATTAAACATGAATGAGGAGCTTCGTCATCAAAAGTGCTGAAATCAACATTTGTCATCAGCATTGCAACGTTGCTGGAAATTGAATATTAACTCTGAAACAAGAATCGTAATTTTAATATAACAATGAATCATCGTTCGAAAATACTCCATATTTTGATAAATATTGCTTATCCGATTCTTTTAATGCTCAAATAAGAATCGAAAAATGATATATGGCCTAGTCTGGAATTATATCAAGTGATTTGATAGAGATTGATAATCGTTCAACAACCTGAACTGAACGGTTTCTCGAATTTACAAGGAATGGCTGTAGCAACTTCAAATCGTTCAATTCTATATCATATCGCGTTGATAGAAGTGATGGACCAGCTGATACCTTCAAAAAATAGTCAGTGATAATTGAATGCAATAATAAACATTTATTTTGTTTATAATCCATCTAAATTCCAAATTCCTGGTTTTTGCATATTTTCGGACTTAGAATTTGACATAAATCTATTCAGTTACAGAGCATATCAGCTATATTCTGAGACTATTTACCTTATACTAGTAGCTCTATGAACAGTCGACCTCACGCAGTATTCTCATCCACAAGTACCTGATTGAAACTACAGACCTTATGAAAATACAGCAATAGACTGGCTTCTTCACACATCTGTGTAATCACTTGTCAGCTGATTTATGATGAATAATTCTATAGTCTGATTTTTACTCCATTATTGGCGAATGGAGGAGGCTCCTTTTTCCTTTTATATTATCCTTGAAATGCGAAATTTCCAAAAACCTTGTATATAGGTCGACGCGCAATTAAAAAAGGAACATACCTGTCAAATTTCATGAAAATCTTTTACCGCGTTTCGCCGTAAATGCGCAACATTCAAACATTTAAACATTAAGAGAAATGCCAAACCATCGACTTGAATCTTAGACCTCACTTCGCTCGGTCAATAACAAATTATAAAAATACCCTGCATGATCGATGAATTCGCTCGACGCTCGTGTGTGACAACCTACCTACTGTTCTTATAATGTGTATGCACTATTACACATTTAATCTTATTTTTTAGCTGCCAATTATTCAACTAAATATATTAATAATAGTCAATAAACTTTTGAATGCATCAAAATTAGTGTGTTTCCTTCCTCTCTGTGAAAATCTGAGTATGCAACTCTGGTTTGCGCACAGGCTCATGTAGACTATTTTCTAAAAAGTAACTTAGCTCAGTTTATTCATAATATTGTTTTAATTCTTTGTTGTTGTTCGTATTAAAACAGTGTTTGAGTGCATAGGATTTAAATTTTGTGAATTACATTTTTTTTATATTTCTGTCTGTCAGTCAAAAAATAATGGACAGTTTTGGGCCAAATCTATTCCATTCCCAAATTTTGATAAATTAATAAAATGTCCAAAAAATAGGTTGTTTCTACTGTAAAACGTTCAAGTTCAATTTTCGTCCAAAAATATATACAAGCTAAACATTTTGAATTTAGAGAAATTAAAACACCAAACTAATTCAAATATAACACTCAATTATCACTTCATATTGAATTAATCAAGTTATTTTATAAAAAATTTTGAACTTAAAAATAATTACAACTTCTCTCACTAAGCACAGCTTAGAAATTTTGCAGAGAAATTGCACAGGCTCAGCCTTGTTTTTCCTCCATAGTGACAATAACATTATGAATATAGTGTTTTGTACAATGAATGTGTTAAATCTCCAATCACTTCGTCCATCTTATGGTTGCCATTCATATACTTTCATTTGTATTTAGTCATAATAACATTATGGATATAGTGTTTTGTACAATGAATGGAATAAATAAATCTCATTCAGTGATGAATTAGCAATAATTTCTGTTTCAATGATTAAATAGTTGGATAGAGGAGGATGTCATTTTAAGAAATAATAAATAGATTTTACTCTCATTATTATACTATTGTTTTCCTATAGGAGTACTAAATTTATCATTGTTACACAATAACATTTATTAAGTACGGTTTATATTTTTTCAAATTTCATCAATCAAGCGATTGATTTTATCAATCAACGATAAAAATGTATTATTACTGTTGTGTAAAACAATTTTCCCCTTTTCCTTTTTATTTCATTCCTTTCTAATGAATTTTCGTTATTTTCCTTTTTTTCAATTAATTCTTTATCAAAATCTGATGTATTTTTCTTATTTTATTTTTGCAATTTGTATTTGTTTTCTCCCATCTTATACTTTTAAAATCTTTAAAGTGTAATATTTATTTTGTCCAAGTTTATTAATCTTTGAAACTCGTATTTTTTTGTAACTGGCCACCCGCCTAAAAACCTTCGGGTTTGGCAGGACCCTCAATTGTTTTTATTGTGAATAAAAATTTTAATTTTGATTTGATTGATTGATTTGATAAAATAACAAAGGGAACTTAAAAACTTTAATTGTGTTCTACTCTTGTAATATACTGCAAGTGTAGAATTTTTAGCAAAATTCCATCTTATATTTCAGCACAGAATCTTGTCAAATCAGATATTAGCCTCGGCTATTACTAAAGTGGAATGAGTTTGAAGAAGAAATGCCAAAAACTCGGTTACTGTGATAAACCCACTCTTTTTCTTTTATCGTTTTCCAATTTCAACACATTCTATTGAATGGGATAGAAATTAAGAATAACTTTGACAATATAGCATAGCTTTCAACTTTGATATAGTATAGATATGAATTTGATAAGGCTGCTTTCTCATTACTGAGAGACACAATGGGCCACATGAATAAAATTGAGCATTTGCTTATACTTCTAAAATATAGAGCATTTGCTTCATTTTCTATGAATAAACGTGAGCAAAAGCTTTTGATGCTCATGCTCATCAAAAATATAGTTTGAGCATTTATTGCTCAAAAGTAGAAGCTTATACTAAAAATTGTATGAATAAACTAGAGCAGTTGCTCAACTTTTGAAGCAAATGCTTCAAAAAAGGTGAGTCTAGTATAGAACAGCTTTTCACCTTTTGCTCATAGTAAAATGGCTCAACTAATACGTATGAGGAAGAGGTAGACAGCTGTATAGCTAGACAGCTATACCAGATACGATCACAACCAATAGTTGAGAACTATAAAACTCTTTTTAGATTCAACCATGATATATATCACCATTATTTCACGGTATTAATTCAAAATTCTAAACTCAACTAACCTGAAACTCAATTCATAAATAGAAAACAGAGCTGACGACGCAAGCACAAGCGGTTTCTCACTACTTGCATATTTAGCGCTTACGTGAGCTAAACAAAGTAAGGCCACAAAGGCGAATCAGCTGATGAAAACCCTTTAAAATACGTGGGCATTTTCTCCAGAGTTCAGGAGCATAAGGTGAAGCTTATTCATATAAAAATGGAGCAAATGCTCATGCTCAACCTAATGCTCAGGAGCAAAACCTTATGCTCCATGCTCTTGCTCATGAGCATTTGCTCTGGTTTTATTCGTATGGGCCAATAATTATTCTTTTTTTATGTGCTTTTAAAAGCTCACCTTTGTGACCAACAGAATGTAGGTGACCAACATGAGGATCTCTATTTTTTATTTATTTATTTCTACATTGATACATACAATATCATTCTCAACTATGAACGATTTGAAAAGAAACAACATGCTCATAGCCCAAAACTTTTCCATTCCCAAATTTGGATAGGAATTGTCCAAGAATTGGTTGTGTCTATGATAGTGTTTTGTACAATGAATGTGTCAAATCTCCAATCACTTCGTCTTAATCACTGTATCTCAATCACTTAGTGATAATCACTTCGTAAGTTTTGTTCAATTTTGAGTCCAAAATATATATAAACTAGGAATTTAGAATTTAGATAAGTTGAAAGCCAAATTAAATAAAAATATTTCACTACATATATGAACCATCAGTATTTGAGATTGTTCAGTTCATTCATTCAGTTGATCTAGCTACTCAATAAATGTTTCAATGTATTACCTGAGAGATGAGAATTTTCCCCATCATGATAACAGTATATATTATGAAATTGTCACATGCTCAACAGCCCTCCATCACAATTACAGGATTTCACAATCAACCCTTGTCATGAAAAACACAATCTTGATCTCACTCGATTCTTGCATCATTCCTACTGCAAAGAGCTAAAAATATTTGTTAATTTGCTGCTGTTTAGACAACTGGTGGTCTACATATTATAGGCTATACTTTGATTCAAACTGCTTTAGGACTGGCCAGCAGCGAACCACCACTAAGCCAAGCGAGTCTCAATCCTAACTGCAGTTTAGATGGGAAAGCGCCAACAGTTAAAATCGAAATTAAATTTTTGGGGAGGGCTACTCTTATTTATCTGGAAATAGGAAATCTAAGTACTGTTTTTTTTGTTTGTACATGTCAAAACATGTAGTGAATAAACGTTTTTAAAAAGGGTACTTGGATTTTTAATTTCTGTTTAAATCAAAGTATAACTAGTAGTTCTGTGAACAGTAGACCTTGCGCTCAGTAAGTTACATTGACCAGTTGTTATGTTTTCCCAAAAATTAATAAAATCAAAGTATAACTAGTAGTTCTGTGAACAGTAGACCTTGCGCTCAGTAAGTTACATTGACCAGTTGTTATGTTTTCCCAAAAATTAATGAATAATTTATCAATTTAAAATGTCTAGAAAAAATCCTCAATAAACATAAAGCTTTCTGTCCTATCGTACCGTGACGTGTCGTCCCGGAATGTGAGTGTGAGCGCTGTTATCAGGTCTGGCTGCAACTGTCTACAACGTTGATGGAAAGATACATTTACGAGATTTTCGATATTTTGAACGGGTAGTATTATAGTCAACTGTCTACTAACATTGATGGAAAGATACATTTTCAAGATGTTCGATGTTTTTGAACGGGTAGTATTATAGTCCACTGGACAGCTGATTTATGATGAATAATTCTAAAGTCTGACTTTGACGGTAATATTGGCGTTCAAAGAAGACTCCTTTTCCTTTTGTATTATCCTTAAAATGCAAAATTTCAAAAAACCGAATATATACGTCGACGCGTAATTCAAAAAGGAACATACCTGTCAAATTTCATGAAAATCTATTGCTGCGTTTTGCTGTAAACGCGGAACATAAAAACATAAATATAAACTTATTAACATGAAGAGAAATGCAAAACCATCGACTTGAATCTTAGACCTCACTCCGCTCGGTCAATAACTGATGTACATGTGGTGATTGTCCAGTGAATAATATTTACCTCTACAGCAAAACATATAATAATAATAAATTTTATTTCCATTAATATACAAACAAGCAATCTAATTTAAAAAATGCATATAATATTTAAAATTTAATATATGAAATTTACTACAAATATAAATAAATTGTTTTTTTGGAAATTAGCCTACTCAACTATGGGTACTAGAGCAGGTGTAGTAGCATGGCTTACTTTACTCTATCTATAGTAGGCTGTGGTAGTAGTGATGCATTTAGAGTGGGGGTGCAAATACATTGGGTGAGTGAGCTCACATATTGTTCGAAATTATGTTCTATATAATATGTTTCCTATATTATGTCATCCAGTTTTTAACGGCAGATTTAAATTTTCTTGAGTTTTCTATTATCTTGATGTGTGCAGGAAGTAAATTGTGGAATTTTGGTGCTAGGTGGTTGAAGTGTCGTCTTTTGTAATAATGTACGGTATATCAACATTGGAGCTATAAAGCAACTCTAACCTCCACTCCAAGTGATATTCAGTGGTTGCAAATTACTCAAACATTTTGAATGTGAGCTTTCATTTTGTGATACATTATTTCAAAGATATTGTTCAGGAAAGGAGAGCTGCCAAGATTAGAAGTTCATAAACTCTTCCATATCCTAAATTTACATCGACCACAGATTGAAAAAATAACTTGTTGAGAAAGGCATGTTATCAAAGACGTCTGATGAAATTAAATTGGAATTGGAATTTCAAAAATTTAATTCTAGCAAAGAAAAATAAAAAGCTTACACAATGATTTTCCGACATAGTTGATACAGTGTCAGTAACCCTGAAATTTAAAAGTTCATTTTTTAAAATCAATTTGAAAATTCTAAGTGCCGGTTGCACAAAAGCCGGTTAAATTTTAATCGTGATTAATTCCACGAGAACCAATCAGAGAATCCGTCTTTTCAAAAAAGCCTTCTCTGATTGGTTCTCGTAAAATTAATCACGGTTAAAATTTAACCGGCTTTTGAGCAACCGGGCCTAAATTCATTAGATTTAGAATTAATACGCACGAACGAAATTCATTCATATAGTACAATGGCCTACCCGCTACTTCTGTAAGAGAGGGCCCAAACTTCGCTCTCTAGGGAAAAAAGGCTATTCTATTCGATTCTATTCTTTATAATGTTAATAACTAAAGTAGAAATAGTAATCAAGATAGCCTATCTATTGATTGATAATTGATAATTGATTGGTAATTTATTCATATTACAATATTGTATCACTATTTTATCCACCTGCCGAAATGAGTAGAAACTGTATTAATCCAGTTAGCCAATCATAGATGGTTTTTTATAGTATGTGCGCCAAATAGTAATCCCTACCGGAAATCGGTGTCACTTTAAACTATCGGCTAGTTTTTCATCAGGAAGTGACGTAGTTGGACAAAAGTTTGTTTTCTGCTCTTCTGACTACCTGGGAGAGACTCCCGCACTCACACACCCGCGCAAGCAATGAGAAGAATCCTGCGAGAGATGAATGGGCTCCCCTCCCTCCCACCGCTAACAACACTTACTATAGAAGCCTACGTGAAGTCAACGGTGGTGATGAGTCGTTGACGTTTTCAACGGAACGAGACCGTTTTTCGTTGACGTTCAACACCAGTTAATTTATTTATTTATGTACAATGCAAATGACACTAATGTAATAACATTGAAAGATGAAATAATAAGGTAGTCCTTGTGGTATTTTTCTTCTAAATTTGTAAGAGACAAAGTCCAAGATAAGGTTAGAATTTCACGTATAAAATTTTAGTCCAAAATAAACATTAAAACTATAAATTTTGAATTTAGATGGCTTAAATTAATAAATTAATTAGAGATATTCCATTCAATTGCCACTTGTAACGAATAATATTGAGTTATTTAAGAAAATTTGGAACCATTCAAAAAACACAAACTTGTAAACACTAAAGCTCAGCTGACAGTCTTGTATAGTTAGTGAACTAAGACCATAGAGAAACAATAGCGTAAGTAGATATCCCATGGTATAGGGCGTTTATGTCGCAACTTCTACTGTTATCTCAAGCCGATTACTGTCGAGTATTGTCGATTTTTACTGTTTTGTTGGGGTAAAAGTGTATGAATGGCACAATATAAGAGACTACCAGCGTCACACAGTTTCACGGGAAAGAGCTACGTGGACTATTGGCTTGAGATAACAGTAAAAGTTGCGACATAAACGCCCTATACCATGGGATATCTACTTATGCTATTGTTTCTCTATGCTAAGACGTTAAGGTTTTTGGAGGGAAAGGATGAGCAAGCTTAGAATGCCAAATTTGGTGTATTTTGAGTCAAATCAATATTAAGCTTTGATACTTATCGCTATAATAGGTAAATCACAGAATCACTTGACTTGTATGGGCTACTTTATTAAAATTAATAAAAACAATATAAAAACATGTAGTAGCTACCCTTTTTATCTAAAACATTCAACGTTTAAAAATGTTTTAAATAGGAAGGATACATAATGTTTTTATATTGTTTTTATTAATTTTAGATGAATCATATTTTAGAATGAGAATGGCTAGAAATTCTTTCGAAGTTATTTCTCTTTCATGAGTGTTGTGCATGATACTGTATTATATTAAGCATTCGTTAAAATAAAGGTCATTCATTCCTGCTGGGATGTAGACTAACTTCAGATTCTACCTAGAAGGAATGGAAATTATTAATGGTTCACATGGTATAAACTCTGAGTTGTCCAGGTGTCATTTGTTTTCTTTTTTAATGATGAGGATGATGCCCACATGAGCTTTAGACTCGTGCATGGCGGGACCGCGTCAAACTGGGCTGGCGACAAAGTGGGCTGACGACAAACTGGGCTGCCCAGTTTGTCGTTGCATGCACCGCAAAACTGGCACTCTAAGGAATGCAGCCCAGTTTGACGGCGTGCAACTTTGTCGGTAGCCCACTTTGTCGTCAGCCCAGTTTGTCGTCAGCCCAGTTTGTCGTCAGCCCACTTTGTCGTCAGCCCAGTTTGTCATCGTCCCGTGCATGGCTAATGAGAGATGAGATGAGTTTGTAGCTATACTGTCAGAGACTGTTCAGGTATCGTTTTAACTTCAGTAGTTATGGTCTGTATTTTTCGCAAAGATGTATTATAAAATATACTATAATATATTGCATTCATTAACAGTATAACTACATGGGCATTGAAAATTCAACTACTTATGCATTAAAAATTATTTTTGATCTTGTTTACTGTAGTGGTGTTTGAAAATGAAATTTTTGAATCTATTTGGAATTAAATGAAATTTATTTGCCAAAAGTTGCCGTACAAATGTAATGTAATAGTATAATATGGAAATACAAGGAATCAAATCACAAATATTACTAGCTCCTAGGAGTAGTTTAGATGGGAATTATAGTAGGCCTATATATAATTCACTATTTTTTATATGATTTACATAGTTTTTTGTTCGAATGTATGAAAAACTGTTTTAGCAACTAGCATAGTAGACGAACTGATATCTAATAAATGTTGTTTTTGTGTGACTGATGTGGTTGAGAAGTTGAATCGTTGATAAAAAAGCGTTTATCTAAACGTTGAAAAAACGTTAATCCAACGAACTAGTTAACAGCTTTAGCACTCGCTGTACGATTCAGGGGCGCGTAGCCTTTTTATGGGAACGATTCTCACACCACAGCGACCGAAGAGATCTCGTGTCTCTACTTCCTTTCTTCCACTTTTTCTTCCTCTTTTCAGCAGCTTGTCTCTCTCTCCAACACATCCTCCGCCCACCCTTCTAAACATGTTCGAGTCAGCGGAGCTCATCACCGGATTAAACTTCAACATTACAAACATACAGCCAACAACAATATTATGAAAGCTTACTTCAAAATACGTTCTGATTTACACGATTTTTTTATGATGCTAACAATAATTGTTATCAACAACGAAACATTATAAATAACCGTACGCCTGATTATAGACGAGTTTGGGTGAAACATTTTGTTGTTAGAATTGGAGTTCTAACAAAAATACAGTAGAGCTCCAATTATCTGAACTCCGACTATCCAAAACGCCGATTATCCGCATCACTTTCAGAAAAAAAAATTTGTCAAAAAAAAGTCTAGTGCGCTATTATTCTTCCCCCCGCGAAGGCAGTGTTTGCGCGTTCGCTCACATGATATTTTCACATGTTTAAATATGAGTAAAATGTACTTATGTACAAGTTTAGAAATAAAAATCATTGTTTTTAAAAATCTCCGTCAATGTAAGCTGTTTTGCGGTCTGACTTCACTGACTTCGCGGCGGCAAGAACAATACTTGCCTCCGCGAAGTCAGTGAAAACTTTCCCTCAATGGAGGGAAACCATATACTTGATATATTTGACATGTCGTACACCGTTTGAGCTTTGCTCATCATATGCGGTTTTATACGATGAAATAACAATAACAATAACAGTGAAGTCAGACCGCAAAACAGCTTACATTGACGGAGATTTTTAAAAACAATGATTTTTATTTCTAAACTTGTATATAAGTACATTTTATTTATATTCAAAACATGTGAAAATATCATGTTTCTTACATTTAATTCAATAAAAAATAGTGCAATATCAAAACGTAGTTTTTTTTCTCTCCAATGGCAATTTAAAAAAAAAAACTCCGATTATCCGAATATTATCTCATTATCCGAATGGGTCCCGGTCCCCATTAATTCGGATAATTGGAGTTCTACTAAAATTGTTAGTATTATTATTTGTTAGAATAAATTATGGATCATCATCCTTCATTACATATTATTCATCTAAAAATTCTGATTTGATAAATCTTACTGATTCTATCCCATCCGATTCAGACGTGAAATTGCAATGTCAAAGATAATTATTGAAAGGAAAAAATCTAAATATTCGCAGTTGACTTAGCTTTCCCATATTGAGAAGCTAAACCAGGTCCATTTTATTAAAACCATTATCAAGAGATGGTATATAACTCACTATTCCCGTTCTTGAAATTGGACAATTATCACCCGAAATTCTCAACACATAATATTATTATAGTGGCGTAACATAGCCTAATTGTGATTACAATTTTTGTTTTTTTTTAGTCATCTCTTGAAACTGATAGTTGTTCTTTGAGTGATTCTTTTTTGTTGATTTCTCAGGCTCCGAAGGACAATTACAAGAAAATAGGCACTATGGAAATGGGACTGTTTTTTGAATGAAAAAGACTAAGAAATTGTCAAAAACCCCAAAAAAGACTGTTTTTTGTTCGGTTTGAGTATTCTTTTTTCTTAGTTAAAACTCCACAACATGTCAGTTCAGTTATTCGATAAGCAATACTGTGGGGATAAATAATTTTTCAGCGAGAGAGGGCCTCAAATCAAATTGAACGCCCAAATAGTCATCGGTGATAAACTAACGTCACGGAGGTGGGAGAGGGGGTGGTGTGAGTGTCACCCCACCCCTTCTAAAGTTCTATTCCATAATGGAATTCATAATCGAGTTCGGGATTGAACTTGGGTCCCTGTTGTAATTTCAGGGGTGGCCCCTCCCCCCTTACACTCCTCTCCCAAACATCCCTCAAATTGTCTCAACATCCGATTTTCGAGTTATGTACATGAGGAGGACAAGGTGAAGGTGGAGGGAGGAGGTTGAAGAGGAGGAGGAGGAGGAGGAGGAGGAGGAGGAGGAGTAGAGAGATGATGCTGATAGTATGTGGTTACATTTTGAGAACTCAAGTTGCTAGGCCGTCGTCGTCTTGTACACTATTGATATCGTAATCCTACATACAAGAGTTTATTTGTAGGATTTATCAGTATATAAGTGCGTGACTTTCACAGGGTGGAGCCACATGGGGCGTTTTTCAGTCAAGTCGGCAGGTCAGGAAGCTCAAGATTGGTTGATTATCAGCTGATTCCCGAACGCCAACCCAATCAGCCAATCGGAGAGCTTACTGCCCTGCCGGCAAGTTTGAAAAACGCGTAATGTGGCTTATCCCTTGAAAAATAACATGAAGTAGTAGGCCTACAAATGATAGGGACAATAGTACAAATATTAGACAGAATAAATTAAGCAAACATAATAGAGACAATAGACAATAGTATAAATAATAGTAGACACAATAATTTCCGCAAATATTTTTCAATCAATAGTGATTAGAGTGTAATATTTTTGTGTTTTATCTAGTTTTTCATCCGTCAAAATGTGATATTCTTTGTTTTTGTTGTTTAAAAGTGAAAATGGACTTAATTTCAGAAAAGTGAAATTATAACTCTATTTCGAACTTTCAAAATGTAACCTAAATTTGGGAGAGAAATAGTACAAGAAGTATCCTTAGTTTTTATATCCCGGTCAGTCTCCTCTCTTGTAAAAATAATAAATGAAAATATATATAAAAAGAGAATGAGATTAGCAGAGCTCAAATAGCACTTGTTTTCAATCATTCAAAGTTTCCTAATAAGTTATTTTCCGTTTACATTTTCACTCACTGCACCTGTTGATTTACTTTTATTCATTCAGATTATCCTAAATAATTGTTCTTTATAATAAGAGCTTTTCTCCACTAGGACTTGGTTTTATTCAACTTCACTTCACTCTCAACAGTGAGTTCAGTGTAGTCCAACTGGTTGGAAATTTAAAATTAGAGGCCGAGGGGAAATCGTGAGGGAAATAAGGGAGGAAACATGAGATGACTTTGACATCAAGTGGAATAAAATAATTGGCAGGTAACTCAAGCATGAGTTACATCTCGGTCAGCAACACAACATCGAGCTTAATCAACTATCACAGATTAGATAAGTAATCTTACTTACTTTGAGTATTTACTAGGACTTTGAGAAACAGAGCCAGGAGAGAGACAAAACTTGAATTTTATAAGGTTTTGGCTATTCCAACGTTCTTATATGGCTCTGAATCTTGGATACCTAAGAAGAAAGAATGGAGTAGGTTACAGGCTGCCGAAATGGGGGTTTTAAGAGCAGTAAACGATTGCACAAGGGAAGATAGGCTTCATAATGACGATATAAGAAGCGAGCTCAACATAATCTCCATGTGGCAGAAGATTGAAGAAAATCGGCCAAATTGGAAAGATCATGTTGAAAGGATGGAGAGTGACAGGATTCCCAGGGCAGTCATGTTGTATAACCCGGTTGGGAGGAGAAGTGTGGGCAGACCCCGTAAATTGTTTGTTTTATTCTAATTTAGATTTTCAGAATGTGATTTGGTGTACAAATTCAAAAATAGACAACCTATGTATAATATTTGAACAATTTGAAACTAAATTAGGAGATTGAAGAAGTTTTGGGCAATAGCCTGTTTTTTCCTTTTCCGATCGTTGTATTGTTTTTGCTAACCTAATAAATAAATGAATAAAAGATAGATGTGATGGTGAGTTTGAAGTCGGAACAGGCAAATTGCCTAATCCTTGTAGGAAGACGACGACGACTTTAAGTATTTACTTACTTTATGCCAACTATAGTCTGTTCATCAAAAGGAGAGACAAAACATAAAGTTTGCGCTTGTGTATGTATAGAACCAAAGACCTTAAAGAGATTTAGACCCACAATGCCTATGCCTTCCCAATGATAGCTCTTACTTGAAATTGAAGGCCGCCATTGGGGTATTTAGCACGAGATATTATATATATATATATATATATATATATATATATATATATATATATATAATATATATATATATATATATATTATATATATATATCTCTGTAATACTATTGATCACAAAGTCATTGGCGGCATTGGTATGTAATAATCTTATGGGTTGCCCCCTCAATGGCGGATTTCAATTCCAAGTACGACACTAGCGCTGCATGTGAGTCTATGCATCTTTAGGGTCTTTGTATAGAACTAATGACTCATATCAGCTGAAATAATCAATAGCGATATCAATATCAATAATCATATCAATAGCTGAAATGAGTATATAATAAATAGTAGTATTAGTATGAAATAAGGTGATATGAGTCATTACTTTTATACTTTTTATAGACTACTTTATATTTTCACTCACAGCACCTGTTGATTTACTTTTATTCATTCAGATTATCCTTAATAATTGTTCTTTATAATAAGAGCTTTTCTCCACTAGGACTTGGTTTTATTCAACTTCACTTCACTCTCAACAGTGAGTTCAGTGTAGTCCAACTGGTTAGAAATTTAAAATTGGAGATCGAGGGAAAATCGTGGGGGAAATAGGGAGATAACATGAGATGACTTTGACATCAAGTGGAATAAAATAACTGGCAGGTAACTTAAGTATGAGTTACATCTCGGTCAGCATGACAACATCGAGCTTAACCAACTATCACCAGATTAGATAAGTAATCTTACTAACTTTAAGTATTTACTAGGACTTTTAGAAACAGAGCCAGGAGAGAGACAAAACTTAAATTCTATAAGGTTATGGATATTCCAACGCTCTTATATGGCTCTGAATCTTGGATACCTAAGAAGAAAGAATGGAGTAGGTTATGTCTACCGAAATGAGATTTTTAAGAGCAATGAAAGATTGCACAAGGGAAGATATGCTCCATAATGACAATATAAGAAGCGAGCTCAACATAATCTCTATATGGCAGAAGATTGAAGAAAATCGGCAAAACTGGAAAGATCATGTTGAAAGGATGGAGAGCGACAGGATTCTCAGGGCAGTCATGTTGTGGAACCCAGTTGGGTGGAGAAGTGTGGGCAGACCCCGTAAATTGTTTGTTTTATTCTAATTTATATTTTCAGAATGTGATTTGGTGTACAAATTCAAAAATAGACAACCTATGTATAATATTTGAACAATTTGAAACTAAATTAGGAAATTGAAGAAGTTTTGGGCAATAGCCTGTTTTTTCCTTTTCCGATCGTTGTATTGTTTTTGCTAACCTAATAAATAAATGAATAAAAGATAGATGTGATGGTGAGTTTGAAGTCGGAACAGGCAAATTGCCTAATCTTGTAGGAAGACGACGACGACTTTAAGTATTTACTTACTTTATGCCACTATAGTCTGTTCATCAAAAGGAGAGACAAACCATAAAGTTTGCGCTTGTGTATGTATAGAACCAAAGACCTTAAAGAGATTTAGACCCACAATGCCTATGCCTTCCCAATGATAGCTCTTACTTGAAATTGAAGGCCGCCATTGAGGTATTTTAGGACGAGATATTATATATATATCTGTAATACTATAGATCACAAAGGCATTGGCGGCATTGGTATGTAATAATCTTATGGGTTGCCCCCTCAATGTCGGATTTCAATTCCAAGTACGACACTAGCGCTGCATGTGAGTCTATGCATCTTTAAGGTCTTTGTATAGAACTAATGACTCATATCAGCTGAAATAATCAATAGAAATATCAATATCAATAATCATATCAATAGCTGAAATGAGTATATAATAAGTAGTAGTATTAGTATGAAATAAGGTGATATGAGTCATTACTTTTATACTTTTTATAGACTACTTTTATATTTTTTAACACAAGCACAAACTTTAAGTATGTTTTGTCTCTCTTTTCAATGAACAGCCTTTAGTTGGATGGCCTCGATGCTGATCGAGATGATACTCATGCTCGATGATCTGCCAACTGTTTTATCTCATTTGATGTCAAAGTCATCTCATGTTTTTTCCCATATTTCCCTCACGACTTTCCCTCGACCCCTAATTTTAAATCCAACCAGTTGGACTACACTGAACTCACTGTTGAATGGAGAGTGAAGTGAATTTGAATAGAACCAAGTCCTAGTGGAGAAAAGTTTTTATTATAAAGAACATTTTTGGATAATGTGAATGGCTGAAAACAAATCAACAGGTGAAGTGAGTGGAAAATGTAAACGGAAAATATTAGGAAACTTTGAATGATTGAAAACAAGTAGTGTTTTTTGAGCTCTGCTAATCTTATTCTCTTTTGTGTCGGCGTATTTATTGTGTTCTATTGTGTTTTTGTACTATTTTCTATTGTCCCTATTATTTGTACGCCTACTACTTTACGCTCTTTTCCAAGCCACTTCACGTGATTTTCAAAAATTTCCAACCACTTTCATCGAATATCGAAGATATCTATTCCAATCTCTCCTCACGAGCCTTTATCTATCTTCTTACCTCTCAGTGGCTAATCATACAGTGGCTATCATACAGTGGCTAATGAAATGATAATAGTGTGGTGCCTGAAATGATTCATTTATTTTTAAATTATGATTATCAATGATTAATTTTAATTTTAATGATAGAATTTTGCTTATTTTGAAAGTTTTTGTTGAATTATTGTAGTATAGTCAACAAACGTGCTATGAAGTTTATTTTTTTGTGATTTACTGTTTACAGATACTTCTATCATAATATTGCCAAAATTAATATTTGAATTATTGAATGGTAATTCCTATTGTCATTCAATTGATAAAAAGTGTAATTATTGTATTTTGAAACTGTTCTGATGAAATAAACATCTATTATTTTCTCTCTTTTCTCCTCATTTTTGCAATTTTGTTACCCTATGTTTGCAATGTTTTTGAATTGAATTATTCGATCAATATTATTGTTAAAGAGTTTAAAGGTTTACAAATTCTGCTTGCAGCAAATAGTTATTTGATAAGTATAACCAGTAGTAGTAGAGAGGGTAGATATTTCGGCTCTAACTTTGTTTCTTTTGAAACTATCCTGGTAGTGTGAAATGCGTCAATCATTAGTCGATTTCTAGCTCTCTACCTCTCTTTCCTTCACTCATATTTTCCTGTTCAATTTTCCTCCCTTTTCTTTTCAAATCCACGTGAACGGGGATACCTATTTACCTATGAACAGTGTGAACGTGAGCGTATCTGAGATGCAATATCATCAGATAAACGGCCCACACCGGTGGCGGTCCCGACTTTAGCCGAGTTCAGCCGATGATTGCCGAAACTTTATTGCTGAAAACGTATTGATTATACGAGGTTGGTGTGTGCTTGTGGTGGTAGGTTTCACTCACACAAACGCGCGTCACTACTGGCTGCAACTAAACACAAGATCACGTCGTTCTATTGTACATTTTGCTGCATTCATAGACAGGCAAAACCTAATCGCAACTTCTCCATTCATAAATAGACAACGAATCTGGGTCAAACTGCACTACACTACCTACGCTCTACCATCATGCAATTTATCTCAACTTTATGAATATTGAATTTATAATTTGTTAGCCTACGTCTTATAGTACTGATCATTTTTGGTTAGCCTATATTGCAATGATCTTGTAACTTTTTATAACGAGGTCCATTAGCAATTTATCTCAACTTTATGAATATTAAATTTATAATTTGTTAGCCTACGTCTTATAGTACTGATCATTTTTGGTTAGCCTATATTGCAATGATCTTGTAACTTTTTATAACGAGGTCCATATCTATTCAGATTGATAAATGTAAATTATTCGAATTTTATGATAGGTGTGTAGAATAATTATGTAAATGTAATCGTTTTTTTGTTAAATTGACTAAACAATTTTAAAAAGGGTACTTGGATTTCTATTTTTATTTATTTGTAAATGGAATTATCACATTTCATCACAAATTACTTATAATTGCTGATTACTGTCCAAGCAATGATTCCTTTTGAAATTATTTCATGCTCAAACACTTACAGGTTCTACAAAGTTGCTACAAAGTAGACTACATCCTATTAAATTATCGAAATAAATAAATGTTAATATTGATCTTTGTATGGAGTTGTGCATGTATATTTTTCTAATTTTATTTGTGTTACGATTTGTTTCCGTATTTGGCTAAATTCTGATGAATCAGTTGAGGAATGTATTTCAAATATTTTTTCTCGAAAAGGTCTCTAATAGAGTAAATTCTATTAAAATTTAAAGGACTAGTGGGCCTATGCTATTATTACTATAGCTCATTACATAATATTTCATTACTTTCATCATTCATAATTTTTTATATGAATCAGATACTGTACCATTATTTTCTTATTAATTTCCATTGTGGTAGTTTTGATAATCAAATAAAAAATAGAGAAATTGAAATTGTGTTTTTAATCTGTTTTTTTATATATTAATAACTTTCAAAAAAGGGTATTATGATGTTAATTTATTTATATAATTTATAAAAAATAGAGAATTATAAAAATTTATTATCACTATCTTATTGTACAATATTCTCATTATCAACACTCACGAAAAAGCATGAATAGGCTTTTCTATTTTACTGTATACAAACATTAAGCAATAAAATCATTTTATGCAATTAAAAGAGAAACATTAAGATCATAAGGGAAATCCCATACATAATGTCAATGAAGTAATAAATGTACGTTGAATAAAATACTGTATTTCTGATTTTATAATTATTATGTCTTTATGGTGATTAGTGAAACATTTTTCATATTATCCAATATTCAACTTATTTTGAATATAGCCGCTTTTTAAATATTGAACATGGAAGCTGTTTACAGAAATATTCAAGTTCCAAGTAACAAGTTTGCTGAACTGTTTATATACAGCTATTTCGGAATTATCTTCCACGAAGCATCGATGGTTCAGTGGTAGAATGCTCGCCTGCCACGCGGGCGGCCCGGGTTCGATTCCCGGTCGATGCATAATTTTTTGAAAACACGAACTGGCAATTTCTGAGAAAATTTCTAGCGACTATTATTCAAAATGTTTAAATTTTAGTAATTGTTCAATCAGCTTTATTTTAACTAGATACTAACTATCAAAAATAGATTGAAATATTACATTTTTTGCAATATTGTAAGGCGAGTTTTTTCTATATTTGGAAATTAATTGATCTGATAAATTCAAAATTCTAGTGGTTAAATTTGTATGGACTCAAAGTTGTGTGAATTAAGTTATAATTTTCACATAACCTCTGGACTGTATATTTTCAATTAAGGTTTGAAGCAGTTTTGGGCGAATGCCTGTTTTTTTACTTGAATTGCATATGGATGAATAAATAAATATTATTATTGGGTATCATTCTCAGTTAAGATTTGTAGCATCATGAAACCTTTAAAACGACAATAACTCTTTAAATATTATCATACGAATGAAATCGGATGAGAAGCATTGATATTATTTTATATGGAATGATATTTATTATAGATATTGATATATATTATTGATATTATTTTATATTTATTTGTGAAGGTGTTGAATGGTACTACAGATTAGCTACCGTATACTGCAATTTATTCAACATAATACCTTTATCGCGTTAAATAAAATAATAGTGGATAGTCTATACAGTAAGATTGATGTTTCAAAGTCAGTTGAAATAATAGGAAGACATTGTTGTCACCTTTTCTCTTCTACTGCCTCCTATAGACTACATATTAATAGTTGCAATTAAGATTATTACGATTATTACTGATCAATTTCATCTTAAATATTTATTATTCATAATTATTATTAACGAAAACCCAAATAAAATGCTGAAATTCACCCCGAAGACTTCTGCTACTGCAAATATTGACAACAGGGTAAACAGCTAGATGGAAATTCGATGAGCGCTATACTATTCAAAAATTATTTGTCAGCCCGGGAATCGAACCCAGTACCTCCCAATTGCCGGTCAGGAATGCTTTTACCCTTACACCAAACTGACAATCTCTAGATAGCAGCGCTCATTTTATATGAAGCCATAGCGGCCAGTCTACAGATGGAGATTACTTAGATATTGCAATTATTCAAATGCTAATGAATTAATTATTATTATTAAACGGAATTCCAAATTAAATGCTGTAATTCACCCCGAAGTCTTCTGCTACTGCAAATATTGACAACAGGGTAAACAGGTAGATGGAATTTCGATGACCGTTTTACTATTCAAAAATTATTTGTCAGCCCGGGAATTTATTATTTGCGGAATTCCAAAAATTTAATGAGAAATATTTTTGAATGATATTATATAGTATACAACTACATCCTAGTGATATATGATGTTGTGAAATCTATATACATATTATGAAATGAAGAGATTATATATATATATATATATATATATAATATATATATAATATATATATATATATATATATATTATTTTAGAACATTCTATAACAATAGCTTCAAAGTATGCATTCCAAAAAAAAGATTTTGTGGTTTGTCTTTGGAAATAAGAGCAAGAATTATTCCATTTGGACACCTTCTACGCATTCCAATCGTTCCCCACTTCATAGATGCAGTCTCCCAGAGCAAGGCTGATATTGAGTCCTTCACAGTTGAAAATAGAACAAGAAAACTTGAAGAAAAAGTGAAAGAAGAGTCGATGGAGAAGCATAAAGACTACACGAATTGGAGGTGGTAGACTATGTGGACGCATATTAATGATTAAGGTGACGACCCATGGAGCATTCTTTATGCTCTCCTTTTCTCTTTTTTCATAATATTTTTTTGTCGTTTTCTCTTCTTCCTCCCTCTCTCATCATCCTTGAAATACTAATGTGTTATCTCTGTTCACAATATCATTCTCTCTCATTTAATACAATATTTTGATTTTGAGTCAAGAGTCGATATTTCTATTACATCTCACTTCCTATTTCAGTATCATTTCTGTAATCCTTTCATTGTTATCTTACTGCGGATGATGCTAACATGAGAATTTTGCTTGTTCGTGGATAATGGGAAATTCTCAAAGAAAAAGAGGGTAATTTTATAATTTTCACTCTAGATTTTCATGTACAGGTATTTCCCTAACACCGTTTTCCCACAGGAACAATCTATATATATATATATAATATATATATATATATATATATATATATATATATATATATATATATAAAAGCGAAATGGCACTCACTGACTGACTGACTGACTGACTCACTCACTCACTCACTCACTCGCAGAACTAAAAATCTACCGGACCAAAAACGTTCAAATTTGGTAGGTATGTTTAGTTGGCCCTTGGAGGCGCACTAAGAAATCTTTCGGCAATATTTAAACTCTAAGGGTGGTTCTTAAGGGTTTAAAGTTCGTCTTTTAGCATGTATATTTTTCTTATTCTCTCAATTATAATTGAAAAAATGTCCATACCATATGTAATATGGAACTATATCTAGAGAGAGTACCTCTTCGAAACAGTTGTTAACTGGGAACTAAATTAATAATTTTGTCAGGTTGGCATTAAGTTGAGTTGACTTTGTTAGGTTGGTACCAAGTTGAAGATTGAAATGCATTTATCGCGGAAAAATTGATTGGGCACTGCTACTTCAATAAGAGCTACTCGCTTCCCTCGCCATATCAGTTTAGCCAGACGTTTAGTCTGGACCCCCGACTTGATCGTCGTAACATATGATAAAAATGCTCAAATGAAAAATGCAGGCGAGCGAAGTGAGCCTGCTGATCTCATTCTTGGACGGTCCAGTCGGGGGTCCAGGGGGCGGGGCCCCTGGCTAGACGGATACGGCGAGCGAAGCGAGCCTGACGGCTAGTTCTATAATAAAATTCAATTGATTATCCTAGTTGATATAATCTAGGTATACTATTACTAATAGATTGTACATAGTATCATCATCTATGTCATCATCCATTATAGCAGATCATTCTTTTATATATTGCACTTTACAGTCAAAGAATAGCATGCATGAATTAATAGATGGAGCATAAAATAAAAGACAACGTTAAAGTGGGCCAATAATAATATAACATAGTGGAGTACAAAAATACTAGTACAATACCTAATCAGTATTGAAGGATTGAAGGAAAGTCATTAAGAGAAGAATTATTGTGTGTATTTTCCAATTTATTTCATTTTCTGATGTAACTATTATTGCTTTTTGCGATACCGCCGTACAGTAGTAGCCAGGGGCGTATATTATAAGGAGGGGCCCGGAATAATAAATATAAGGAAAAATAAGAAGTACAGTAATCTGAATTTTTAATGAACCATGTGCGAAGCTATCGCCGCGGCAGACAGTGATATTTCTTCTCCTTCTAGTACGGATGAGTGTTTACAGATGTGACATTGTTCAAATCTTAACCAATGTTTGAAAAATAGTAACTGAGATTTTTCCATCATTTGGTTTGTTTAGAAATATACATTTTTTTGTAATTTAATGTCAACAGTAAAGAAGCGTGATCTTGGTAAAGTAAAAAGGGCGTTCAGTGCAAATTACCCTCTGAATATGAGCAGCAAAACTGATATAAAGTATCATGGGGAGTATACTTAAAATCACTTGACCTTACATCAACCTTGGCCCCCACCCCAAGAAATCCTTTACTATTAAACGAGCAACTTCTGTTTATATGTTTAGATGTTTGGATGTTTAGATGTTTAGATGTTTAGATGTTTAGATGTTTAGATGTTTAGATGTTTAAATGCTTGAATGTTTATATGTTTGTATTTCACCGGATCTCGAAAACGGCTCTAACGATTCTCACAAAATTCAGAGCATAGTAGATTTATAATAAAAAGATTCGATTGCACCAGGTCTCATTCCTGGGAGAACTCGCTAAAGGACATTGAAAGGATAATTATTATCCATCCTTGGAAAAACAGATGATAATAATTATTTCGTCGTCTGTTGGTGATGGAAGTGAGAGAGCAAGTTCATGCGTGTGGGACTGTTCAAAATTATGATTCAGTTGTTGAACTTTTGTAATCATTCAATCAGGTACTTAGTGCCGGTTGCAAAAAGCCGGGTCATTTTCAATCCAGATTAGTTCCAGTAGATCCATCTTTTTGAAATGTTCTTCTCTGATTTGGTTCACGTGAAGTTAATCAGGATTAAAATTCAACCGGCTTTTGTGCAACTGGGCCTTTGTGAGGGAAATATTTGCATTCCTCTGGTAATTAATCTCAATTACTGTGATTAGATAGAATATTTCTGTATGAATGTTATTACAATTTCTTCTTTCGTGATAAATTTGTTATGCTTTTGTACTCCAGAGCGAAGCTCGGTCCCTGATATTATATTCTCTATATTCGCCACACAGCATAAATGATTGAACCTAGCATATCTGTAGATTATCTGTTGCTTTGACCGATCTGTATCCTCAGGTATCTTAAATAATAGAATAGTAATCGCATAATCAAATAATTATAATCACATATTATCTAACAATAATATAAGGTAGTATATTATTATATTTTATGGTTCTCAAAAATACGCTGTCTTTAGGGACTGTCTGTTGATCAAAGTGTTTCAATTGCATACAGCATGAATTTGAGATGCGACCATCGCCACAATCATGGAATTGAAACAGTCACATACTTATAACAAGTTGTAGGAATACAGTCACTGCGTTAAACGTGGCAACAGAGCTGCTGTGAGGTTAACAAATGGACAGAAAACGAACAGATAAAATAATCCAATCGGTTGAAAAGAAAGAGAAGAGTACGTGTGACTGAGAGATGGGAGAAGGAGGGAATGATGGATGCATCCCCGTCAGAAGAAGAGGAAAAGGAAAGAGAATGAAGAAATCAACCAACGCTGAGAGTTTGAAGTGAATCACTTCTCGCCTTGAAACAGAACCTGCTATGGGTATGAGAAGACAAGGAGGGAACGAGTTTAAACAGAGAAGATGAATAGGGTTAAGGCTGGTGTTGAAGGGAGATATGGTGGAGGAGAATAAGAAGGAAGAGATGAGGAATGATTAGGAGAGGTGGAAGAGATGGTGGCGGTAGAGGAAGAGGAAGAGGAGTAGGAGTAGTAGAAGGATGAGGAGGAGGAGGATGAGCGAGAAGAGAAAGAGAGTATGAGCGGGTGGATGAGAAATATTATGGGTGGGTGATTGGGAGGGAATAGATGAGGAGAAAGAAGAAAAAGTCGGGCTAAATATGATTATTTTATTGTGTTAAGCTACAGACTGCCAAGATCTCATATATATGGAGGAGATATATATGTGACTAAAAGTACATTATATATGTACTTTTAGTACATAGGTGATATATTTCTAGTACTTTTAGATATTTATGTGACTAGTCTCATATATATGGAGGAGATATTTTTATATGTGACTAAAAGTACATATATATGTAGTCTACTTTTAGTACATATTTCTCAATGCTCTGTTGTATACTGTATGTGAATCTCTTTTAGTGAGTGTTAGTTTGTCTGTAGTCTTTAGTATGTGAGTTTTTCTTAATTATTCCTATAGCTCTTTGTAATTATTTTCGGAAATGAGTTAATAATCTAAATGTAAATAATTTATTGTATATGCCACTAATGGACATAATTGCTCAAACAAAAACAATATTTATCTCTTTTCTGTATAGGGCTACTTTTTATAGAAATAGAAAGAAAAAGAAAAATCTCAGTACCCTTTATGAATTATTTAATCACAACATGTTTCGGACATTGATGCCATTTTCAAGTCAATGGCATTTGCCATAAAAACAATATTGCTGATGGAAATTACTAAGACATTGCATTTATTCAAATGCAAAATAATAGATCATTATCAATAAAAAAAAATCCAAATTAAAAGCTGTAAATCAATATTTGCAGTAGCAGAAGTCTTCGTGGCGACTTATAGCATTTGATATGGATTTTCGATTGATAATTATTATAAAAAATCAATATTATTTATTCTCTATAAATGAAAATGGAATTCTGAACAATACAAAGCAATAAATTCAAAGTATAAAGTCATTAAGGCTGTGCGAAGACTAAAAAATAAACTTTCTACTGGTGATATTTTTCAAAGTTTTTCGATTTGTATATCATGAAGCTATCAAAATGAATAAGGTTTCTCAGGAAAACATTTTTTTCCGATCATTACTTTTTGAGATATGAGCGCCTAAAGTTGAAATTTTTGGGACGGAACATTTCAAGTTCGGTAAGAGATAAATCCATGTGATTGATTATTAATGGTATTGTTGATCTAGTGGAACAAAATTTTTCTGAGAATATAAATTTTTGAGAAAGTTATTCAATTTACTAAAAATGACCAAAAATAACTTTTAGTTGAGTTATTTCTGATCATTTTTGGTAAATTGAATAACTTTCTCAAAAATTGAATTTTTAGAAAATTTTTGTTTAACTAGATCAACAATACCATTTCTATTTCCAATTTCATTTATTGCCAATTAGAATATTCAAAACTTATCACAAAATCTTTATAATATGACTTATCATTAAAACTATAAATAAATAGGCATAATTACTCATACATATACTGGAATAAAATTGAAATAAAATATAAAATCTAGGCATCACCAGCAAAAAGAGAATCTTTGCCCGCTGGTGAGAGTGAATAATCTTTACTCTAAATCACATGGATTTATCTCCTACCGAACTTGAAATGTTCAGTCCCAAAAATTTAAACTTTAGGCGCTTATATCTTAAAACGTAATGATCGGAGAAAAATGTTTTCCTGAGAAACCTTATTCATTTTGATAGCTTCATGATATACAAATCGAAAAACTTTGAAAAATATCACCAGTAGAAAGTTTATTTTCAGCCTTTGCACAGCCTTAAAGTAGCCGTTCAGAGTAGCCGAATAGAATGAGAATAGTCACAACTTTCTGTCTGCTAGCGGTCTAGAGCTGCCTGGTAGTCGGTTCGAATCCCGCCCTGGGATTGACATTTGACATCCCATCACTTCATTTCACTACCCACGCACAAGCAACAAGCTTATGTGGGTATCATTCGCCAGAAAATGATGAATTCTTAGTACGAAAAAAGAGTGGGAATAGAGATGAGTAGGGAATTAACAATAAAGTTTGGCCTTCAATTATTGAAAAGTAGAGAAAAATGAGGTCTGCTATGAAATTTTCAAGAAGACCTTGGCAAGATGTCACATTACTGATCATAAATATTTATGAAGCATCCATTAACTTGAATTTGACAGGTGAGGCAATAACACATTAATAATTGAACTCGGAGACAATGTGAAGAAGTCTTATTGGATTTTTCATATTCCTGAATTAACAAGACCCATCAACAAACAAGTTTGTTCAATGAAGACTATTTTGTGTTTGTACAGATATCACTTCAAACTAATATAATCAGCGATTTATAATCATAAATCAATGTTTTTATTACTTAAGTTTGTCAACTTTTGATGAAGTCAGGATTGTCCATAGAGAGGGAGTGGAGTTTGGATGTAGGCTGCAGGCTGCATTTTTTGAGTTTCAAGGATGTGGGAGGATTCGAGAATACATCTTGTACGACATTCATCTTTGGATTTGAAGAAGGAGAGGGGTTGGAATTCCTTTCTGATATTAATTAATTCTGATCAAGTAGCTTGATCAAGTATAACGATGGATAAAAACCAAAATAGAATCTTAAGACGTAGGTTTAATATATACTCTAGGATAATATACTCTAGATAATATCCTAGACGTGGGATAATATACTCCCTTATCAAGAGTATCGTCTATTATCTGTTGTTTTATAGATACAATCATATATAGATGAAAGATACAATGAAATTTACATTATTTGTTACATTTTTCGTCCATGATACGGTTATTCTGTCACAATAGACTCCAGTTGTGACACAAACAACTCTAGTCATGTATAGACTACTGTATCATCTAAAACGAATTCTAATGTTCAAATTATTTGACGTGGAAAATTTATCTTAGAACCATAGATGAAAATAAACCATAATATTTTTGTCAACTGAAAATTTTAATTCCAGTGGGGACTGCAGTATCGATTTACAGTATTGGAATTAACCGAGACTTGATTAGGCCTTGATTGGCCGAGACTATTTAGTTCAATACTTGGTCACGTCTAATCTTGGCCAATAACATTCGAGTCAATCGTGGGGCTTCACTGTATTCTGCTGTAATCCGCTATATTCTGATGCTCAATATTTTTGAGTTTTCGTTTTACTAGAGATTGATAATTATTATGTAACAACCAAAACTAGCATTTAGTAACCAAACAAAACTAGTAAACTAGTATCTCAAAAAGTCTTAACAAATTGGAAAATTTGACAATATCAGGTCGCTTCCATTCAGTAGATTACTGATTGAAGTTCGTGATAACCGTCAGTCCAGAATCAATGAATCACTTCTCATCAATGAAAAATTCAATAACATTATTCATCATTCCAATACTTCCATTTCTGGAAACCATTGAATCATTTTTGTTCCCATTCTTGACGTGATCTTATGCATCTGAATATGCCCATGGATCAAGAGTATATTCATCGATCCATCTCTTACGATGCCTCCTCAAAACAAATCTCTACACGTCACAAATAATTTTTTTCTGTTTTGTCGCATTCTAATTAAGAATTATTTTAAATTTTATCCTGTTCCTACTGTATTTTATTTTTGAAACAGATATCCTCCATCTACATTCTTCAACTCTTTTATTCTTTAATCTTTCACTCTCTAACCAGTCTGTTACAAATATCTTCCGCACCATCTGTTGACTGCTTTAAAGCTCCTCCTTTCCTCAAGGCATCCACATGAATTGCCCGGATAATTTCCTAACTAGCTGGGATTAATTGGGGAGGCAGTGTGCCGACACTAGTCTACACTTACACACTTACACTAGTGTAGAATGTGGTGGCTAACTCACAAGGCATTAGCCAACTGTTTTACCCCAGACTGACAGATGGATCATTACATGGCTTTTTTCGACAAGACAGTATATATATACATGTCCCCTTCACGACCCACAGGAGTCAACACCATATACATGGATACAAAGCAATACTGTATATGTATTTCAACCCCAATATATACTCTATGTGTATGATCATAGAGAAACGAATACTATATAGTAATATCTTAGTAGATATAGTAATATTGATATGGTATAATATTCGAGAACAGATAACAAGGAGGACTTTTTTAGTTATCCACGAATAAATAAATAAATATCATTATTGTCACAGAATGTTTCCACATTATAGACAACGTCATGGTTGGTGAATCTAGTAAATAATACAAGGCAAACATGAGCCTGCAACAACAAGCACACATAGTCAATTTTACAAAGTTTAAATACATCCATTACACTCTGAATCAGGTATCAATTATCTTTCCCAATTTATAATATTAATTATATATACATAACATCATAATTTTTTCTAAACGTGAAATAGATATCACTAATTTTGTCCTCATTCAATGAAAGGTTATTCGCCGAGCACCAATCTTTTAAATCAGTTGTGTAATTTTGGAAAGAGCATTTTCAACTTCAGAGTTTAACTTACCTTTAACCTTTAAGCCAAAATCATCAGCAAACAAAAAGCCAGAATTAGATTCACTTGCAATAGAGTAAGGATCAATGTATATATTGAAGAGTATAGGTCCCAATGAAGACCCTTGAGGTACTCCATAACTTATGTGTAGACCTTTAGAAAGACTATCATATTTATACACAAATTGTGTTCTATTGCACAAGTATGATAAGATAGTTTTAACTGAGGTTGTATCTAAACCATAATGTTCAAAATTTATTGCACAGAAGTTTGTGCTCTACAGTATCGAATCCCTTTGTCATATCGTATGATCTGAATCCAACACTCGACCCTTGATTCAAATCAGACACAACAGAGCTGATAAGAGAAGAAACTGTATTGTACCACTATACGTATGTGAATGAGGGAGAGTTCCTGCATGTGAGAGTAACATGTCTGCGCTATGTCTGTAATCTATGTAGTACTATGTGCTACGTCTGTGCTATGTCTGTAGTCTATGTCTACTTTATCTGTGCTATGTACTATAAACTTTATGTTTTACACAACCTATAAGTAAATGTAACTGCTGTTTATAGTTTATTCAAAAAAAATACGTTGATTATAAATTTACAAGTGGGAGAGTAAGGGAACCTAAGACCAGCAATGAAGCGAAAAAGTTATATTTTAATTGAATTGAGCTGGCGAATTATACTAGATGTGAGGTGAATGGAGCAGTTCCTCAGCTCCAATCCAGCCTATGCCAAAAATCCACTCGACCAACCGACTTTTATACACCTCGTTGCTGCAACCTCCTCAGACTACCTGATGACGTCCGGCAAATTCCTATAGATAATTATTTGAGCTAGGTAGTATGGTGATTTGAGTTCTATTCAGGCAGTCGCGCTGTTGTAAAAAATACAACAGTGTCAGTTTTTTTGCTCCACAAAACTATTGAATGGGGTGGTGTCACTGAATGAGTCACCTTTGCATTCCAAAACTTTTCCCCCATCACTCAGTCAATAGTTTTTCCATTTACATACTATTTGTTTTATTATCTTTCACACTTGTTTTCTTGGTTCTTATTTTGTACTGAAAGTAAATTTTCTTATAATGGCGATTCTGTTGCTAAGCCGCCATTTTGTCACACCGTTGAGTGGGAGGAGACTGTCTAGCTGGGCCAATGGCAGGCGTTCATGCACTTGACCAATAGCAGTACTCGCCTACTAGTATAAATTCTGCTGCTCTTGTATTTAGTTCTATTTTATCAGAGATTGACAATGGTGTAATAACCGAAACCAGTCTTTCTAAGTATCAATAAATCTGTGGTTTTTTGACAATTTCTTAGTCTTTTTCATTCAAAGTTAGACTAATATAGGTGTTGATCAGATGGCAGTGGCAAGGTAGGGAATCGGAAACGTTGGTCTCCTATCTTTCTCCAATGCCATTATAACGTGGACCTCACTCTAGAGAGAAGAGCTAGCAGCTTCAACTAGCAGCGTTGTTGTTTCCGTGAAGTTTGTTTAGAGAAAAATACTTGTGCAAGTTACACAGACACACAAACACACACACACACACACATACACACTATCTCAAGATATCTATTGCAGTGAAGTTGGTGGTGCTACTTACTTGGTGTTGGTTGGCAGGAGGGGGGGTTAGTTTGGGGGTGGAAGTTCAACTGGAAAATGGAATAGAAGGAAACTTGTTGGGTTGAGGTTGGTGGGAGAGAGCTAGAGCGATGTATTTCATGAATAGAGAGAAAGAGGGAGAAGGTTTGATGGGCCAGATAGCACCCTTCGTCAATGTCGTCCTCTAACAGCCCCCTAAGAGGGGGTGAGAGGGTAAAACAGCATCCTTTCTTCTCCTCTCTCTACTAACCCAATGTGGATCGATTGCTGGCCTGCTTGTGAGAGTGCAAGAGAGACAGAGTGAGTGTGTGGGTGTGTGAGAGAGAGTTTGTATGGTCCAGAGTAGAGCAGCTATGATGGTCACCCATCCATCCATCCAACCGTTCAGCAGGTGCAGCCACATCTGTCACCTCCTCCTCCCCACCCACTGCAACCCCTAACAGCATGACCCCCAAATTCCACCCCTCTGCCTCTCCGGGATCTCATCATGCACATCAACCCTCTGCTCTCGCCCCTTTCCTCCCTATCATGACAATCAAGCTATTGCATCTACCAATATAACACTCCACTTTAACTATTGTCAGATTACGTGAAAACTGTGTATAGTATTATTCTATTATTGAAATAGTATTTTACAAAACTAGAGCCCGGTTGCGTAAGAGCCGTTTGAATTTTAATCGTTACACGATTAATTTTAATTTTAGTTTTCACACGAGAGCCAATCAGAGAAGGCTTTTTGAAAAGAAGGCCTTTCTGATTGGCTCTTGTGAAATAAAACTTGTGAAATTAATCAAGATTCAAATATAACCGGCTTTCGTGCAACCGGTACCAAGAACTATGAGCTTCACGTTAAAATCAGCTTTATAAGAATAGAATAGAATAGAAACTTTTATTTGCCATAAAAAATTAAAATAAATACAAAAAATAGTGAACAATAGATTACAAATCTCAACAAAAGAAAAGCAAAAGTAACATTGTGTTCAAAAAAAGCAAACATAATATTATGGCAAATGTACTGGGCGCAAAGAAATGAAATTTCCGTCCGCGCACAGGAGTATCAATAAATCTCTAAAATTACAATACAAGGACTATTTTTGAAAATAAACTGAAAAAAAAAATAAACATCCATAATATAATGAGTAAGTTAATGAAAAAGAAACATTGTTATAAGAGTAATGAGAGTAATGAGGTCTATAATTAGAAAAAAAAACATGTGATTAATATAATTAATTAATGTTCAGAATTAAACCAGCAATCATATAACCCAGGAATAGAAAGGTGGATAGAGCTAAGAAAAATAGTAATTGAATAGAACTTAGAAAATAGCAGCAACTGCCAAAAATACAATAACAGTTATGCAACCTAATAACCTGAAAGCTATATTATGTTGAAATGCCAGATCTTAGAAATATGAAGCTAAGGGAATATTGAATAGATTATCTTAGGATGTGGTACCAACTTTCAATCACATCAATATTGAGAGCCAAGATTATCTTCTTCACTTTTCTTTTGAAAATTGGGAGAGGATAACTAGCAGAAGCAATATCCTGAGGCAGTTGCTTGAAAAATCTTTCTTGCAGGAAACAGAAAGACTTTTGGAAAAAAGTACTATGAGGTCTAGGAATGGGAAACCTTTCAGCAAACCTAGTTCTCCTATCATTGGCCTCGTGCCCCAAGGTAGCGCCTTCATTCCCACTAGACCAATAGAATTGAGATAATACCTTGAAAACATACAAGTGTCTCAGAGGCAAAATTTTCATAGACTGAAAAGAAGAGAATAAATCCAGATTTTCTTGATTATCAACTATTGCTCTTACTAAGGCTCTCTGGAGTGACAATACAGGCTTCAAATGGGTTATGTAAGTACTTCCCCAACAAACTAATCCATATGAGAGACGAGACTGAGCAAGGGCAAAATAGAGGTCTCTCAGAACAAATGTTGGACACAAGTTTCTAAGACTGAAAACCCTATGTAGAAGGCAACGCAAGTATTTTTTCTTGACTCTATCTGGTTTTTCCACAATAAATCATCATCAACGGTAATGCCAAGATACTTTACACTTCTCTCTTGATTTATAATTCCACAGCCACAATCAACTCATTGCAACCAACAAAATGAAACTTCAAGGGCTGGATAAGCATGAATGAAGATGCAATCCCAAAATTCAGGTAGATGGTTTTCTCAAGGTTCAGGCTCAATTTATTGTATGAAAACCACACAGAAATCAAGCGAAGGTCATTTGACATCTGATCATACAGATCCGAATCTGAGGTTGCACCATAAGAAAGGGCAGTGTCATCAGCAAAAACTGTGAACCTTCCACTGAAAGGGCCATGATACAGGTCATTAATATACACCAGGAACAGGATAGGTCCCAATACAGAGCCTTGTGGAACTCCACAATCCACCATAAGAAGTGGACTAGAACTCAAGCCAATGCTAACTGCCTGAGACCGTTCAGAAAGGTATGAATAGAACCAAGTTAGAGGCAAACCACGAATACCAGCTGCTTCCAATTTCCTAATGAGTGTTGCATGGTCAACCGTGTCAAAGGCTTTCCGTATGTCCAAAAACAAGCCAGATACTCTATTCCTCTTATCGAATCTTATAAGTCACTTCAAGTGACCTCAGAGTGCGAAATTTTGACTTTTTTCGGTTTTCAATACATATAATCAAAAATGCATAATTTGTGTATAAATTTTTGGACTCGAAATTTCACTAAAATTGATCGAGGCAAAGAGAATTCTTTTGGATCCATTCAGTCAGTTTTGGGATGAGCCTGTTGACCCTTCCTCAAGCATTCATAATATTATTTGTGTATATTCTTAATTTAAATAAATAAAAAGATAAATGAGTGTAATAACCCACACTCAAATTTTTCATTCATCTATTTTTATAGTACTTACTATAGACTAAACTATCTATATAGTTCATTCATCATGTTTAGCATGATGTAAGAATCATGTGAGCAGTCATAAGAATTTATTTATTTTGACAGAATCACTTGCTCTGTAGAGAAAGAATGCTGAATAATCAAACATCATTGTATATTCATTTTATGTTTCACATTATTGTGCATTGTTCCATCTCTAATAATTGTATTGTGTTTGTGAACGATTTTCATAAACTATTAATTTATTGATAGTATGTTTTGACAGCAAAAAGTTCATGGAATTGAATTTAAAATACGTAAGAAATTATAAGACTGCTTACGGAACATACCTCCACTATTGGTGAATGGAGATTTCAACGTCAGCGGATGGATCTACTACGTCGAACAACATCGACCAATCACGTGAAAGTACACTTGAAGTAGTAGGAGCAAGACCACGCCTACAACACACTCTGATTGGCTGAAGCCATTGCGTCACTGTAAAGACTCCATTTTGTTGAGTCTCGACCGTATTATTGGTTGGAATGCTTACATTGGATTCCAAATTCGTGAAATTATGTATATGATACTCATGACTAGTATTAATTCATTGAAAAAATAACATATCCTAGAGAATGTATGTATTTCTCACCTGATATGGTTTAGACGTGTAGAGTGTGAATTTCATTGCATGGTTCTTATTAGTTCCCTGAAACAACTACATTTTACATATTTTATTTATATATGGGCTTCTTGGAGCTACAGATGAATTCAATAAATGATTGATAATAATATGAGATACATGATAATCATATCTTATAATATGAAAAAAATGAAATACATGACACAATACTCTTCCAGACAGCATATTGTGGGAAGACAACATAATTATTGCGTTCTTATGCCATTATTGAAATTCAAATTGAATTAAAAACATAGAAAATATTATGTTTAATGAACTGTTAATAATAATCAATCAAGTAGTAAAAAATCGCTAGAAATTTTCATATTCATATTTTTTTAAATATTCACAATAGCATGAAAAACATCTACATTTTTCAAATATTCACAATAGCATGAAAAACATCTACACTTTTCAAACAAAACATGATTGTATTTTTCATCCTTGTATTATGAAATAGACGTATTTCAGCATGTAAGCGACTTTTCATGTACGTCAACTCAAGTAATGTAAGTTGATGTGGGACATACAAATATTTGCACATTTAAATATGTATTTAACTGTATTTTCTACAGTGACTATTAAACACACTCCAATAATGAATGAAATGAAATGTAATTGGAACAAAACTATCATTAGAGAAAATATCGAAATTAAAATTGAATTAAAAGCATAACATTAAACAGACTATTAAATATATTCGATACACTCAATTTAATCATGAATCCATATTGATCAAACCAAAAACAAATCTGTAAGTGAATTACACTTGAAACACGAACAATTACGAACTTTTTCAATCGAATCATGACGATAACACTAATAAATAAATCTGCAATCGATAAATACACAACGATGTCTCCAATAAAAGTATATAACTTCTAATCCAGAAAGCACTGCACCAACACCACACTCGCAAAAGTCAAAAACTTTTTTGTCGTGATCGTGGGAGCCTGAAGTTGAAATTTCGTGGAGGAAGAAGACTTGATGTAAACATACCTTCCTATCACTTCTTTTCAAGATGAGAGGCTTGAAGCTACTGTAAGATGGTAATCTCTCTCTTAGTGAGAACCGATCCCGCTGTGATTCATCCACTGCTGTCTCACTCTATCTCTCTTCGACTCCAATCTCAGTTGCTCTCTGCAATATCACTTCTCTCTCTCCCTCCAGCCTACCACTCATGCACCGCACTTACCTACCGAAGTGTATTTAACTGATAACTGACGAAACAAAAAGGACCCGCTGATGGGAGGGTGATATTTGGGGTTGGTTGGGGATCGAAAGGAAGGTGGTCGGGAAATGTTTGCGGGGGCTTTGCGCATGGTTTGAAAGTAGATTGGAGCACATTCTTGGTGTTTCTACCCTTCTCGATTATCATGCCTTCTCTGTTTCACCTATTACTCTCTCCATGATCAATTTTGCACTCTTTCTGACTCTGTCGTGCTCCAATGAGAGAGAAAGAGAGAGTGATAGAGAGTGAGAGAGTTGGAGAGTGAGTCAGAGAGTCTCCGAGAGTGAGTGAGTTGAAAGAGAGAGATAAAAAGCGTGCGTGAGTGGGAGAGAGGGAGAGAGTGTGTGAGAAGGTATTTAGAGAGAGTAAGTGTGAGTGAGAGAGGGTTGAGATAAGAGTGAGAGCCGTGACAACAGTGTTGGAAGCCCCACGTCAAATCAATGAAAACACCCCCCGGGCAACGTGTTACTTGTCTAAATGATACGCTACTAGTTGCGTTGCTTCCGTAGAACTTAGTTATGTATCATTGTGCAGTTCTGTATCACTATGCACTTGGCACACAAACTTTGTTGAAAGTAGTTGGGGAATTCTATGCTCCCCTTCAGAAAGGAATGCTGCGAATGTATGACCCTTTTAGAATATTTATTCCGCAAAAATACAAGATATATAAGACAAATGTAAATTATAATATAATAAATCTTAATGGTTTGGCACAGCCAGCAAAGTCAGACAATATTGTTTTAGAATAAAATTATTGTTTTCCAAATGATTGTAAACGATTTTTCAAAGAAAAATCAATGAAAGACAAAAGCCAGAATCAAAGGCAAAAAGCAAAAGATAGAATATTCATGCACTTTCTATTGGAGAACTCCCCTTAAGGGGGTTCGCAAATTCCTATACCAACAATGTTAAAATTTCCAATATTCAGGTACATTTTTCTCAACAACAAGTAAAGATATAGCTATGAATTTGGTTTAGTTTTATTCCACTTTTATTTCTCTATTCTAAGACACAGGCATTTTCCAGTATTACATACAGTAAAATAATTTTTCAATTTTTTTTTCAAAACATCCAAAACTTTAAATAATTTTCGATCGAAATAATTTTTCAGTGCGGAGGTCTCAAAAATTTATTCTTATTCGTCAAAACAAAGCTCAAACAGCTGCATATTATATATCATTGTCATCAGAAAGACCAGGAAAATTCAAAAATGGAAAAACTGGAATCCAATTTTTTACTAAAAATTAATTTTGCGAACTCCCTTAACCTTATGAATATATCACAACTGTCACTCAGTTGTCTTCCTCATAATAAGCTTCAAAATCGCTTCCCAGTGGTTTGGAGTCCACCTAAAAATGTAGGTGCACTCATTTCTCATCATTACTCTCCCGAAAGCCTGGAGGTATAAGGCTAGGCGCACACCAGTTAGTCAAGAAAAGACAAGACATGATCAGACACGCTCAGTCACAATACGTCACATAGTTGCTTATGAAGTCATGTCCAATTGCAATGACTAAGGGAAGGCACACACCATTTAGTCAAGACAAGACTAGTCACGATTAGTCACAATACTTCACATAGTTACTTATGGAGCAACACTCACCGATTAGTCATTAGACATGTCTTCATCTTGACTAACTGGTGTGTGCCTAGCCTAATCAGTGCGAGTTTCGTCATAAGCAACAATGTGAAGTATTGTGACTAAACGTGTCTGATCATGTCTTATCTTGACAAACTGGTGTGCGCCTAGTCTATAGTGAGGTCCACGTTATAATGACAGTATTTGATCAACTTCGGTTTTGCTATCCTTGTCTATCATTAGACAAAGCCGGTGATACTATCCTTTTCTAGGTCCACAACGATGTCAATTATGTTTTAATTGTAGAAATATAATTAATTAATGCAGAGAATTGGCATCGCTATTCTTCTATCTTTATCCACTGCCATTATAACGTGGACCACACTATAAGTGAGCATTTCCCTTGAATAAATTTACACTGGTCAGTATATCCTTAGTATAATGAAAATAAACATGATGTAGGATGCACGGCAGAAGTGCCCGTTGATACGCTTGCTAAAGCGTCTGTATCTTCGTATCACATTATTACATTATCTTGTAGCACGTATCAGGAACTTTTGTACCCTGTTGAGCTTCCGTTGCCCATCTCAACCCCTCTGGGGATTCCAAATTTTCTCGGCCAAAGTTTCTCACTTCTCAGTCCTGTTCTCTCTCACTCACTGATTCTCTCCCACTCATTCTCCCTCTCACGCACTCACTCTCTCTCTCTCTCTCACTTATTTTGGTAGAGAGCTAATACTTCGAATATTCTTTCCAAAGAATGGACATTGATAAGTCCAAAGCTCCGCCAATTTATGTAGATGCATGCCAATATTATCTATTTTATCTATAGTTATTACAAATTGTTTTTTTCATATTATATACAGCTCAATAATTATTTTCTTAATTTATAGTTTGTAAATTCATCCATAATTTTGCTGTATTGTAAGCTATTGTATATAAGTTTATAAGCCAGTATATATTGTGATCTACATAAATAAAGTACTCAATCAATCAATCAATCAATCTCTCTCTCATTCTCTCTGTCTCTCTAAGCTTCAACTTCATCCTCTTCCCATTTCCATCTTCTTTACCACTTTTACTAGACTCTTCTCGTTCCTCTTTCATTTTCCCCATACATCTTCTCTCTCTCTCTCTAAACAACAATATTGTTCCACATTGACAAACCTTTGCTTTTCAACATTTTCTATTTCACTCTATCTTATATGGGCTCTGATAATTTTCATCACTAGATCCTATTCCTATCCTACTCCTCAAACTCCACTATTTTCTGTCAGTTGTTGATCAATTTCGACATCTCTCCCCCTATTTACTCTTCTATGCATTCTTGTAAGTTCTTTCACATTGCATAACATTTTTTGTCTTTTTTCCTTGTCTACTTGTCTCCGACTCCACTCAACTATTTAATTCATATAAAATAGAGCTCTATTCTGTGTCTACACTTTTTTCTCTTTCATCTACACTAGTAGTACTGTGAACAGTGGACCTCACGCAATATTCTCATCCACAAGTACCTGATGTCAACTGTTTTAAATGTTAACAAAATCAGTTCACGTTTGAATTTGTTTTCCATAGTTTATTTATATTTATGTTAATTTGAACAATGAATAGAATATATTTCTATTCCAGAATTTATATAATATTCATCCAGTTCCTTGATAATCTTTCCAACTAATGAAAATTAATTTCTTTCAATCAAAAATATTATAATATCTTCAGCATTATTCAGTTCATTTGATTATTTTTAATCACCTATTAAATTTTTTTTTTTTGAATGTGAGAATATTGATACTGATGGACACGCATGACTGCATGCGTAATAATACCATGACTGCAAAACAAAATATTGAAACCAAAGACCTTAAAGCTGCGATTAGACCAAATTTATTAACAAAATGTTAATAACTCAATCCTTATAGATTATATTAGATTGAACATAACTTATCATACACATGATGAACATGTGTGTTTGTCAACTTGCGTTCCATCTAATAGAATCTATAAGGATTAAGTTATTAACATTTTGTTAATAACTTTGGTGTAAACCCAGCTCAAAGATGCATACCTCTTCAAGGTATTTGATTGAAACTATAGACCTTATACAAGTACAGTAATAGACTGGCTTCTCCACACATCTGTGTAATCACTTGTCAGCTGATTTATGATGAATAATTCTATAGTCTGATTTTTACTCTAATATTGGCGTATGAAGGAGGCTCCTTTATCCTTTTATATTATCCTTGAAATGCAAAATTTCTAAAAACCTTGTATATACGTCAACGCGCAATTTAAAAGGAACATACTCACTTGTCAAATCTCATGAAAATCTTTTACCGCGTTTCGCAACATATAAACATATAAACATCAAGAGAAATGCCAAACCGTCGACTTGAATCTTAGACCTCACTTCGTTCGGTCAAATATGACTTTCTCCTTTAATATTTTGTTTCTCTCATAGAACCATTCATTTTTTACTCTTAATTCTTCACTCTCTCAACTATTCAATTTTTTAACGATTTTCTGTTTTTTCTCTCCTTTCCAATTCTTCATTTCTCTTCTTCTTCTTTTCCTCCCCCACCTCCTCTTCTTCCTCCTCCTCCTTATTGTACACATCTTACTCCTTCATCCCTCACTCCCTCAACCCTCACAATTCCTTGGAGAATTTCTCCCCCTTCCATCACGTCGTTTCCCTTCTTCTTCCTCCTCTATTGCCCCCCTCATTCCCCTCACCCCCTCCTCTTCTGCTCCTCGTTATTACAAACTTTTCCCCCAACTGATTAACACAGACTGCCTACGATGGAGTAGCTATAGATATCCCCACCTGCCTTTTCATACATACCTGTATCTGAATCTCACTATATATATAGCTAATAGAGGGTGTATGTACATTGTATATAGTTACTTTTTGCCCGTACCTATCTACCTACTTTCCTCCATCAAAGACGCCTACCTTCAACCCTCCTTTTACTCTCTTCGTCTCATCTTTTCTACTTATTCTTTTTCTTCTTCTTCTTCTTCTTCTTCTTCTTCTTCTTCTTCTTCTTCTTCTTATTTTTCTCTCCTTCTTTATCTCCTCATTCTTCTTCTTCTTCTTCGTCTTTTGTATGCAACTACTTGCACTATTGTATTTTCTGTGTTTATTATTGATTGGGACGATTCAATGTTGTGAAGCTTGTCTTTTATACTTGCAACTACTTGAATAAATGAAATTTGATTTGATTTGATTTCTCCTTCTCGTTCTTTTCGTTAGCTCAACTTTTTTGTAACAACTTTTATGTAACTGTTGACAATCTCTTCGTTTCCTCCCCGTTATCATATGGAACTTCACCGATCCACATTTCATCCCACTTTTTCTTCTCCCTTCCCTC